>NC_044397.1:11194076-11536576 GCF_006542625.1 Nomascus leucogenys
CTGAGTCAGAGTCATGCTCTTGACTTTGTCTAATCCTAATAGCATAATAATTTCTGCCTCTACTTAGAGAATATGTCTCTACTGTACAAAAAAATCAGGAAGTAAATGACGATGAACAATGTTATACAGTTTTCTCACAGCAATCTAGCAATTCTTTGAGAAGTGACCGAAACAAGAAGTCTTTTGGGGGAACAGTACATCCTGATAGAGAAACTGTGTGTGTGTGTGTGTGTGTGTGTGTGTGTGTGTGTGTGTGTGTGTGTGTGATTATTCTGAAAATAAAACCCTTAAGTTCTTGCTATGTCAACAACCTCCTTCTGAGCAAGAGCCCAGAAATCAGTTTGTAATCTTGGGTTGCAGTGCTTCATATCATTTTATCCTGATTCTTTGGCATAACAGATTAGGTCAGGGAACAGTGTATGAACTAAATCAGTCATCTATAGGCTCACCAGGGTCCCAAGAGAGTCTGGTATAAAAGCTCTGCCCATGATGAACTCAGAAAGATTGTCTCTTAGGGATTTGAAGTGCAAGAGGTAATGGTAGAAATAAGAAAGAGACGTAAGAACAGAGATAAAGATAGGGGTGGGAGGAGAGAGAAAAGAAGAGAGACAAAGAGAAAAGTAAAAAAGTAAAGTGCTACCTTTTAGTGGCAGGAAAAGGCAAATGAGTGATAGGGAGCATTTTTATTTTAGTTTTTTTTATAGTAGATTAAGTAGATCTCACTCAACACGAAATCTACCCTCTTAACAAATTTTAAGTATAATGCAGTATTATTAATCTAGGGATAACATTTTACAACAGATGTCTAGAACTTACCCAACTTGCATAATTGAGACTTTATGCCAGTTGATTAGTAATTTCCCACTTCTTTCCCCCAGCACCTGGTAACCACAATTTTACTTTTATTATATAAATTTGACTTTTTATATAACTCATGTAAGTGGAATTATGCAGTATTTATTCTTGTGTTACTGTTTTATTTCACTTAGCCTAATGTCCTCAAGTTTGTCTATGTTGTGACAAATTGCAAAATTTCATTTTTTATGGCTGAATAATATTCTATTGTATGCATATACCACCTTTGCTTTATCCCTTTATCCATTGACAGACATGTAGGTTGTTTTCATGCCCTGGCTATTATGAATAGTTGTAGGGAGACCCCCTGAAACTATTGCTACGGAATAAAAGATGAAATGCTCCTGCTTATTGTAAATACAAAATTGCATGCAGGATTGTGTAAAGACAATGCCAGGTTGGACTGCCAGAACGAGCCAACAGTGCGTGATGTGCTTCCCCCTGCAGAGAGCCTATGAATGGACATGCAGTCAGGGAGGTTTCACATTACCAAGATTCCTATCCCAGAAAAGTAGATATTCATAGCTCTGGGAATGGAATGTGACCCTTGTAGAGAGCCTATAAACGGACGCATGGGGGGGTGCCTGTCCATATGGATAAGATAGGACTATAAACGCCCTCATCTTGCCACGGCTCTTCTAGGCCTCTTTAGGGTTAAGGCATACTCCCTTCTGAGAATTTCTGGTCTAACCAGTTGTCTAGCTTCACGTCCTGTTTCCATGGATTGTTTGTAACCAGATTTTGTTGCAATTGTTACTGCTGATTAATATCTTGCTAATCATAGGTTATGGAAAGATTGTGTTTCTGTTTTAAGGCTCTGTTAGAAATTACTGACACACACACTATATTGTAAATTCTTATCTCTGTATACTGTACTTCTACCTACAAATGTTATGTTAAAGAATTACTTCCTCCCCATGTGACCATCTCACCTTATAATTAAATGACCCTAAATTCCTCACTAACCTACCCCCGCCCTCACTAAACTTAATAATAAATGCTGGTATATCCAGTGCGTTGTTGGCACTGTGGGACCAGAAGGTGGTAACCCCCCCTGGACACAGCTTTCACTATCTTGTGTGTGTCTATTATTTCTCAACCTGCCTATCTGCCTGGGAACAAAGACAGCCCCATTGCATTGTGGGCTGCTGGTCAGATCCTGCAATAAATAGTGCTGCAATGAACATTGGAGTGCTAATATAGCTTCAAGATCCTGATTTCAATTCTTCCAGATAAAGATCCAGAACTGAAATTGCTGGATTGTATGGTAGTTTTACTTTTACTTTTTTGAGAAATCTTCATACTGTTTTCCATAGTAACTGCACTGTTGTGCATTTCCACCAACAGTCAACAAGGGTTCCAATTTTCCTGCATCCTTGCCAATACATGTTGTCTTTTGTTTTTTGATAATAGCTTTTCTAATAGATGAGAGGTGATATCTCATGAAACGCAATGCTAGCAGCACCATAGTCCCTGATTTTACAATGTATTAAGAGCTAAAGTAATTAAAACATAATGACACTATTATAAAGGCAGACATATAGAACAAATGGAACACACTAGAAAGCCCAAAAGTAAATCCACATAAATATGATCAACTGATCTTCGGCAAGAATATAAAAAATACACAAAGGGGAAAAGACAGTCTCTTCAAAAGATGGTGTTGGGAAAACTGGACATACAAAAGAGTGAAATTAGGCCAGGCGCGGTGGCTCACACCTGTTATCCCAGCACTTTGGGAGGCTGAGGTGGGAGGATCACGAGGTCAGGAGATCAAGACATCGAGACCATCCTGGCTAACACGGTGAAACCCTGTCTGTACTAAAAATACAAAAAAATTAGCCAGGCATGGTGGTGGGTGCCTGTAATCCCAGCTACTTGGGAGGCTGAGGTAAGAGAATCCTTTGAACCCGGGAGGTGGAGGTTGCAGTGAACTGAGATTGCACCACTGCACTCCATCCTGGGTGACAGAACGAGACTCCATCTCAAAAAAAAAAAGAACGAAATTAGATTCATCTTACACCATACACATAAATGAGAATGGACTAAACACTTAAATGTAAGACCTGAGATTGTATAACTCCTGGAAGAAAACATAGGGGAATAGCTTTGTGACTTTGGTCTTGGCAATGATTTCATGCATATGACACAAAAGATGCAGGCAATAAAATCAAAGATAGATAAATGGGACTACATCAAACTGAAAGGCTTCTGTACAGCAAAGAAAACAGTTAACAGCACGAAATGTCAACCTATGAAATGAGAGATAACATTGGCAAACAATATATCAGATAATGATTTAATTTACAAAACAAATACGGAACTCCTACAACTCAATAGCAAAAAAAAAAAACAAACAATATTCTGATTCAAACATGGACTAAAGACTTGAATAGACATTTCTCCAATGAAGACATACAAATGGCTAACAGGTATTTGAAATGAAAGGAAGCACATTACTGGTACAGTGCTCAAGTAGGAAAAAAGAGACCCCGATGCTAAAGGGTCAGTAAAACCACTGGATAATTTGAGTTGTGTGAAACCCATTTAAACTCACTATGAGGAGTAGATAGGTATCTGCTGGAGCTACATTCTCTAAAGAATTGCAGACCTCCATTGCCAGAACCACAGGGGCCAAACAAAGCCCCAGCTCTGTCCAGCAGATAAGCTTCTGATAAATATCTGATGGGAACCACATTGGGACTTTCCAAATTTAGATCCAAAAGGAAAAGAATGACAGGGGATAAGGACATTCCATATAACATGAATATTAAGAAATATTTATCCTGAATACTTCGAAGGCATTCCAAGGAGAAAACAAGGAATTTATGAAAATATATTGCAATACAAAGGAAAGGGAGCATTGATTTGAAGATTCTGAATAAAAGCCCATTTCTAAAAATAATTTTTACCAAAATTAAATCTTCAAATTGTTGGTATTCTACCTCTATCCTGGGTTGTGATAAATATAACGTTTACTGCAGTTGTGCCTCGCTAAGTAATCATGATGATGTGCCCTTACAGGCAGAACTTTTGCTGTTATTTTTGTGGTTGTCGCAGGCTATTATTAGCAATATAAATAGCTATTTAAAATTTGTCACTGTATCTTGAGTTGCAGAGAGCAAGTCAACTTGAAACAGGCAACTATATTCAATTATTTGGGCTCTTCATGGGCCTCCCATCTCAGAACACAGCTCTCCCTCACTGAAGTTAATTTAATAACACTCTGTCATAAGTAAAAAGTGTTTAATTTTTTAAAGAAACATTAATTTTCATGGAAATTATTATGATGTAATGTATTTCAACCAAAGAAACCCAAACAATTTTCAAAGTTTGAAAATATACTAATTGAATAATTAAAATAAACTAATATAAATAATAAATAACTAAAAGTAAGTGAATACAATAGATATGATTTGATATCATTTTTTTTAAAGAGTCAAAAGCCAAGGAGAAAGAGTCTTGATAGTGAATGCTGGGTGGTGGAGAGAAGAATGCAAAGGAGACATCTCTTATTGGTAAGTCCCTCTTTCTGTACCATATTCCTTACAACGTTTTCACCTTACACAATTGTCACTGAAAAAATAAGATATAGCACAGAAAATTACTTTTGGGTGAAATTTAGGTGAATCAAAGGATGCCTTGAAACACATGTATAGACCACATTCATTCAACGGGTCAAATATTGTAGAAAATGCTATCCCTGCCCACCTATTGTTTGGTATAGTTATACAAAGCCAAACATTATGGGTTTATCTGAACATGGTGCACAATTCATATTTGTTCTATACATTAGTCTCTAAATAAAACACCTGTAACAAGTAAGTTGGTGAGTGTGCCTTTCTGAAACTGTATTATCAAAATGTTACATTTTATGTCAAAATGTTACATTTTAAGTATAATGTTTGAGGAAAAAGTCATGTTAAATGAGTGGCACAAAGTGTTAATCTAACAGTTTTATGCGTGCTAAGTTTGTAAAATACAATCTTCTTACCTTGGGCTTAAATCCTCCTCATTAACTGGCCCTGCTTCCTTCTCTATCTTCATTTGTATAGCTGTTCCTCTTGCTCACTCTGCTCTGGTCACACTGACCTCCTTTTTGTTCTTCCAATATTCTTAACATGCTTTTTCTCAGGGGCTTTGCAATGGCTGTTTTCTGTGCTGCAAACACTCATTCCTCCACGTGTTAGCATGGCTCATTCTTTACTTCACTGTCTGTCTTCATTAATAAGATGCAGACTCCATGAAGACAGACTTTGCCTACTTTACTACTGCTTTGTACTCATCACCCAGCACATAGTAGATGCTCAGCAAATATTTGATGATGGACAAGTGAATAAACGAGCAATATATCTCTGTTTATAAAGATATTAAGCAAAAGAACAGTCATTGCCCTAGAATAAGGGTTAAACATGACAAATTTTTTGCTTTTCTTTTTTTTTTGTCATCTTGTTTTGCTTTGCTTGAAGGAAACCACATCGCCCATACCATGTTGAATAGTGGTGCTTGACTGTAGCTGCTAAGATGTCGAACAAATCTGAATAAGTAAACAACGAGCTTTAAAATGTACAAACCTCAGAAATAACATAAATCATTCACAAATATTTTTCCATATGCCTATGAGGATCATCTGGTTTTTAAAAAAATCTCTAAACTGAGAATTGCTTTTGCTGCTTACATCTTTGCAAACTTAATTTACTGAGAAACCAATGCTCATTTGTATTTCTATAAATAGGCCAATTTCTTTTAAAGACACACATTTAAAGCTGTCTTTTAGAAATTGACTGCTTTTTAAAGTACTCATTTGAGCTTTTCATTAAGTACTAAAATAAAAATATTTTATTTGGATTACGTGGGTCTAAGTGATTAAAGATAATGTAAACTATAATAGCATTTTTATAACTATTCTATTTCCTTGTATCTATGTTATCAATGTAGTTTCTCATTTTATCCTCACAACCATACTGAATGAGAAATGACAGTCACTTCATCTCTATTCCACATATTGGGAAACTAAAACTAAAAAAGATTATATGATTTACTGAATTAGAGAATGAGCCAAAGATTAGAAGATATATATATACATGACTTGTGGGCTAGTGCTTGCTCTTCCATATCAAATCCATTGCTTAAATAGCTTGTAGAAAATCAGTGGTATTTCCAGCAAAAAATCATAAAGCTTGAAGCTAGTAATCATATTCTCATAAAAGAACCCATTTTTAGTTAATCAGTCTCTATGTCCATAGCCTTATCCCCTGCAGCTTTATAAAGCATTCCTTTTCAAATTGCATGTTTGCTCTGTATTTCATACAGCATAAGAGAAAATATCAGAAGTCCATGCATGCATCACACAATATTTAAAATTGCAGAGTTCGGTATGGGTTTCTAGGCACCTATAATATAAACTAGTCAAGAGAAAAATTCGTGAGTAGAAACAAACTGAAACACAATCTTTCCTCATTTTGTGAAATGGTTTTTGTTTTTTTTCTTTTTACAAGTATAATGGTCTGTAATATGATGTGTCCCATAAAGTGTCGGTTTTACAAATTACTCGTCATTCATCAGGTCTGGCTTTCACTGCAATTCAGATTTAAACTTTACAGAATCATTATTCACTGTAGTCAGCCTGGTTCATGGATCTCATATTCTATCCTTTATTTATGCATGGAAATTACCAGTACTATCAACAAGAAAGAACATGACCCAGATCCATCCATAAGAACTTTTTCTTATTGTGTAGACTATCATATTAAAACCTTAGTATATATTTCTGATGGTAAATTTTTGCTTATATTTTCCAAAGTAAAACTAGATTGAATGCATTTTAATATATCAATTTAACTTCTGCAGAAATTTGTAGCCAAGGTAGTATCTAAGCAATGCCTGTTTGATTAATTTATATGCAGGTCATTTTGATACAAGGTAGTCATGTTTCATCTGCTCTACATTAGTACACAGTTTCCTACAAATTACCAAGCTGAGACATAACTGTAATCTATGCAGCCCAGGATTTAGCTTTGAATATTTGGATAACCCAAACCAGTATAAGAGTTATTTTTTCAAAGGACAAGATTAAAAAAAAATTAAAGCCTGCTCAATATAAACGTTCTATGTTTTTTTTTTAATTACAAAAAACCTTTCGGGGGTTTGTTTTTAAATCCTTCTGACACATAAGGAAAATCAAACAGAAAAGCATTGTGATGTAAGGGCGCATGTTAAAATTTTTTTTAATCATGTAATAGTAACTGTCCAAAAGTCTATGTTATTTACCCACCTTTCCTTCAAAAATAATAGATAATTGTGTTCAATAAATATTAATGTAATATGGCTAACCATAATCATCCTGATACCTATATGGACAGCAGTTTTTCACTTCAATGCTGACCACTTTTCTAAGCTTCATATTTGTATACACAACTTCCAACTGACTATCTCTATTTGGTGTCTACTAGTCATCTCAATCTTAACATGACTCAATCAGAATTCTTAATTTCTTTATACCTCTACTTCTCTCCAAGATTCTCCATCTTCGAAAATGACATTCATTAATCCAGTTATTCAAGCTTAAAACACAGAAATCATCTTTGGTCTCTCTCATTAATATACACACCACATTTCATTCATCAGCAAGTATTATCAGCTCAACTTCCAAAATATTCCAGATCTGACACTTCCAGTACCTTCCACATGCACCATCTAGTCCAAATCATCATCTCTACTTTAAATAATCAGCAACCTCTATAACATTTTCCCTGATTCTTCTTTGACTACATGCTTCTGTTTTTTTCACAAAGGATACATTGTTGTTTTATGTTAAGTGAAAAAGAGTTGCATAAAAATTCATATATACATTACATTACTTACATCATAATAAATGAACTCAGGTAAAATCACCCAAAACGTGCATAATAAGTTATCTTTTCTACATTATTGTATTTTTCCTTTCTTTTTTAAAAGCCATTTTCCTCAAACATCCTTTGTTGTATTGTTCAAAGTTTTGAAAATTGTTTGACAGTACTTTTACAATTAGAAAAATATTTTATGAAAATAATTTTAATTAAAATCAAACTGAATACAGAGAGATAATACAAAACAATAATGACAGGGGACTTCATTAATCCACTTTCAAAGTCAGATGGTTCATCTGACAAAAACAAATCAATAAAACTACAACAGACTTGAACTATATGTTAGACCAAATGGACCTTAAAGACATATATAGAACATTCCATTCAATAGCAAAAAATACACATTTTTCTTAAGTGCACATGAAACATTCTCAAGATAGATCCTATGTTGGGTCACAAAACAAGTCTTAATGAATAAAAGAAGACTGAAGTCAAGTAAAGTGTCTTTTCTGACCTCAATGGTATAAAACTAGAAATCAATAATAGAAGGAATTTTGGAAAATGTACAAATATGTACAAATTATACAACATGCTTCTAAACAACCAATAAAGCAGAAAATAAAATGGTAATTTTAAAATATCGTGATATGAAGAAAAATGTAAACACAACATACTTAATTTTAAAAATGGAATGCTACAAAAGGAGCATAAGAGCAGAAATAAATGAAATAGAAACTAGGAAAACCACACAAAAGAACAAGAAAACTAAGAGTTGGATTTTTTAAAAGATAACTAAAATAGTAAATAAAGAGAAGACAAAATTGGAAATGAGAGAAGACCTTACAACTGATGCCACAGAAATATAAAGGGTCATAAGTGATTACAATACTATGAACAACTATAGTCCAACAAATTGGATAAGCTAGAAGAAATGAGTACATCACTATACACATACAGCCTACAAAGACTGAATCATGAAGAAATAGAAAATCTGAACACACCAATAATGAGTAGAGATTGAATTAGTAATAAGAAGTCTCCCACCAAAGAAAGCTCAGAATCTGGATGGCTTCACTGCTGAATTCTACCAAATATTTAAAGATGAACTAATGCCAATTCTTAAACTCTTCCAAAAAACTGAAGAAGGGGAATACACCCAAATTCATTTCATAAGGCCAGCATCACCCTGATGCCAAAGCCAGACAATGACATTTCAATAAAAGTAAATTACAGGTCTACGTCCTTGATGAACATAGATGTAAAAATTATCAACAAATTACAATAAACTAAATTCAATAACACATTAAAAGGATCATTTTCCATGACCAGGTGGGATTCATCTCTGAAATGCAAGGATGGTTCAATCTACACAAATATATAAATGTGATACATATATTAGCAGAAAAAAAGGACAAAAACAATATGATTACATCAATTGATGCAGAAAAGGCATTTCACAAACTTCAGCATCTTTTATATAAAAACTCTCAAAAATTAGATATAGGATTGTGCCTCAATGCAATAAACAACCATCCCATAGTTGATGTCATACTCAATATTACAACCATCCCAATGCATATACAACCATCCCATAGTTGATTTCATATTCAATATTACAAAGTTCAAAGCTCACCTCTAAGAACAGAAACAAGACAAAGATACCCTTCTCACCACTTACATTCAACATGGTTCTACAAATTCTGGCTAGAGCAATTAGACAAGAGAAATAAATAAAAGCATCCAATTTGGAAAGGAAGAACTTAAATTATCTATGTTTACTGATGCCATGATCTTACATGTAACAACACTAAAGATTCCATCAGAAAAATATTAGAACTGTAAATCAAAAATAAAATTCTAAACACCCAAACTGACTGATGGACCCCACCCTCCACCCTTTGCCAAGGGCATTCCATGGGATATCTGAAAATCTAGTTCAGGCTATGATAGGGATGGGTGATTGGACATGCCTCATTACACTCTCCTTTCTTTGGGATTCAGGCACAATTGACCAGCATCAACATTAAAACAGAGATCCTAAAACCGACAAAACAGACTTTTGTAACAATAAGACACCAAATTCCAGCCTGACTCTAGTATAGCATCATATGACAGATACCAGGACCTGAAAGAAATTGAAGTATTTTTTCCTCAAAATCTATTTCTTTTGACATATTTTGAAATGGTCCTGCAAACTTATCCTTGGTGAGGAAAATCTACATTCTATAGAGAAAGCTCTTTCTTTTCCAAATCTTTCCTCTGATCCAGGAGAGAATTAACTAAGAATCTGGCACATTTTCAGGTCTAATAAGAACTCTGAAGCCTGCTACCTGCAGGCCTCATCTGCATAATAAAATCTTGATCTCCACAACGCCTTAGCCTTAACCCAGATATTCCTTTCTATTGATTCTAGGTCTTTAGAAAATAATGCTTTCAACCAATTGCCAATTAGAAAATCTTTGAATCTGCCTATAACCTGGAAGTCCCCACTTCCAGTTGTCCCACCTTTCTGGACCAAACCAAGGTACATCTTGCATGTGTTGATTGATGTCCTGTGTCTCCCTAAAATGTAGAAAATCAAGCTGTAGCCCAACTACATTGGACACATGTTCTCAAGATCTCCTGGGGCTGTGTCATGGGCCATTGGCCACTCATATTTGGCTTAGAATAATCTCTTCAAATATTTTACAGAATGTGACTCTTTTTTTGGCAGTAGTAATAAAATTCCATAAAGTTGCAGCAGACAAAATCAGCACATAAAAATCAGTAGCATTTCTACAGACTAACAATTTTCCAAACAATAGAAAAATAAGAATAAATCCCATTTATTAGGTTGGTGCCGTTATTTTAATGGCAAAAACCACAATTACTTTTGCACCTACCTAATACAATAGCTACTGAAAACACCAACTAAAGAATAAATTTAACCAAGAAAGTGAAAAATCTGTACACTAACAAGTATAAAATGCTGATGAAATAAATTGAGGACACAAGTACATGGAAAGACATCCATGTTTCTGGATTTGAAGAATTAACATTGTTAAGTGTCTATGCTACTCAAAGCAATCTACAGCTTCAATACAATTTACATCAAAATTCCAATGACATTTTTCACAGAAGTAGAATAAATCCTAAAATTCATATGGAACCACAAAAGGCCTGGTATAGCCAAAGCAGTCCTGAGCAAAAGGAACAAAATCGGAAGCATCACACTACCTGATCTAATATAGAGCTGTAGTAATTAACAAAGCAAGGCACTGGATTGAAAAAAGGACCATAGTGCAATGGAACAACACAGGGAGTCCAGAAATAAGCCCATGCATTTATGGTCACTTAATTTTTGACAAAGATGCAAAGAACACAAAATAGGGAAACAACAATCTCTTTAATAAATAGTGCTAGGAAAACTGGATATTCACATGCAGAATAATGAATTTAGATAATTGTCTCACACTGTACACAAAATCAACCCAAAATTGATTGAAGTCTTAAATATAATACCTGAATCTGTAAAACTACCAAAATAAAACAAAAAGGAGATGCTCCATGACATTTGCCTAGGCAATGATTTTTCAGATAGGACCCCAAAGCATGGACAATTAAAGCAAAAATAGAAAAACAGAACTGCATCAAACCAAAAAGTTTCTGCACAGCCAATGAAACATCAACAGAGTGAAGAGATGGTCTACAGAATGTGAGAAAATATTTGCAGATCATACATGCTACAAGAGGTTAATATCCAAAATACATAAGGACCTCAAACAACTTAATAGTTAGAAAACAAATCATCTGATTAAAAAATGGCAAGTGATCTAGATAAACATTTCTCAAAAGAACATATATTGGTTAACAGTTAAAAGAACACATGTAACTGGTTCACAGTTACAAAACACACATATAACTGGTTAAGTTATAAGAAAATTGCACAGTATAACTAATCATCAGGTAAACCCAAAGTAAAACCACAATGAGATATCACATCACAATTGTTAGAATAACTATTATCAGAAAGACAAAAGGTAAATGTTAGTGAGGATGTAGAGAATAGAGAACCCTTGTACACTGCTAACAGAAACGTAAATTAGTACAGCCATTATGAAAAACAGTACAGAGCTTCCTCCCCGCAAAATAAAGACAGAACTACCATATGATTCAGCAGTCCCACTACTGGGCATGTATCCAAAGTAAATGAAATCAGTATGTTGAAGAGATAATGGTACTCCCATGTTCATTGTTGCATTATTTACAATAGGTAAGATTTGTAATGAATTTGAATGTTCTTCAATGGATGAATAGATTTTTTTTTATGTCGTAGATATATACAATGTAATATTCTTCAGCTTTACAAAAAGAAGAAAATCTTGTCATTTCCAACAACATGGATAAACCTGGAGGACATTATGATAGGAGAAATAAGCCAGGTACAGAAACACAAGTATTGTACGATCTCACTCATGTGGATTTAAAGTCACCATAATATAAACCGAGAGTAATATGGTTGTCTCCAGGTGCTGGGAGGAGTGGGGAGGATGTGGAGATGTTGGTCAAAGAGCAAACAACTTCAGTTAGATAAAAAGAATAAGTCTAAGAGATCTAGTGTATCTCATGGCTACTATAGTTAATAACAGCATATAGTATTCTTAAACATTGCTAAGAGAGTAGATTATAAGTGTCCTCACCACAAAAAAATACATATGTGACATAATGCATATGCTCAATGGCTTGATTTACTCATTACAGAATGTACATACATATCAAACATCATGACATCATGTATATCATAATATATACACCTTCTTGTAAATTAAAAAAATCTAAATCTAACTAATTATATATATGAAAAATTGGGTCTTTTTCAGCTATTAAAAATACATGGGAATACTGGTATAGTCTGTTTGTATTACCTTAGTCTCTGAGTCAATTTTTATTAAATGCTTGCTACATGTCTGGCTCTAAGTTGACAATCAAGGATGCAAATGTATATTAGGTGGTTTCTGTAACCTGAAGTTATTTTAAAAGTAGAGCCACCATTAAGAAATCCATGTATCTATACCAATTTATCTTTCATTCTATGTTAATTTTACAAATATTATGATGATGTGGTGATTACACAGGCTAATTTTAATTTAAAAATTCCCCCAGAAGATATGGGTTCAAATTATCCTCAGACCTTCACTCTGCATTAAATACATAAAGTTATCTTTATGAATTATAGATACGATCATTCTTTTGTGGACTTATTCTATATAAAGATTAATACTCTCTCAAGCTGTCCTATTTAATCTAACTTTTCTCTAAGCTCCTTTATAATGTTTATACTGGTTAGATCTTTCCCATTAACAAAAAACTGGAGGAAATGCATTTACTTCCTTTTCTGAACTCTAAAGGATTACATTTCTATAATTATTAGATTCTGATTCATCCAATGTTACAAAGTTTAATCTTATGTACATCTCAACATTCCACATTTATAACCATGACTATTAAAAAACGGTGTTTAAAGAACAGCAGCATTGATATTAATGCCGCTTGATATTTATATTTAAAAGGTTATCTAAGGGAAATAGAAGTGTCATTCATATGCTGAGCCACAGGCTTGCTCTTCTAAAAGAATTAATCTAGTGTTCTTTTGTGTTGCAAGTCATCTTGTAATTACAGCACCCTATTAACAAGAGCTTTTGCTCTTGCATTGTGTGAAAATGCTTCTAACTGGTATCCTGGGAATGTCCTGTTCTGAATGGCTATATCCTTGACATTTTATTATAGACTAAGTTTGCTTGAAGTAGGTTCATAAAATGGAGATACAAATATAAATTACTTGAAATTATGTTTCTTGGTAAGGTTTAAAGTCTACATTTATGAATAAGACTAACAAATGCATAATGCAAATAATATCTACTTGTCACAGATATTTGAATATTTCCACATGGAAAGTAAGATGCTGCTGTTTATGATGACACCAGCAATGATTTTCTTCACATAATTTTATTTTTAAATTATTTGAATTTTTAATAAAATCTGATATATGCTTATTATTGGAAAGTAATCCAGTAATATAGAAGTCTGTGTAAGATAAAAATTATAAGCCTCTCCTTATAATTCTTTCATAGTTCTATTTTTTATTGACATATTTAATCCATTTGTTTATTTCACATGTTTTCATGTAGTGTGAGGCAGCATTTCATTCATAGCATTCCAAATGGATCGTCTATCTGGAAATCCTGTTGTTTTTGGATTATGGGTCATTTCCTGGATATGACTCATCCCCTCTGATTATCAGTAAACTGAATCCACCTGCTCATATGGAGCCTTACCTTCAGGTTCCAAGCACTGCATAGTACACCATGCTTGGCTATCTTCTTCCTCAGTATTATTTAGGTCAAAATTCCACAGCTAGAGGCTAGAATTCACAGGCTATTTCTTTTACTCACTTGGTTTGCAATAGCCCCACATCAGCTCACTGTTCTGCCACATCTTGGTTTTGCGGCTGCCACAGCATTTCTTTAGATGACTAACGGAGGGATCTGAAATGAAACAAGATTAAAATGCTCCCTGCCCACTTCCACTCATTTATTTTCTGAATTCCATAGACGTAGAGACAGAATGGAGAGTGGTGTGGGAGAAGATAGAGTTATTTAAGTTATTTGCTTATTGAAGAAATTCTCTGGACATGTTCTAAGTCAGCTGGTCTTACACGTTTTCCCACTGCCTTTGGTGGTATTTACTTTCTTATGAACTACCAGCCAGTTTCTCCCAGGTTAAATGTAAGTTTCTATCCTCTATCATTCAAACAAGTCTATGCCATGAGTGAGAATTATGTTACCCAATTAATCTTGAATTAGCTTTACTTTAATAAAACTAATTTATTGACAAATTCAGATAACTGATTAATTTCTAAAAAGTAGGGCCTATAACAAATTGTACACCAATTTGATTAGATGATCTCTAAGGTATCTTCTATATCTGATATTAAAGATTCGATAAAATGTGTGTTAGTCATAAGATGATACAAAACAGCTGTCTCTGACGATTATTTTGCCTTCAACTGTTAAACCAGTTACCTTTATCAGCATAACTAGTTCATGAAGTGAGAGTGGTGGTGTCCTAATCTGAATCTTTATTTACTTAGATCCTGGACGAATGATAATATTCTCCATAGCTAAGTAATAACTACCTTTGTTTGGGCTGCTACAACAACAACAACACCTTAAACTGGGCAATTTATAAATTATGGAAATTTATTACTAACAGTCCTGAGGCTGGGAAGTCTAGATTAAGACACAAACAAATCTGGTGTTTGATGAGGACTCTGCTTCAAAGATGGTACCTTTTTGTGGCATCCTCATATGGCAGAAGGGAGGAAGGGGCTGAGCATCTCCCTTGAGCCTCTTTTATAAGGGTACTGTCTTAGACTGTAGTGTGCTGCTTTAACAAAATTGTTGAGACTGGGTAATTTATAAACAACAGAAATTTATTTCTCACAGTTCTGGAGACTGGGATGTCCAAGATCAAGTCACCAGCAAGTTCAGTTCCTGGTGAATGCCCATTTCTCATAGATGGCACTGTATGGGTGTCCACCCATGGCAGAAGAAACAGAAAGGGCAAAAGAGGACAGACAGACACTGTATCCTCACATGACAAAAGAGCAGAAGAAGCAAGCTTTCCCACTCCATCCCCTTAATAAGGCACTAATTCATTCATGAACGCAAAGCCCCCATGGCCTACCTACCTCCTTAAGGCCCCACTTCTTAATATCATTACAATGGGAATTAAGTTTCAAAATGAATTTTGGAGGGGACACATTCAAACCATAGCATACATTAGTCCATTCATGAGACTTGAGCTTTTACAATTTAATCACCTTCCTAAGGCCAAACCTCTTAATCATATCACACTGGGTATTAGTTTCCAACATCTGAATTTGGTGTGTGGTCGGGGGGGACACACACATTCAGACCATAGCAATAACTTTAGTCAGCTAGTAGGATTCCTTCAATAGTTTTACCCATTGGTGTGTTTTCAGTAGACTGATACATTATGCAAAACTACTCGTTAATGGTGCTTCCTGTAAAAAAAAAAAAAAAAAAAAAAAAAGAAATGCTGATGGTAAAACAGCTGTTGGCAGTTACAAATTAAGGCTTTAACAACAAAACAAATAATCTACAAAGATAGCATTCAGTAGAAAATAGTTCCTTTTTAAAGTTTGTACTGAATGAATCAATTTTCATATCAATCATTCAGTTGATTCAAAAAGGCTGCTCATCTTTGAGAGATCTACAGAGCTTAGTACAAATTGAAATATGCCAAATTAAGTGAAAGCCTCTTTGGCTTTCTGTATGGAATTTAAACCATGGGGGTATTTTATTGATCTTTATCTTTGTGCCAGACGCCCATGCTTACCCATTATTTTGACTATCTCTGACTTTGTAACATAAATGATAGAATCATGCATAAGGTAAAACAGACATTACATAACTTTCCCCACTCCCCACAAATCATTTAAACCAAATATACTAAATATAGGAATTTTCTTTTCTTACACTCAGTATCCCCAGAAGAAAGCAAGCTTTGGAGTTGTAATAACTAAGCACATTTTGTCTTTCCCCTCAATATTCTTCATTGAAATTATTATTTTGATAGGCAGATATTATTTTCAAGTTAAGAGGCAGCAAATCTGAAGAAAGGTGATATCCTACACATCATCTTATAAAGTTCTAGACATCTAGCAAAACCATTAGCATTTCAGTACATACTCAGGCTCCACTTGAAAACTTTTGACCCTTGCAATGAAAATAAAAACAATGATAACCCTTTACTATTTCAATAGCTCTTTTAGCTATGAAAATATCAACTACAAGAACTAGGTAGGTACTAATATTGTTAATGAACAGCTTTTGTGGTTAATGTATTCAAGAGATTTCAATCAAGCTAAGACTTCTACTATAGTGGTCTTCTCTCTGCTCTCTTGTAAATTTATGTGACTATTGGGCTGTTATTCTTTATGTCATCTTTCATCTTGAACAATTTGACTGTTTCACCTTTCCTTTTTGTCTCTCCATCTCATTTATAATTCTATCTCTAAATAGATTTATCCTCCTTTGGTACTATCTTATATTTTATTTCACTTCATATATCAGATCTTGTTATTGATACTCTTGATTTATTCACTTAATCTTTTTATACTACTTGATCTAGATATGTGTGTTCTATTTTTTAATTTATGAGCACATTCAATTGCTATAAAGCTAGTCCCTAATAAGTAGTGCAGTACTTGAAAAGTTATCTGTTTCTTAGTACTGAACAAAAACTATTTAAAAGTTTATTTTTATAAAATTAACAAACGTTTAGAATATATTGCTTTTAAGGCTAACCAAGAAAATACAGCTTGGTATTTCATATCTCAGGCAAAATTCCAATTTTTACAATTCAATAGTGCAAAAATTCACAGATAGATTTCATATAAAAAGGGTATGAAAATTTATAAAGATGTCTATACATCCAATAAATTACAAGAAAACAGCTATTCAATAGTTGTTTAACATTAGCGTTTCTGATCATGACAAATCAGCACCCTCAATGTGATTAGTGTCTTGTAACTTGATCTCTTTTCTCTTATTTTGAAGGGAACTAGTCATATTCTGATAGCCCTTACAATATCTACATTTATTACCTCAGTAAATTTGTGATGACATCACAGTTCTTGGAATATACTCAGAACACATTGTGTTCAAAGCAAACAGCTATAAATTTAACTTTTCAGCTTTTTGTAAATTACTTCTAAATTAACTTTTCTGCCAATAGTGCCCAACACAGTGAAAAAGTTTTCTTTAGAAAGATAAATTTTATGATTTAGAATGTGAATAGGTTTAGCTGTCATTAGGCCCTTGCCTAATGAGTACATGTGCCCACATATGCAGATTAATATTACAAACACTATTCTCTTTATGTAGAAAGATGAATCTATATCCACCATCATTATAGTGCTCATTTGGAAGTAATCTGAATGCAGATTGATGGAGAAAAATTTGCACTTAACGGAGGCTTAAACTAACTAGTTTTTGGTCTAAACTCTCCTGATAAATACTATATGACATTTGACAGGTTTCTTGATATATAAGTACTACTGTTTTTCAATATGCAAAATAAAATCATCCGGAGTAATTGTGCACATGCCTAAAGCTGCTGCCTCTGGGGAATGACATCAGAGACTTCACACTGTGTGAGAATACACTTCACCAAAAACTATAGTCAAGCATGGTAGGCAGAATAAGGGTCCCTCTAAAGATGTCCACATCCTAATTGCCAGAAATTTAATATGTTATGTTAAATTTCAAAAGCGGTTTATTTTTAAATATAGAGTTAAGGTTGCTGATTAGTTAACTTTGAAATGGGAGAGTCTCCTGGATTATTGAGATGGGCCCAATGTAATTACAACAGTCCTTATAAAATCAAAGAGGGAGACAGTAAATTTAGTGTCATCGTGATGCAACACAGGAAAGACTTGACTATCTATTAAATGAAAATGGAAGGGGGCCATAAGCCAAACAACAAAAAAAAAAGTAAGCCAAATATAGAATCAGGAAAAGTCAAGGAAATTGATTCTTGAATCCTCCAGAAAGAAGGTAATCTACCTTGGGTGACATAAAATGTCTCCTTGATTTTATCCCACTGAAAACCATGTTGGACTACTGACCTCCAAACAGACCACAAATTCATTTTAATTCAACATATTTGTAGTAATCCATTATAGAACAATAGGAAATGAATATACCAAATTTTAAAATAAATAGGTAAATGACAACATAATGAATCCCAGAGATAAAAAAAGGACTCAGTAGCTCAAGGTGTTCAAATATATTAATAAAATATCCAGTTTTCAGGAAAAAAAAAACTAGGACACATGTAAAGAAACAGGAAGGTATTTCTTCATATGCAGTGAAAAGAGCAGGCAATAGAAACTGGGAGAGGGCCTAGATGTCATAGCTAACTGACAAAAACTCCAAAGTGGTCATGATAACTATGTTCAAAGAAGTAAAAGAAAATCTGACTTTAAAAAGTAAAGGTAGATATGAAGACAATGTTACACCAAACAGAGAATATCAGTAGAGATATATACATGATAGAAAAAATATAAAAGCTAAAATTGAAAAGTACAGCAACCCAAAGGGGAAGTTCATTAAAGAAAATTGGCAATATATTTGAACTGGCAGATGGCAGAATCAGGGAAGTTAAATCAATAGATATTGTGCAATTTTCAGGACAGAGAGAAAAAGAATGAAGAAAAATGTAAAAAGCTTCAGAAAAATGTGGGATTTCATTAAGAACACCAACACATGCATAATGAGAGTATCAGAAGGAAAGTCGAGTTAGAAAGGGGAAATACTAGCAAAATAATGACTGAAAAAGGCCCAAATTTGATGAAAAACATTAATCTAAATATCTAAGAAATTCAACAAACTCCAAGTAGGATAAAATCATCAAATCATACCCAGCATTCCTAATAGACATGAAATTACACAAAGTAATAATTATAACAACATATCATTACATTAGCAACATATATAGATGTATGTTACATGTTAATAGAAAAACAAGGAGGAAGATAAAATAGAGCTGTGTAGAAGGAACATTTCTATTTCACTAGAACTGTTAGTATAAAAGTGATGTACATTCTTATAAGGTAAGATATATGATAAGCTCTAGTGCAGCTACTAAAAAATTTAGAAAAGAGTAAAAACGTCAATAGAAGCTATTTAAATTTACACTAGAAAATATTCAATTAATTTAAAAAACATTAAAGGAGGAATAGACACATGAAAATGACATGAGATTTACATAAAATGGCAGTAAAATGACAGATTTAAATCCAACTTTATCAGTATTTATGGTACATGTGAAGGGAATGAACACTATAATCAAAATAAAAACATTACTCAACTACTGTTGTTTATAGGTGACACACTTTGGATTCAAAGATATGAATAGATTGAAAGTAAATGGTTGGAAAATGATACACCAGAGCAACCATAAGAAATCTGGAGGGGCTAATATACTAAAAAGTCAGGCAAAAATAGACTTTAAAACAATAAAACCTTACTGAAGGTAAAGAGAATATTTTACAATTTTTAAAAAGGCAATCCATTAGGAAAATATAACAATTTTTAAAACATATGCACCTAACAACAGAGCTCCCAAATATGTGAAGCAAAAACTTAAAACTAAAAGGTGAAACAAACAATTCAAAATAATGGAGAGACTTCAACAGTTCACTTTCAATAATGCCTACAACAGCTAAGCAGAAGGTCAATAAGGAAAGAGAAAACTTGAATACTATCAATCCGTTAGGCTGAAGAGATATCAACAGAATATTCCAGACACCAATAACACAATGCATATTTTTCTCAAGGGCACATGGGACATTCTCTAGCACAGATTTACATGTTAGGCCATAAGACAACCCTCACTAAATTTAAAAGGATTGAAATCATACAAAGTAAGTGCCCTGACAAGAATGGAGTGAAACTAAAATTCAATAACAAAAAGCCTTGGGAAAATTCAATAATAAGCAAACAAACAAACAAACAAACAAACAAACAAAAACACCTAGATATCCAATTATAAGGCACATTAGAAAACATATGAGGTGAATTAAAATGAAGACCCCATACACCATGGAATGTAGCTAAAGCAGTGGTTAGTGAGAAATTTATAGCGATGAATTCCAACACTATAAACAAAGAAGGACCTCAAAACAATGTCTTAAGTTTCTACCTTATTACAATGAGAAAAGGTGAGTGAATTCAGACCAAAGCAAGAAGAAGGAAAGAAATAAGGATTAGAGCAAAAACTGATGAAGAAGAGATTAGAAAAGTAATGAAGAAAATCAAGAAAACCAAAGTTTGCTCTTTGAAAAGAATTTTTTTTAGAGATTTCCAAATCTTAACTAGGTTGACCAAAGGGAAAAAAAAGGGATATTCAGATTACTAAAGTCAGGAATGAAAGAGAAGGCATAATTACTGACCATACAAAAATATTAAAAAATTAAATGAAAAATGGTACACAATCCTTTGATGAAAATTTAGTTAACGTAGATGAAATGAAGAAATTGAAAGACAGAAACTAAAGCAAGAAGGAATTTAAAAATCTGAATGGACCTATAGTATCTAAAGAGTCTAAATCAATAATTTTGAAACTTCCCAAAACACAAGCTCAGGCCCAGATGGGTTTACTGATAAATTATGTCAAATATTTAAAGAAAAATTTTTACCAAGTCTTCACAAATACTTCCAAAACATAGGAGAAGAGAGAACACTTCTTAGCCTATTCTGTGAGGCCAGTATATATCTCATATCAAAATCAGCCAAAACAATCACAAGAAAATTACAGATCAATATATTTTACAAATATACACTCAAAATTCTCAAGGAAATACTAGCAAATTAAACCTAACAACATAAAAAGGATTATACATTATGAAGAAATAGGATTTATCCCAGAAATGCAATATTGGATTAATATCTAAAATCAATTAACATAATATACCTTATCAATAGAACAAAACATTAAAAATGCATAATCATTTCAATATATGCAGAAAAAGCATTTGACAAAACACTTCAACCTTCATGATAAAATTCACCTTCATAATAAAAACACTCAATCAACATGAACACACTCTCATAATAGAAACACTCAACCAACTGGAAATAGACTGGAACTTATCCAACCTTATAGGGCAGCTATGGATTTTTAAAAAATTAAACAGTTGAAAGCATAGTTAATGGCGTTAAGATTGAATGCTTACTCCCTAACATCAGGAAAAACAAGGATATCTGCTCTTGCCAATTTTATTCAACATGTTATTGGAGGTTCTAGCCAGGGCAATTAGGCAATAAAATAAAATAAATCCATACTGAGAAGAAAGAAAGCTAACTCTATTTACAGATGATCTGGTTTTGTATATAGAAAATCTTATGTAATCCACTAAAAACACTATGAGAACTAATAAGTGAGTTCAGAGAAGTAGTATAATGCAAGATCAATATAGAAAAATCATATTGCTCTACACTAGCAATAAACAATCTGAAAATAAAACAAAACAATTATGGTTATAACAGCTAAAATAAAATAATTAGCCATACAATTTTTAAAACTATAAAATGTATAGTTATTTTGTGTGTATAAAATGCAGGTAAAAGTAATTATAAAATGTGTAACTGTAAAATGCACACTACTAGTGTGGTTATAACAAAAAGACTTAAAAACTAATGTTCATGAGGATATGGAGAAATTGGAATTTTCATACACTGCTCGTGGAAATGTGAAATAGTAGAGATGCTTTGGAAAAGTATCTGGCAGTGCCTAAATATGTTAAATATAGAGTTACTATATTACCCTGCAGTTCTAGTCCTAGGTATATACCCAAGAAAAATAAAACATATACCCACACAAAAACTAGTACCCTAATGTTTATAGCAGAATTATTCATAATAGTCCAAAAGTGCAAACAACTAAAATGTTGATCAACTATGAAATATGTTATATCCATACAATGGAATATTATTTGGCAATTAATAGAATAAAGCACTGATACATACTACAACACAGCTAAATCGTGAAACCGTTACACTAAGGGAAAGAAACCAATCACAAAAGACCACATATTGCACGATTCCATTCATATGAAATGTCCAGAACAGACAAAACTACAGAGACAGAAAATAGATTAGCTGTTGCCTCAGGCTGTGGGATTTGTGGTGAAATAACAAATGACCGGTAATGGCTACGGACTTTCTTTTTGCAGTGGTGAAAATGTTCTAAAATTGATTGTGGTGATGGTTGCACAAAATTGTGAAGATATTAACAAAAATTTTTCATCTTTCAAAAAGTAAATAGAAACTTTTTAGTGAAAGGCTTATGGACAAAGTAGTATGTCATATAATGTATTGAATGTGAGTATGTGGTTTTACAATTGTATAGGAAGGTCTAATTTTAAGAAAAGTGCTACTAACTTTCCAAATAAGAAAAAAAATATATAATAATCATCATTGGCAAATGTTACCATTCAAGAATCATTAAGTTGAGTTGTTGAAATTCTTTAAAATCCGCCTTCTAAGTTGATTACTATCCTTATTTTTTTCTGTAGAGAATACATTTTTTCCTCATATAATTGAGCTCTTCTTCAAAAGGTAAATGCCAGTTCATAAAGAGTAAATGATACTGATTCTCTGATAATCTCTTGCTTTCGGTACAAGTTTAAATAATTTTAAGAACAACAATTTCTTTGACTGGACTTGTTAAAATGTTGTTTTCTTTACTGATTTCCACCTTTCTTAAGTTACATACAAACTCTGCCTGAAGACTCCAAGGACAAGATAAGCCAGATTGCCAGTGTGGTGTACATGTAAATCTAGGTTTAAATATCGAGTCTGAAATACAAATACTATTTTGACAGCACTCCAAAACAAAAAATATTTTAATATTAAAACCCTTTATAAAAAATGTTTATTCATGGAAACCACAGGTGACATAAAAACTTCCCAGACTGTGTGTCAAGAATCTTTAGGTAGAGGGCCAGCTGTGGCCATAATGTCAGGTCACATTTTCAGGCACCAGGGAGGCAGGCCTCAGCTTTCTCTTGGAATTTCATGAGCCCTTAAAATCTACTCATGGGTATCATTTAGACTAGGGTGTGTTATAATAGCTGCATTCTGATATATAGCAGTTCTCATTACTGGCTTTCCTATACCTTGGAGACTCCTAGATATGCTGGACACACAAGTAGTTAGGCCCTTTCAGGGATTTTTAAGTCAATTGCAGGGTCAGAGACTAAGATAAATCTCCTCTTTAGGAGGAGCTCTTAAAATTTAGTGAGACTTTGGAATTCAGACACCTTCCCATATATTCAATGAACATTTCAACACACACTTGCCCTCTTGGCCAAATGGCTCTTTGAGGTGCAAAACCTACACAGCACATGTAGCGGTACTGTCTTTGTGTTCAGAAAAATGGAACATAGTCTGCCACACATTCTTTTAATTAGTTGCAATTGTCAGGCCCCTGAGCCCAAGCCTGCACGTGTACACCCAGATGGCCTGAGGCAACTGAAGAACCACAAAAGAAGTGAAAATGGTCAGTTCCTGCCTTAACTGATGACATTGCCTTGTGAAATTCCTTCTCCTGGACAATGAGTCTCAGAAGCTCCCCCACCGAGCACCTTGTGACCCCCGCCCCTGCCCGCCAGAGAACAACCCCCTTTGACTGTAATTTTCCACTACCTACCCAAATCCTATAAAACTGCCCCACCCCTGGCTCCCTTTGCTGACTCTTTTTTGGGACTCAGTTGGCCTGAACCCAGGTGATTAAAAAGCTTTATTGCTCACACAAAGCCTGTTTGGTGGTCTCTTCACAGGGACACGTGGGACAGCAACACAGTTTTAACATGAAAATGCCTATCTTCTGAAAACCAGTATGCTTGCCTTTCATATCTAAGTAGAACTAACATTAGAGGATATTTCACATACATTAGAGGCATGCTATGCTGTGTGCAGTTGGAACACATAAATTTCAGCCTCAGCTCTCTTGTAGTCATTTCCAAATAAGTGTTTTCACTTACAGAAATAGAGACAATTAAAAATATTCATAAAGCCCATTGGAATTCTCAGATAAAAGGATCAAAAGGCCCTCTACAATTTTTACCTTTAATATTAATGCTGGCCTTTATCTTTTTTTATATCTGAATATTATTTGGTTTACACTTTGAATATATTACTCTATTTAGAACTGAGGTAGGACTTAAAATTATTTGTATTCTTAGTTTATGTATCTGCATAATTGAATAGCAAATAAAAAAGGGTGCAATAGATTATGAGGCAGAAAAACAAAACAAAATTAGTCTGTAACATAAAATAGGATTATGAGCTATTTGTACACTCACTCACTCATTCAGTTATTCATTCACTCAACAAATATTCATTGAGTTTCTACCAGACATTGTGCTGAGAAGTGAAAATAATAAAAAAATCAGATATAATCTCTGTTTTTGAGGCACTTATATCCAATGAAGGAAGGATAACACAAGTAATCATATCATGAATGTAATATTCACAGCTGAAACAAGCTTCAGTTTCTTCCACAATACTCTAGACACCATAAAAAGTCTTATTTTTGTGTACCTCCTATGATTATGATAGTATTTGTCACATAACCAAAGTTCAATAAACATTGGGCGAATGACTGAGTACGTAAATATTGAGCTCCATGGAGAGATGTAGCCTGGAAAAATGAATTTTGAAGCAATTGCTATAAGAGAATTTCCTATTGAGAGAATATAGCCTGGAAAGAAAAGAAAGTTGGGAGCTGAATCTTGAGGAATTCTGACATTTAATGACTGGTAGAGAAGAAGACACCTGGAAATGAAGAAGAAGATTGCCTCCAGAGGGTGGGGATGATAACTAGGCTAGCACCCTGGCAGGCAAATCTAGAGAATATTTCAATGAAGGGTGACTGTTAGTAGTGATTGCTGCTGGTAAAGACCAAAAAAGACATGACTGAACAAAGTGCCCATTGTTTTTAGAGATAAGGAAGTCATTACTGATATACATTTTAAAGTTTAATACAGTGATAAGGGATGGAAGCCAGCTTTTAATGGGTTGTAAAAATAGTGAAAGATAAAGACGTGACATCTGCATCTAGCTATAAATGGAGGAAAGAAATGGTGTAACAGCTTGGGTCAAAGACTTATATCAATTTCAAATGCTAACTTAAGAGATAAATTCCTGAGGATATGAAGGGAGAGGCAAGAAAGATTCATTCACTCAAAAATATTTAGTGAGATCCAATTCTGCCCCAATATTTGGGATATATAAGTGAAACAGAGACAAAACAAAAAAGTAAAAAGAAGAAAATCTCCTTTCCCTCATGTAACTTACAGTGCAAAAAACTGACAGATTGCTCTTGGAGATAAGAAAGCCACTCTCTACTATAATTGTAGAAAAGAAAAAAAACAGTTTGGAGGAAGAGAGTTAAGGACACCTGGAGCCATGTATCAGTCAGGATAGACTGTTAATGTCGCATTAGCAAAAAACACCTAAATCTCAGAGGTTGAACATTATGAAGGTTTATTTTTCAGGCAAGCAAAAGTGAATAGACGGTTAACATTTTGTGAGCTAATCTGGAATTCTAGGCATTCTTATGGCACCCCTTTTTTCACACAATGCTTCAGGATTCACTCAAGCAGGGATAAGGAATAAGGTAAAATCATGATCTTAAATGTCTCTATTCCTATTCTGTTGACTGAAGTGTCAATTAGCATTGATTCAATTCAACATACAATCCTCCTATATGTCAAGGACAAGGAAAATATCTGAAAATAAGTTACCAAGCAATAAGTTCTAGCTCTTGGTCAATCCTTCTACATATCCTATCATCTAAAAAAATTCTAGACCAGTTTGACAACCGTGACATCCCATTACGATCAACTTGGAAACCTTAAAAAAAAAAAATCAGTGTTGAGGTCCATGACCAGAGAGTCTGCTTTAAATTTTCTTGGATAGAGCACCTGTAACTAAGAATCACTTTCTTGCAGACTACTCCAGAATTTGTGTTTCTTTTCTTCAATGTAGACATTAACCATGACAGCCTAATTTTAGTCACCTGGTTTATAATGACAGTATTTTTATCTCCAGATTATTAATTATGTGTAATAAGTTAATTGTAGGTTGTTAAATCAATATATGAGACTATGCAATTAAAAATGTCAATTATAAAAACAAAAGAGAAAGAATTTTCATCCTTATCATTCCATAAAGTTACTTCCTTAAAATTAAAATACAGTCCTATTTCCTTCCAATCACTTCTTATCTTTCTTAATTGATGCTAATGGAAATGGTGTTCTTTTGCTGTTCTACTTTTGACCCATTTGTCAGATACAGCTACAAGTAAAAGATCTTATTGATTATAAATTTCGATATACTGCAATATCAAATGCATATTTAAACAACTTTAACCTGCTGCTTGTTATCTTAAGACACTTTGCTTTTGATCATCATTTGCTTTGGAAACAATATTGTATATAAGACTGATTTGCCATTAATATTAAAAATAAACAATAGCTTTTGTAGTGAATTTTCATAATTGTATGTTGTCTTGACACTCATTTTCAATATAGGTTTACCGTTTCTATTCCAGAAGCAGTGATTAGTTGCTCTTGACAGGGTTTCCAGTTCTTCACCTCCTCCCAGATTTTCAATGTGGTTGGTACAGACATTTGTCTTATACAACCACCTCTTGGTGACCATCTCCCTATGTTGCAGCTAGATACAAGCTACTTGAATTTGTCACACTTATCCCCACCTCATACATGGACTGCCCAGATATGCTACAATAACCATTTCTCAGTCACGGTGTGACTCCGCAGAACTCATAGGAGCTTGCTTTAAACTCACGAATTGGAACTCCCCACAAGAAACTCACCTAGGCAATACTCTAGACCCCAGTAAAGACCCAGGACCACAGAGTACCCTCACCACCTCTCTCTTGCCCTACATCCACTGGTTAAGTGTGTATGTGCTGAAGAGCTCCCCCTTCCCATTGGCTCTGTGAAGGGTGCTGCCCTCTGCTCTATGGAATATGTAAGTAATAAACTCCTTCTGTTATTTCACGTGTTTTGTTGAGTTGTCTCCTCTATGTCTCACCTGACTGACACCTCACTTCTATCCCAGTCCTAGAGCTGTCCTAGAGAGGGGCTGTTAGGGTAGGAATAAACTGGACACAGATCAGATAATAATCACAAGGGAGGGCCAGGCACAGTGGCTCACGCCTGTAATCCCAGCACTTTGGGAGGCCGAGTCGGGCGGATCATGAGGTCAGGAGATCGAGACCATCCTGGCTAACACGGTGAAACCCCGTCTCTACTAAAAATACAAAAAATTAGCCAGGCGCCTGTAGTCCCAGCTACTCGGGAGGCTGAGGCAGGAGAATGGCGTGAACCCAGGAGGTGGAGTTTGCAGTGAGCCGAGATCGCACCACTACACTCCAGCCTGGGCGACACAGCGAGACTCTATCTTAAAAAAAAAAAAGAATCACAAGGGCGTCTTCCAGTATAAACAAATTTCCTGTGAGAGGGACACTTGGTTATAGATCAGAAATTTAGGAATTAAGAATAAGCCAGTGAAATACACTATAAACATCTACAAACACATCCCTTGGATTCTCATTCAGGGTAGGGCTGGAATTTACAAACAGTCTTATGAAAATGATCTCAAGACCAGTTTAGGAACAAAACACCAAACAAACAAGTAAACACCTACAACAAAATCAGCTTTCCTTGCTAATGTAGTGAGATCAGAGGTGTCTGATAAATATGTCCCCTCCCTGCAAATCTTTCTCTTAAATGCTTGCTATGGTCTCATGGAGCCTGTCATCAAAAGATTACCCCGTTTTTTAAATAACTGAATTTCTCTGTTGAATAAATATGCCTGTGGAAAGCTGTAACAGATATGAGCCCTTGTTTGAAGATTAGTTTGTCAACTATCGCTTTGGAGAAATTGAAGTGTAATCCCCACAATCTCTTGTCATAGAAAAGGTGAAATTAAACAAGGAAGTCATTCTTTTGGAGCCATAAAAGGGAAGCCTTAAATGTTATTGCCAAGAGATTTCATCATGATGACACCATGAAGTCAAGGAGCCTGGGTCACCAGAGCCTCCAAACGGGACCAGGATGACTACAGTAGGAGAAAAAATGCAGAAAATGTGGCTTGAAATGGCCATAGAAGGTAGAGATCAGAACTATAAAGTAAAAATTTGCTTACCTCACAGTTTTTCTTACTTTCAAATTCTTCTTTAGACAGCACATCTATGTAAACATGGAAAATGGCCGATCACCTTTCTGCTTTCTGTATAAAGACGTCACCATGAAGAGCCAAGGTGTGATGGAATGAACTGCCATGTGTCACATGGGCGCAGGGTCAAATAGTCTAGCTCAGACATTAAATGGTTGTATAAACGTGTGCAGGTTACTAAATTTCCTTGCTCCTTCCAAATTACTAACCTGTAAAAAAGTCAGAAAGTATAAAGCAGTCAAAATAATAATAATACTCAACACAAGGTGGCCTATTATAAATATTATAAATAATAATACTCAATAAAAGGTGGCCTATTATAAATATTATAAATAATAATAATACTCAATAAAAGGTGGCCTATTATAAATATTATCATGAATGAGATATGTACCCAGGATTAAAACACAGTTTTGCCATCTCAAATGTAAAATGAGGAGACAATATAAACTCTGAGGATATATGCAATGCTCAATATTTTTGACTCTGATCACTAATTTTATAACATATGATTGCAAATAGGAAACAGAAATTCTGTATTAATTATCCTATTCCTCCATTCTCCCAAAATAAATAACAGAAAGTATTACATTAAATACCCTTAAATGTATCTTAATATGTACATAGAATTTTATAAAATGGGACCTAAAATCCCTTCTCTCATCTCAAAACACATGAGTACAACTAACTGCAGAAAATGTCATTCAAGATTTTGGCTACTTTATTTTTTACTTTCAAGAGATTTGACTACAGTAAATACAAACCATGTGCCACATATTGTGTCAAATTTACCCACAGAAATGTCATTTTTTTCCTATTTTGACGCTGGTGGTCACATAGATATATTTAATGTACCATGTTAATGCTTTTTTCTAATCCACGGATTTTCTGTTCTAAAGCACATTGAAGTTATTTATTTACACAGTACATCTGAATTTTCTTACGATTCTTATTTTAGATGTAGTTGATAGTATCAACGGTAAAATTCTCCCCTGAAACATTTTGTGGAAAGTAAATGTTACTGAGCATGATCTTGTACAAGGTAAAAACTAGATGGATGACTATGCTTCTAACAGATGAGACAAATTCTATGCCACGCTACCTAAATTGTGGTTACAATCGTAAAAAAAAGACACACACAAGAGATAGTTTACCCATTTGCTTCATGTTTGATCACTATTCTGTATCTGGAAACCACTCTATATTTTTGCCTCTTTCTTTCATAATGATTCAAGTTAACTAAAACTAATCTGTTCATTGAGAGACCTTGAGAAATGGGCCAAGTCCTTCCACGTCTGTTTTAATCACAATAGGTCTGTGGTGTATTTCTGTTTGTTTTGTTTTTTTTTTTTGTTTTGTGTTTTTGAGACAGTGTCTTGCTCTGTCACCAGGCTGGAGCGCAGTGGCGCAATCTTGGCTCACTGCAACCTCTGCCTCCTGGGTTCAAGCCATTCTCCTGCCTCAGCCTCCTGAGTAGCTGGGATTACAGGCTCCCACCACCATGCCCAGCTAATTTTTGTATTTTTAGTAGAGATGGGGCTTCTCCATGTTGGCCAGGATGGTCTCAATCTCCTGACCTCATGATCTGCCCACCTTGGCCTCCCAAAGTACTGGGATTACAGGCGTGAGCCACCACACCCGGCCATCTGTGGTGTACTATTATCCAGAATCCAGCTAATAAGGGAATGTGTTTGCTCACTGTTATGCTATCTGCTTCAAGAAGTGTGGTTGTTGTTTTCTCAGTGCCTTAGAATTTCACCTCATCAGCTACAGGCTTTTTATTGTTTTCATATTTATTTTTAGTAAAATCATAATAGCTGAGAAAAGAGAAAATGCCAAGATAAAAATCAATATTTCAATACATAGCATAGTATATACATTCCAGAATAAATGTTGAAAAGATAGATTTCACTGACTATCAAAAAGAATTTTTTTCATTTTCTTAATTTCCCCAATAACACCTTTCTGATTCACAGTTATTCTTGCTTGATGATGAATTAGTCTTTTCAGCTATATTCTTGTACATGCATGACAATGATTACAGCAGCTGCTGTAAAAAGAAAAGGCAAAACTCTTTTTAAAGTAACTTGATGGCTTTTTACATTATTCAAGAACTAAAAATAGGAGATTGCATCATAAATCTATAAGACAAGTGGCACATTCCAGAATTAAGACATCCGATGTAGGTACAAAATCTTGATGAAACTCCATATTCAGCTATTACGTATATTCCATTATTTTTGTTACACTAACAAGCTAATTATGAGTACGTTAGAATATGCCAAACACTCAAGCTGTGATGTTTTGAAAAGGCCATGCTTCAGTAAGACACTGCAGATTGTACTTGTACAAAATATTTTTAATCATTTTATTCAGTTAGGATGTACAGAGAAGACGTAAACAAAAATTATTTTAATGACAATTTTGGGCAATAGAATAATAAGTGGTATAAAGATACACATATTTGTATTTCAGGTTTTACTATAGCAATGCTCTTTAAGACACACGCCTCTAAATATTTTATGTGATAACTGTGATTATTAATATGTTAAGGGCTCTAAAGGAAAAAGCAGATAACATGCAAGAACAAATCGGTAATGTTATCAGAGAGGAAAAAACTCTAACAGCAAATAAAAAGAAAATGCTAGAAATAATAAACACTGTAACAGAGTTAAAGACACTTGACAGGCTCACCAGTCTTCTGGACATGACTGAGGAAGAATCAGTGAGCTTGAGGGTATGTCAAAAGAAACTTTCAAAACTGATACGCAAAGAGAAAAAGAATACGAATACAACCAGGCATAGAATACACAGGAACTGTGAAACAATTTCAAAGGTCTAATATATGCCTAATGGAAATAATCAAAGGAGAAGACAGAAAGGAACAGAAGAAATATTTGAAGCAATATGGCTGGCAATTGTCCAAAATTAATGACAGACACCAAACCACAAATGCAGGAACCATAGAAAATATAAAGCAGAATAAATGCAAAATTATACACTGAGAATATCATATTCAAACTACAGGAAAACAAAGACAAAGAGGAATTCTTGAAAAAAGCCTGGAGCTTTTAAAATAATCTTACTTGTAAAGGAATAAGGATGAGAATTATAGGAGACTTGTCTTCAGAAACTAAAAGCAAAGAAGTGGAGTAAAATATTTAAATTATTGAAAGAACAACAACAAAAAACCATCCTAGAATTCTTTATCCAGTGAATAAAATGTTATAGGTCAGAAACTCAGATCTACATTAAGAATGATGAAGTGTCAGAGAAAAGATAGATTAAGGTAAAATAAAATCTTTAGTTTTTCTTATTCTTAATTGCTTTGATATATAAATAACTGTTCAAATAAAAATGGCAACAATCTATTCTGATTATAGCTCAAGAAAAAGTAAAATGAATGACAGCAATATTATAAAGAATGGCAGAAAATAACTTGAGAATACTTGGTTTTAAGGTACTTGCACTACTGTGAAGCAGTATAGCATTATTTGAAAGTGGATGTATTAAATATTAGTTTTAAATATACATTGCAAACTCTTGGGCAACCACTAAAATAATTTTTCAAAGACACTTATTTATATGCTAAGAGGAGAGAAGATAAATTCACATAAAATGCCCAATTAAATACAGAGAATGCCAGGAAGGAAACTAGAGTAGTTATGTTTATTTCATACAAAGAAGTCTTTGGAACAAGACAAATTACCTGGGATAAAAGATACAGTATATAACGATGAAAGGATCAATATTTTGATGAATAGTAATCCATGTGTGTAACACACAACAGAGCACTAAGATACACTACACAATAATTGACATAATTTAAAGGAGATGGGCAAATCCACTCTTATAGTTGGAAGTATACAACACCTTTGTATCAGTAATAGATCCAGCAGGCAGAAAATCAGCAACTATAATTAAACTGAACATCACCATCAATCTAAGGGATCTGATTAACATGTATAATATACTTTATTCAACAATAGCATGATATACTGTTAGTTATTTTGTTGCTTAAATTGTTCCAGCATTGACCATTGTGAGCTCTTTCAGCTTGGTTCCTGAGACTTATTTTTATGCCCTCAACTTTTTATTTATTTATTATTTTTTTTTTTGAGTACTCCCTTACTTTCTGGCACTATAAGGTTCTCCAGTTTTATCTTGCATTCTCCCTATCCCATTTCTGAATTAATCATTTCTTCAAAAAGATTTTGTTTTAAGAGAATGGTATTAGAAGCCAAGATCTGGGTACTGAGTATGCTCACTCCTACTGTGCTATGCTTGCTCCAAGACACCCTGGGCAAACAGAGAGGCAATATAAACATATGTGTAATTATTTCTGCATATATTCATCTATACTAAATTAAGCATCAGTATATACTGATGTCTCTGACCATAACCCAGGAACACATGATTAACTTTAGCCTGGAACTCTCCCTTTCCAAGAGTGACCAACCTGGCTATTATCATCCATACATTTACTTATTTGTTGAATGCCAGTATACATGGTCTTTTTCTATTGAAATATAATTTAGCTGATTATTATAAAACCCATTAGTAACGCAAGACAATGTTTTTTTCTAAAGCTTTGACACATTTGATAAATCAATTAAAAATTAGAACTTTTGGAATTAAAAATAAAATTTTAGATATAATTCGATCCAAAAACTGTCTACAGATCAGATCTTCAAACAGCATTCTTTTTTTAAAAAACTGTATAACATGCAGCCATATAAAGTAATGAGATCATGTTCTTTCCAGGGACATGGATGGATCTGGAAGCCATTATTCTCAGCAAACTAACACAGGAACAGAAAACCAAACATCACATGTTCTCACTTATAAGTGGGAGCTGAACAATGAGAACACATGGACACAGGGAGGGGAACAACACACACTGGGGCCTATTGTGGGGTTGGGGAAAGGGAGAGCATCAAAATAAATAGTTAATTCATGAAGAACTTAATATCTAGGTGATGGGTTGATAGGTGCAGCAAAGCATGATGGTATACCTTTACCTATGTACAAACCTGCACAAACTGCACATGTATCCTGGAACTTAAAACAGTGTTTTAGTAGCTTAAATAGCTATATAGAAGAAAGGCAACTTGCATTCAGACTGGACTATCTCCTATCCCAAGGTTTCCACACATCTTGGCTGTAGAGAAAATAAAAAGAGGAAAGGTACATTTGGATAAAATTAGCTATAATGGCTTCTATTACCATCTCCTGAAAACTCTCCCAAGAAACTTAACAGCCATGAGGATGCATAGATTTCTGTTTCATGGGTTTCTGAGGTATTGCGCCTCATAAGAGGGCATTAGCTGCAGGGGCCTGCCCGCAGACCCTGACCTAAATGACGGATGAATAAAACACACTGATGCACAGATATTCTGCTTTGCCAGTCCAGCTAAGTGTCCAACTGCCTGCACACAAAGAGAGGTTTGTCACTGCGGCGGGCCCTGAGCAGCTCACACTCCAGTCATTTATTTAGTATACAATTAACAACAGAAGCTCTGAGTCAACACACTTGAGGATAATTAACATGGTTAAGAGAGTTCTAGGAATGATTAAAGCTCAGGTACCACGGTCTAAAGTAAATACCATTAGGGGGCACTATCCCCGGTTGACCTCCCCTCAACCCCTCAGAGGGCCATCTAGCTCAAAGGATAGTTAATGGAGGTAGGGTACACAGACTTAACTGGGGAAGCCTCTATTGTCCCTAGTATTTACCCTGTGACCTAATGCTCTAAGGTAAGAACTGGCTGCCTTCAGCCTGTTCAATTATTACAAGCTATGTAACCTTTCCACCTTCCAAAAAGGTTTGTCACTATTCCCTAATAATAATAACTTTCCCTAATATTTCCCTTTAATATTTCTGCCACCATCCTGAGTGAATCCCAACAATTCCCTTTTGTTTTCTGTATTAGGTTTTTTTATTGCAGAGCACAGATGTATGCAGCCACACGTTTGTCAGGCGAGGTGGTCACTGCTCTTATTCCGGCTTTCCATCCTAGAATTAGCAAATAACATAAGACAATTATGAGTACAATTAGCAACATTGTTTTCTAGTCAAAGAGTGAGCCTTAGTAGTGTTGACACTTCAGTTTGATGAGTGCTGTTACTAAGGAACCCTACTGGGGGTATGTTAACTCCTTCCAGCCAAGCACTTACTACAAGCTTGAAAGAGTGTTTGCTTAAGTAACAGGGCTGAAAGACAGATTTAAGAGATGAGCTTAAGAGAGTGTAGCAGGTATAGGTAGTAGGCAAAATGAGAGAATTAAAAACGAACAAATTATTTGGCTTAGCCTTCGGCTTCTTCAGCATAATGTCTGGGGTCTGTGTTGTTCGTGGAAGCCACGTTGTTGAGGCTGCGGGTCCTGTAGGGTTTTTCTTAGGCTGGCTTGAGTTTTTTCTTCTTTCCTTCCTTTGATGAGGACATGACAGGTGACAGTGTGCTGGCAGTCCTCACAGCCCTCGCTCGCTCTCGGCGCCTCCTCTGCCTGGGCTCCCACTTTGGCAGCACTTGAGGAGCCCTTCAGCCCACCACTGCACTGTAGGAGCCCCTTTCTGGGCTGGCCAAGGCCGGAGCCGGCTCCCTCAGCTTGCAGGGAGGTGTGGAAGGAAAGGCTCGAGTGGGAACCAGGGCTGCGCGCAGTGCTTGCAGGCCAGCTGGAGTTCCAGGTGGGCGTGGGCTTGGCAGGTCCTGCACTCGAAGCAGCCTGCCGGCCCTGCCGCCCCTGGGCAATGAGGGGCTTAGCACGCGGGCCAGCGACTGCAGAGGGTGTACTGGGTCCCCCAGCAGTGCTGGCCTACCAGCGCTGCGCTGGATTTCTAGCTGCCTTCCCACGGGGAGGGCTCCGGACCTGCAGCCCGCCATGCCTGAGCCTCCCACCCGCTCCACGGGCTCCTGTGTGGCTGGAGCCTCCCCGACCAGTACCACCTCCTGCTCCACGGTGCCTAGTCCCATCGACCACCCAAGGGCTGAGGAGTGACAGCACGCGGCGCGGGACTGGCAGGCAGCTCCACCTGCAGCCTGGGTGCAGGATCCACTGGGTGAAGCCAGCTGGGCTCCTGAGTCTGGTGGAGATGTGGAGAACCTTTATGTCTAGCTCAGGGATTATAAATACACCAATCAGCACCCTGTGTCTAGCTCAGGGTCTGTGAATGCACCAATCGACACTCTGTATCTAGCTACTCTGGTGGGGCCTTGGAAAACCTTTATGTCTAGCTCAGGGATTGTAAATACACCAATCGGCACTCTGTATCTAGCTCAAGGTTTGTAAACACACCAATCAGCACCCTGTGTCTAGCTCAGGGTTTGTGAGTGCACCAATCAACACTCTGTATCTAGCTGCTCTGGTGGGGCCTTGGAGAACCTTTGTGTCCATACTCTGTATCTAACTGATCTGATGGGGACGTGGAGAACCTTTATGTCTAGCTCAGGGATTGTAAACGCACCAATCAGCACCCTGTCAAAACAGACCACTGGGCTCTACCAATCAGCAGGACGTGGGTGGGGCCAGAAAAGAGAATAAAAGCAGGCTGCCCGAGCCAGCGGTGGCAACCCACTCAGGTCCCCTTCCGCACTGTGGAAGCTTTGTTCTTTTGCTCTTTGTAATAAATCTTGCTACTGCTCACTCTCTTGGGTCCACACTGCCTTTATGAGCTGTAGCACTCACCGGGAAGGTCTGCAGCTTCACTCCTGAAGCCAGCGAGACCACGAGCCCACCGGGAGGAATGAACAACTCCAGACAGGCTGCCTTAAGAGCTGTAACACTCACTGCGAGGGTCTGCAGCTTCATTCTTGAAGTCAGTGAGACCAAGAACCCACTAATTCCAGACACAGACATAGTCTCCAGGCTGGTGCTGGAAATTCTAGAGGTGGTGCCTGTGCTAAGATGTTTACAATCTTTAAAGAGCAGGTTAGTGCTTTAAGAAAGACTTGTTGTGCTTTATTTTAATGTTTAGTTTACAGAAAAACTGAATACCTTTTTAACTGTAGCCAATGTTTACACATAGAATTTTTTCATAATTAACATTTTAAAACTTTAGACCTTCAAAACAAAAATTATACATTTCCTGCATAAATTTCTTCATGACTTTCACAAACAATCTTCAACATGCCTTAACTTTCTGGCTGTTTTATAACCTTCATTACTAAAGGTACATTCCTATATATTTATAACTTGCTTAATATTTCCTTTCCCTTCTTCCTAGTTTCTTTCCTTAAGTCTTTCTTTTGCATCTCTTTCTGATCTGTATTTTTCTAGTCTCTTACTCATTCTATCCCTTTATTTCTCTCTCTAGGTATGGACACAAGCATACTTTCTTCCTCACGTTAATAATTCACTTGGACCACACCATTTATTATTGTTCACATCTTTCCATACAACTGCAGGTTTTATGCCTTGAGAGGTTTTAGCAAAGCACTTTTCTACAGCTGATTGAAATTTGTCATCTAAATTTTAAAAAAGGGTAAATAAGGCTTGTGCCAGTAGTGTTGCAGGGTCCTTACCTATATTCCTTTTGTTTCGTTTTGTTATTTGAGCACATTTTTAAGGGTGAACTGTGCTCCTTCTACTATTGCCTATCCTTGGGGTTATATGGGATGCCTGTGGAATGTTCGATATTCCACGTGACAAAATTGTTGAAACTGAGCTGGTATAAGCTGGACCATTATTGGTCTTAATTTTTGTGGGCTGTCCTATAAATGCAAAAGTTAAAAGAAGATGTTTAATGACATATTGAGTAGACTTTCCAGGCAAAGCATGTGCATTAATTAAATGAGTGTTGGTATCAATGGATACATGCACATATCTTAGTTTTCCAAATTCAGGGATGTGTGTAATATCTGTTTGCCATAACTGATTGGGTACCAATCCTCTAGAGTTAACACTTGTTGAAGGAGGGGATGTGCCTGCGAGCTGGCAATCTGGGTACTGTAGATAATTTGTTTAGCCAGCCTCTGGGTAAGTTGAAGTTGTTTAGATCTAAGTTTTTTCCAATTTTGGTGGAAAAACAGATGCGATTGAGTGGCTTAGTCAAGTAGTAATGTCATAACTTGCAGGTCTGCTTGATCATCATTGCTATAAGCCAATGGGCCAGGCAGTGAGCTGTGGGCTCCAATGTGTGTAATAAAAATATGTGTACATTCGTCTAGCAATTGCTGAGGCTGGAGAAAAAGAGCACACAGAGTGGGCTCCAGAGAGAACTTAATTAAGGCTGTAAAAGTGCATTAATAAACATACAGAGTAATCTCAGCTCTGAGTGCTAGTTAACTTAGATTGAGTGACTGGATTATGTGGTCTCTACCAAACTGCCACTTGTCCATGTTTACCAGACCCATCAGTAAGCAGCGTTAAAGCATTAGATATGGGGGAGTGCAATACCGCTTCGAATTGCCTTTTACTTAAATGAATCCTGGTGATATCAGGGTCATAACTTAGCAATTTACCACGTTAATCATTAAGATGGCAAGCTGAAATAAGTAACATGAAGTTCAAAAAGAAAATCTGAAAGCATTTCTAGAAGCAGAGACTTAAATATATTTTAACCATGTGCTTAAAGCGACAGGCAGAAAACCTTACATCTTGTAATCGAGTTTTCAGGCTGACCAAGTTTATGGACTCCAGTGTAGCAAACAGTCTTGAAAACAGTGACTCACTAGTTGGGGAACTCAATTCAGGACTCTTTTAGGAAGTACAAATCAAAGACTATCTGTAATGAGTGGGTTAAGACAGTCATTCATGCATATGTTTTCACTACACTTACATACAACTTTTCTTCACTTTCTGAGAAGGGCACAACATTTTTACCTTCTAATTTAACATATATCATTTTGAGAGGTGACAGCATACACCCTGTGTCTAGCTCAAGGTTTGTAAATGCACCAATCAGTGCTCTGTGTCTAGCTAATCTAGTGGGGACTTGGAGAAACTTTATGTCTAGCAAAGGGATTGTGAATACACCAATCAGCACTCTGTGTCTAGCTCAAAGTTTGTGAATGCACCAATCAGCACCCTGTGTCTAGGTCAAGGTTTGTGAATGCACCAATCAACATGCTGTGTCTAGCTCAAGGTTTGTAAATGCACCAATCAGTGCTCTGTGTCTAGCTAATCTAGTGGGGACTTGGAGAACTTTTGTGTCTAGCTCAGGGATTGTAAATGCACCAATCAGCGCTCTGTAAAACAGACCAATCAGCTGTCTGTAAAATGAACCAATCAGCAGGATGTGGATGGGGCCAGATAAGGGAATAAAAGCAGGCTGCCCCAGCCAGCAGTAGCAACCCACTCGGGTCCCCGTCCACACTGTGGAAGCTTTGTTCTTTAGCTCTTTGCAATAAATCTTGCTGCTGCTCACTCTTTGCGTCCGCACTGCCTTTATGAGCTCTAACACTCACCACAAAGGTCTGCAGCTTCACTCCTGAAGCCAGCAAGACCACGAACCCACCAGAAGGAAGAAACGCCGAACACGTCCAAACATCAGAAGAACAACTCTGGACACACCACCTTTAAGAACTGTAACACCTTGATAGTCCACAGCTTCATTCTTGAAGTCAGTGAGACCAAGAACCCACCAATTCCGGACACAATTTGATTAGGTTTAAACTTCTCCTTTAAAGGGTAATGTGTGGTTTATACATGCCTAGCTTTTAATTACTTTCTAACTAATTCATGGGCCCTCTGTAATCTCTCTCCCTTCAGAGGTTACTGTTTACTTAAATTGGATTTGGAGAGCTACCTCAGGGATAGGGGAGGGAGAACAACAAAAGCCATTAGAAAAGAGATTTTTCTTTTATTTTACTTCTTACATTTTACTTAAATCTTAGCAGAGAATTATAATCAAGGATGTCATTAGTAAACAAGGAGCACATGAGATTTTCCTGTGGGCTGCCTGCAGAGCTACAGAGCTGAGCAGGTGGGTCCCGGGGCGGGGATTGTCACGCTTGTGCCGCTTCTTTCGCTTGTGCCGCCCCCTCCCCCCACCTAAGGGCAGCTGTTGCTGGCTGGGCGGACTCTGGCGCGCACACCTCCTGCCCCTCCGCAGTAGGCTAACTCCATGGTGCTGGGCCTGGCTCCCCACTGCTACTGCCGCTGCGCAGGCCAAGTTCCCCGGGGCATTTACCAGCTACGTGTTTGCAAGCTTCCTTGCTGCTGAGCCTTTCCTTCCGTCTACTGCCTGCCTGGCTGCACAGCTCCGGCCTCTAATGCTTTTTCTTCTATCTTTATGGACCTGATTGCTTTGCCGATCTTGCCTTACTGGGCAGGTTAAGAGCTCTCCTAATGCTGCCTGCTAAAAGACAGGAACTGATTGCTGTAGCGTATCCTCTGTCTTTTTTCTTATCTATTGGAGGAGGCAGCTCAAGTAAAAACCTGTTTCCTCTTTGTCACGTTAGCCCGGTGATATTAGGGCCCAGGGAAGAGGAGGTGATAAGGCAGGTGACAGTTTTCTCCTTCCTCTTTTTAGGCTCTTCTGTGTGTAACTGAGCCACGGCAGCTCTAGTTAAAGCACATAACGTTAAAACTTACTGGGACGTGTCACCTTTGCGCCTGATGTTACGGTTTCTCCCTACTTGTTCCCAGAGTTCTACATCTAGCATTCCTTCTGGAAACCGTGGCCTTTGGGATTTAACAGTTTGCATTACAGCAGTTTGTTTAGCATGGATGATTAGGTCCTTTAATTGAGCCTGCGAAACAGGCTCCGCTAGCCTTAGACAATTGTTTTAATACTGTTAATACTGTTTCTGTTGTGCCATGATGAAAACTCAGCTTGATCTAACTTCCCCCAGAACTTAGTAACCTCGAGTGGGCACCAATGACATCACTGATTACTCACTGACCTGACTACGTTCCTTTCTTCACCTTCATTTTCCGGGGGTCCATCGTGTTTCCTGCACGCTTCCTTTGCAGCTTTCCTCACGAGGGTGTTCATCACACTTCCTTTGCAGCTTGCCTCACAAAGGGCTCCAATGGCGGGGAGTCTGTTTCTGCAGACCCCTGACTGGCCTCAAACGGAACACCAGTTGAGGTATTGCTCCTCACGAAAGGGCGTTAGCTGCGGGCGTCTGCCTGCAGATCCTGACCTAAACGATGGATGAATAAAACGTACACTGACACAGATATTCTGCTTTGGCAGTCCTGCCGAGTGTCCACCCGCCCGTACACCGAGAGGTTTGTCACTATGGCGGGCCGGGAGCAGCTCGCTCTCCAGGCATTTATTTAGTATACAATTAACAGAAGCTCTGAGTCAACACACTTGAGGATAATTAACATGGTTAAGAGAGTAGTTCTACGAATGATTAAAGCTCAGGTACCGCTGTTTAAATACCATTAGGGGGCAATATCCGGAGTCGACCTCCCCCCAACCCTGAGAGGGCTATCCAGCTGAAAGGTTAGTTAATGGAGGTAGGGTAAACACAGCTGGGGAAGCAGCTATTGTCTCTAGTATTTATCCTGTGACCTAAACTCTAAGGTAAGAACTGGCTGCCTTCAGACTGTTCAATTATTACAAGTTATGTAACCTTTTGGCCTTTCAAAAAGGTTTGTGACTATTCCCTATAACTTTCCCTAATATTCCCCTTAAATATTTCTGCCACCATCCTGAGTGAATCCCAACAGGTTTCCCTGTTGGACATGCAAATTATTCCCACAGATTTGAGTTCAATAGGAATCTCACTTGTTACAGAGAGGTAGGTAAGGTCACTCACCTGTACTTTATTCCTACTTCCAGTCCTGCCCTCAACACTAGCTGAACTCCAACATTGCCCCATTGTGCTGGAGATGAGGTGAGCACTTTTAATGGATTTTTACTAAAGGCAGTTGAATCTAATCAGACTAAACAACTAATCAAGTATCATCATAGCCTTATTAGTTAAAATGCAGAGAATATACCATTTATTACAAACTGTTTCACAGGAAATCAAATTCTAAAATTTTATTTTAGGCATCCTCTGTAAAAGCTAAGAAAAAGATGTAAGTTAAGAACTTAACTCCCTCTCTTGTATGGCTGCTTCTAAAATCTTTCCATTTTAACCAACAGTCTGTGACTTGACCTGCATGCTTTCTTTTAAAAACATCTCATAGCATTCTAACGTTTCAAAGATCCCCTGAAAACTTGCATTACAAGCTCCTCAGCATCAGCTTCATATACATTATTCCAAACTGTTTCACTTTCCTAAAGACAGTGTGTAAAAAATATTACAGGTTTTTGGGGCAGAAGTAGGCAAACTTCAACTAGAAGGCATATGTTAACATCCCAAGTGCCCCCACATCTAAGAAAGAGGTTCCAGGGCTGAGGCCCAGGTCATGCTAGAGAGGACATGGCTGTGGCTGATTGGATGGCAGAATAGTCACTGTGATGCTGTGTAGGTAGAACTTGCTGGATATCCATCCTCTAGAACACCAGAGAAAGTTGTTCAAGGGGAGATGTTTCACTGCAAGCACTCTACTACAAAACTGCCCAAGGGAAGTGCTCAGGTAAATGCTGGCTTCTGGGTGCTGTACACTGCAGGAGATAGGTGCCAGAGAAGCCATGCATGAATCATTTTCCAAGATGAATTGTTGGCTCTTTATTTTCTACTGGAACGATTACTAAACCGATCTCCCAGGAGAGTGAGCTGCAGAGGCTAAGCTGCAAGAGCCTACCCAGAGAGCACACCAGAACCAAGAAGCCCATCTCCTAACCTCTTACAATGTCTCTTCAACACCCTCTAATGACAATGTTCACTGTCAGCTAACAACAGAAAAATATATTTATAGGGCACATGTGCATTTTTTGCAGAGCCGGCAATGAAGAATGAACTTGAAGCTAACAGGCAATAAATAGTAACTGTCACAACTCCAGTGCAAATGTAGTTTATAAGATCTAGAATGCTGGCCTTTATGTGGCTCCATTGTTCCCATGATTTTCCAGCTACGTCTCCAGATTTAACTTTTGAATTTAATTTTTGAAGCTGTTAACTTTAAACTTTGTCCAATGTTACCTTGAACTGGTAAGGCTATGACTTTTTGCTACTGGAGCTGAAAGGTGGGGACCATCCTCAGACCAAAAAAAAAAGCCATATACTTATAATTCTTTATCATAGTCATCTTTCAAAGGCAACCTTTCCTATTGTTTCTGTCTCCTTTTTAAATGTCTTATTTCAAACAGTTTGTTTAAAATATTTTTTCAATTTTTATTATTTTTAGAAGGGTTCACTGGACCACTTCCGGCCAGCATGGCAAGAAGTCTGAGGCTTTTGTTGTTGTTTTTAAGTAGGTTCTCGGTAGAATAGATTTCAACAGAATCCGTTTTTTCTTTGGCTTGTAATAAAAATGGAAGTGTCCAAGTGCATGCAACGTTATGAATCATTTTCCAAGATGAATTGTTGGCTCTTTGTTTTCTGGAATGATTACTAAACCGATCTCTCTAATTAATAACACTGATTTTGCCCAAGATATTCTGTTCACCAAGAATTTGTGATCTCCTTTCATAGAATAGGCTGGTTGCTAGGAAGGGACTACCTCACCAGGGACTAAATTTTTCAAGCTTCCATTTCTCATGGGACTATATTCTTCTCAAAGAGTGTAGGAAGACACAATTTGTGTCGCATTTAGTCTCCCAAAGTAAGTGACCAATTTTTGAATATTCAAAATGCCTACTGCCTTCACAATTAGGTGATTTTAACAAATCGGCAAGAAACATGTAACAAATAGTATTATGAGAGGTGAGTCTGGGACTGCCTATTGTCAAAACTCTGGCAGTATTAGTACTACAGAAAGTTTTCAAATTAATTTAGGAAAGAGTTTAAAAAATAGAATTACAATTTCCTTTTTTTTCTTTGTTATAGGTGATCATGAAACTGCCATCTAGGCAAAGAAGGCACTAGAGGGCAAGATTACATCACATATCCCATCACAAATTACCATATTTTATGCTTAACTGGGAATTCATGGCTGAAATACCTGTGCTCTCTTCAGACCAAATGGAAAATGTGTGGTGTGCTGAGTTGGATGTGAGGGGATTTGGAGTTTATGAGCCCAAATATGTCTCTTTTTAACCAAATATGCCTTTAGACACTATAACTTGGGTCTAAACACAACATATTACTTACATGAAGCATTCATCTCATATTCTAAATCTTGATAAAATAGATGGTATTTTGATATATTAATGGATTGGAGACAGAAAAGTCGAATCTGTAAGATGAAAGATTTTCATCTTTACTGCAGAATGGAAGTGGGTTGAGAATGAACGTGTATGCATATACACTTAATCTTTGGAGAGCTAAGTGGAGCTTCATTACATGTAAAGAACATATATAATAAGGAATCATATTTCAATTAATCATTTTATATACTAGTTTAACTTTTCAGCCATCTTTCCATTTTCTTTGTAATAATACAAAATTTTGTTACCTTTATAGTAATCTAATTCTGTAAAGGGAATAAAATTTTTGTCTACAGCAACCCAATATAAGATAAAAGTTGAAATTTGATCAACAAGGCTCAGTTCTTAACTAATTATGTATTAATTTGTTTTCATCAAGAATATAAAGATATATTTTGTTTAGAGGTTTGCATTAAAATATATATACACATATGGTTACAGTGTGTATTACTGATGTATCTATTCCTGCCTTTCATTTTATTTCTAGCAAAGTTTCTCCTCCTCCACCTCCTTTTCCTTTCTTTTTTGTATAGATATCCACTCTTCCTATATTCCCTGTGGGTCAGGAAAAGCTGACCACCTCCAAATCCTAGGTTGGACCTGATTGAAATAATGATAACCCCACCGTCCCTTGTCAGTGACTGGTTTAAGAATCATGTGACCCACTTTGAAACAATGAGATATGAGGAGACGTTTACTGGGAATTCATGCCACAATTAATCTGTTATCTTCTAAAAATAATTAAGTGACACTTAGTCTGTTCTAGGTGATTATCAGGAATTGATGTGAATCCCGGGATTGGTTCTGCAAACATAACAATCTCAGGATTAAACCAACACATGAAAGAGCAAGAGCTGAAAAAGTTACTAGGAAAGGAGTGAGAGATAATGGATTTACTGTGATTTATTTTAGTCTACAGTAAATATCAAGTTTTTTGTTTAAGCTAGTTTTATATTAATTGTTCCTGAGGGTATATAAATGGTAGAGTGAAAGTAATTTTTCTAAATATGACAAGTTTTCCCATACAAGTATTACTTTCTATTTTTTTCTCTCAAGTATCTGAAAGATCAGAGAGTAGGTCTTTTAAATTATTCTAGAGCTTGCTTTGTCTTGTGGCTTTCCCTCTAATCACAGATAGATATCAGGACGACGTGTATTCTTGATGCCAGCATGTGAAAAATTAATTTCTGCTAGAAATTGAACTTTGCACTTTTATATCTCAAAACTTGAGAAATGTTATCACTTCAACTAAAGAAAATTTCTAATAGCTTTTTACTACTTATGTTGTTGTTTCCTAAACAGGACCTTTTGTCACAAAAAAAAAAAGGTAATATAATTTTGTTTTTGAATCCCAGGTGTTGCCATGGATTTTATGTATACAAGTCACTTGAATTTGAGAGCGCAAAGGGTTCTAACCATTATCTACACTGCACAGTGAAATTCCTATTAATAAGATAAAGTACTATTGGAAAACCAATATATCATGGTCTATTTTGGCATTAATTTGAATTACTGATCTACATGTCCCAGGCTATTGATATATTGTTCATTATGAGACAGTCCTTTATTGTCTTCATTATACATCAAATCTATGCACCACAGAAACTTGACCATGAATTTAAAAGTAAAATATCTGCTTATTGAAATACTAAAATACAAAGTACTCTTCTCTGTACTGGTGAATAAGAGAGTTGTTACATAGGGAAGTGTATGAAGAAATGAGAATAAGACAAAGTCCTTGCCAACAAAAAAGATAGTAGATTAGTGAAGACTGAAAGCAAATATGGACCAAAAAAATTCAAAATAAGGGACAAAGTTGTGTTTGGTTTTCATTTTGTTTTTAATTTTGATTTGTGTTTAGTTTTTTTTTGTGTGTGTAAATTTTTTCTCAATCTTTGTTGTAAGAAAATATTTGGCTGGGCATGGTGGCTCATGCCTGTAATCCCAACACTTTGGGAGGCCAAGGTAGGCAGATCACCTGAGGTCAGGAGTTCAAGACCAGCCTGGCCAACATGGTGAAACACCGTCTCTACTAAAAATACAAAAATTAACCGGGTGTGGTGGTGCACACCTGTAATTCTAGCTATTCAGAAGGCTGAGGCATGAGAATCACTTGAATCTGGGAGGCAGAAGTTGCAGTGAGCTGAGACCATACCACTGCACTCCAGCCTGGGTGACAAAATGAGACTTTGTCTCAAAAAAAAAAAAAATTAATGACTTTATTATGATGTTTATTGTTAACTACCTCAGTATTATTCCACTACTCCCTCAATGGATCAACATACCAATATAGTATGCAAATCTGGATGCATCACTTGGGAGAGTTATAAACATGTAAACCCTTGAGCATTTAATTTCATTAATTATAACAATAGATCCATAGTGAGACTTGAAAAAATCTATTGTGATGATTAATTTTGTATGTCATCTTGACTGGACTAAGAGATTCTCAGATAGTTGATAAAATATTATTTCTGGGTATTTCCAGAGGAGATCACCCTTTGAATCAATAGACCAAGTAATGCCCAATATGCTCATGAGCAAAGTGGAAATGGTGGCAGGCATGGAGGTTATACATAAGCTCAGCAACATGGACTTTCACTCACCAAGGAAATAACCTAGCTACCACCACCAAAGAGTGCCCAACCTGCCAGCAGCAGATACCAACACAGCGCCTCCAATATGGCACCGTTCTCTAAGGTGATCAGCTAGCTATCGCATGTCAGGTTGATTACACTGGACTACTTCCATCATGGAAGAGGCAACGTTTTGTCTTTACTGCCACGGACACTCTGGATACGGATTTATCTTTCCTCCACCCAGTGCTTTTGCCAAAACTACCATTGGAGGACTTACAGAATACCTTATCCATCATCATGGTATTCTACATAATGTCGCTTCTGACCAAGGAACTCACTTTGCAGCCAAAGAAAAGCAGTAATTAGTCCACGCTCATGAAATTCCCTAGTTACCATGTTTCTCATCCTGAAGCAGCTGTCCTGATAGAATGATGAAATGGCCTTTTGGATATTCAATTCCAGTGTCAGCTAGGTCACAATACCTACAGCCCTGCAGAAAGATTCTCTACAAGGCTGTATATGTTTTCAATCAGCATCCAATATATCTGTTTTTCTGATAGCAAGGATTCGTTGGTTCTGGAATCAAGAAGTGGAAATGGAAGAGGTACCATGATTGTCAGCCCTAGTAATCCACTAGCAAAAATTTTGCTTCCTTGTCCTATCACTTTATGCTCTACTGGCCTAGAAGTTTTAGTTCTCTAGGGAGAAGTACTTCTATCAGGAGACACAAAAAATGATTCCACTGAACTAGAAGTTAAGACTGCCACATGGCCTCTTGGGGTCTTCATCCTCTGAGTCAACAGGCCGGTAAGGGAGTTACACTATTGACTGGATTGAGTGATCCAGACTACTAAGAGAAAACTGGACTGCCACTCTACAATGGAGGTAAGGATGAGTATGTCTGAAATATAGGTGATGGCTTAGTGCATCACTTAGTGTTACCATGCCCTGTAAATTAATGTCAGTGGAACACTACAACAACCCAATCCTGGTGAGACTACACATACCTGGATTCAGGAATGAAGATTTTACTCCACAAAGTCAAAAGCCACAACCAGCAGAGGTTCTTGCTGAAGGCAAAGGGAATACAGAATGGGAAGTAGAAGATAATCACAAATACAAGACCACAAAACTAGTTACAATAATGAAAATTGTAATTGTCATGAGTATTTCCTCCTTGTTACAAGTATGTGTGCATATACGTATATTGAGCAAATACTTTTATTTTCTCTCGTTCCTTTATGTAACATAAGATGTATTATCTTTAGATCAGTATTAACTATTGTCAATTTTACATTATTGTATTTGTTATGGCATATCATGGAAAGAGTAAAGATCACTCAAGAACTTTACCTCCTATTCTGGAAAAGGAATTAGTGCATTTCTGGTTGTAGGCAGGACAGTTGTATCATGTTAGATGTAATCATTACTTCATTATTTTTTATTTGGGGATTAATTAAGGTTTAAGGAGATGCATAAGGTGTCAAATTGACAAGGGGTAAATTTATAAATGGATAAAAGCCCTTTTAACCATATGATGGTTAATTTTATGTGTCAACTTCAATGGGTTAAGGGATGCCCTGATAGCTGGTAAAGAATGATTTCTGTGTGTGTCTGTAAGAGATCAGTATTTGAACCAGAAGACTGAGTAAAGAAGCTATCCACTCACCAATGTGGGCTGGCATTATACAATCTGTTTTGGGCCCAAATAGAACAAAAAGGCAGAGAAATGGTGAATTAACTTTCTCTTTCTTTCTCCTTGAGCTGGGTATCTGTCTTTTTCTGCCCTCAACATTAGTGCTCCTGGTTTTCAGGTTTGGACATGGGACTTGCATCAGCACCCCCTACTGCAACCCACAGACTGGTAGTTATACTTTTTAGTCCCCTGGTTCTCAGGCCTTTGGACTGGGACTGAATTACATCAGTTACTTTCCTGGTTCTCCAGCTTACAGACATCATGTCACGGGACCTCTCAGCTTCCAGAATTGCAGGAGCCACTTCCATAACAAATCTCCTGTTACCTCCATATCTATCTATCTAGACCCTCTGGGTTCTGATTTTGCAGAGAACCTTGACTAATACATCTGTTTAACAAGTCACCCATTTTGTTTTAATCCAGCAGAATTTGTCATTTAGCAACAGCTATTTAAATTAATATTAGCCTGATTATTTACTGCTATTGATATTCTACTGGATACATAATAGAAAAATATATAACATATATATATACACATTATTTTAAATTTTATTTTTCTAATTTAGTATATGTTTATCGATTTTCTGGGATTGTATTTTATTCACAATATGAAGTCACTGACATTTTTGTTACATTTTTAAGTTTGATGAGTACATAGTAGGTGTATATATTTATGGGGTACATGAGATATTTTGATACAGACATACCATACATAATCACATCAGGATAAATGGGGGTATTCATTACTTCAAGCATGTATCATTTCTTTATATTACAAACATTCCAGTTACAATCTTTTGGTTATTTTGAAGTGTACTATGAGTTACTGTTGAGTGTAGCATCCTACTGTGCTATCAAATACTAGATCTTATTTATTCTACATAACCATATTTTTGTACCCATTAACCATCCCCACACCCCCTCACTCTCCCTATCCCAGCCTCTGGTACCCAGCATTCTATTCTCTATCTCCATGAGTTTAATTGTCTTAACTTTTAGCTCCCAAATATGAGTACGAACATAAGAAATTTGTTTTCTGTCCCTGTCTTATTTCACTTAACATTATATCCTCCAGTTCCATCCACAATGTTGCAATGGTGCAAATAACAGGATATCGTTCTTTTTTATGGGTGACTAGGACTCTATTGTGTACATGTTCCACATTTTCCTATCCATTCGTCTGATGATGGACAATTAGATTAATTCCACATTGTGGCCATTGTGAACAGTGCTACAGTAAACATGGGAATGCAGATATCTCTTCAGTATATACATTTTCTTTCTTTTTGGTATATACCTAGGAATGAGATTGTTGGATCACCTGGTGTGGTTCTATTTTTAGTTTTTTGAGGAACCCCCATGCTGTTCTCCATAGCAGTTGTACTAATTTGCATTCCCATCAACAGTGTTCGAGGGTTTCCTCTTCCTCACATCTTTGCCAGCATATGTTATTGCCTGTGTTTTTGATAAAAGCCATTTTAACTGGGGTGAGATGATATTTCATTGTCGTTTTAATGTCATTTCTCTGATGACCAATGGTGTTGAGAAGGTTTTTATGTACCTGTTTGCCCATTATGTGTCTTTTTTTTTTTTTTTTCAAAAAAAATCTATTCAGATATTTGGCCCATTTTTAAATAAGTTTATTAGAATTTTTCCTATTGAGTTGTTTGAGCTCCTTCTATATACTGCATTAATCACTTGTCTGATGGATAGGTTGGATATATTTTCTCTCATATTGTACGTTGTCACTTCACTTTGTTGGTGTTTCCTTTGCTGTGCAGAAGCTTTTTAAGTTGATGTGATCCTGGTTGTTCATTTTTGCTTTGGTTGCATGTGCTTTTGGGGTATTACACAAGAAATCTTTGCCCAGACAATGTACTAGAGAATTTCCACCATGTTTACTTTTAACAGTTTCATGTCTTAGATTTTAGTTTTTAATCCATTTTGATTTGATTTTTGATATGGTGAGAGATAGAAGTCTAGTTTCATTTTCTGCATATGGATATCCAGGTTTTCCAGCATCATTTATTGAAGAGACAGTACTTTCCCCAATGTATGTTCTTGGCACCCTTGACGAAAATGAGTTTACTGTAGATGTATGGATTTATTTTTGGGTTCTCTGTTCTGTTACATTGGTCAATGTGTCTGTTTGTATGCCAGTACTACACTGTTTTGGTTACTATAGCTCTGTAGTATAATTTGAAGTCAGATAATGTGATTCCTCCAGTTTTGTTCTATTGCTCATGATAGCGTTGCCTATTCTGTGTCTTTAGTGATTCCATATACATTTTATGATTATTTTTTCTATTTCAGTGAAGCAGGTCATTGGTATTTTCATAGAGATTGCATTAAATTTGTAGATTTCTTTGGGTAGTATAGACATTGAAACAATATTGTTTCTTCCAATCCAGGAACACGAAATATCTGTCCATGTTTTAGTCCTCTACAATTTCTTGCATCAATGCTTTATAGTTTTTATTGTAGAGATCTTTCACTTCTTGAGTAAGTTTATTCCTACGAATTTAGTTTAATTTGTGGCCATTGTAAATAGGATTACTTTCTTGATTTCTTTTTCAGATTGTTTGCTGTTGGCATGTAAATATGCTACTGATTTTTGTATGTTGATTTTGTACACTGCAACTTCATTGAATTTGTTTAGCAGTTTCAATAGTTTTTTTAATGGAATCTTTAGGTTTTTCCAAATATGATTGTATCATCTGCAAACAAGGATAATGTGACTTCCTCCTTTCCAATTTGGATGTCCTTTATTTGTTTCTCTTGTCCGATTGCTCTACCTAGGACTTACAGTACTCTGTTGAATAGCACTTGTGAAAGTGGGCATCCTTGTTGTGTTCCAGATCTTAGAGGAAAGGCTTTCAATTTTCCCCATTTAATATGATACTAGCTGTGGGTCTGTCATATATGGAATTTATTATGTTGAGGTATGCTCCTTTAAACCTAATTTTTGAGGGTTTTTATCAGGAAGAAATGATGAATTTTATCAAATGCTTTTTCATCATCAATGAAGATGATCATATGGTTTTTGTCCTTCATTCTCTTGGTGATATGGTTTGGCTCTGTGTCCCCATGCAAATCTCATGTTGAATTGTAATTCCCATGTGGTGGAGGAGGGGCCTGGTGGAAAGCAATTGAATCATGGGGGTGGATTTCTCACTTGCTGTTCTCATGATAATGAACGAGTTCTCACAAGATCTGGTCGTTTAAACGTGTGCACTACTTTCTCCTTCACTCATTCTCCTGCCACCATGTGAAGATGTGCTTGCTTTCTCTTTGCCTTTCTGCCATGATTGTAAGTTTTCTGAGGCCTCCCCAGCCATGACTCCTGAATAGCCTGTGAAACTTTGAGTCAATTAAACCTCTTTATTTTTCTTTATAAGTTACCCAGTCCCAGGTAGTTCTTTATAGCAGTGTGAGAACAGATTAATATAGAAAATTGGTAACAGGAGTTGGGTATTGCTATAAGTATACCGAAAAATATGAAAGTGACTTTGGAACTGGGTAATATGCAGAGGTTAAAACAGTTTGGAGAGCTCACAAGAAGATAGGACAATGAGGGAAATTTTGGAACTTCCTAGAGACTTGTTTAATAATTTTGACCAAAATGCTGATAGCAATATGGACAATGAAGTCCAGGATGAGGTGGCCTCAGATGGAGATGAGGAACTTATTGGGAACTGGAGCAAAGATCAGTGTTGCTATGCTTTAGAAAAGAAACTAGCAGCATTGTGCCCATTCCCTAGGGATCTGTGGAACTTTGAAATTAAGAGAAATTATTTAGGTTACCTGGTGGAAGAAATTTCTAAGCAGCAAAGCATTCAGACCTGGCTGTTTCTCAAAGCCTACTGTCATTTGCATAAGCAAAGATAACATATTTAAAAGGAAAGCAGAGCATAAAACTTTGGAAAATGTGTAGTCTGACCATGTGGTAGAAAAGAAAACTCAATTTTCTAGGAAGGATTTCAAGGGTGCAGAAATTTGCGTAAGTAAAGGAGAATTGAATGTTAATAGCCAAGACAATGGCGAAAATGCCCCCAAGGCATTTCAGAGTCCTTCGTAGCAGCCCCTTCCATCACAGACCTGGAGGCCTGCTCTGTGCCACCTCAGGACATGGTGCTTTGCATCCCAGCTGCTCCAGCTCCAGCAATGACTAAAAGAGGACAAATTACATGTTGGGCCATTGCTTCAGAGCATGCAAGCCTCCAACCTTGGCAGCCTCCACATGCTATTGGGCCTGCAGGTGTGCAGAAGGCAGGCATTTAAGTTTGGGAAGCCTCCACATAGATTTCAGAGGATGTATTGAAACACCTGGATGTCCAGTCAGAAGTCTGCAGCAGGAGTAGAGCCCTCATGAAGAAACTCTTCTAGGGCAGTGCAGAAGGAAAATGTGAGGTTGGAGCCCTCACAGAGTCCCCACTGGGGCACTGCCTAGTGGAGCTGTGAGAAGAGGGCCACTGTCTTCCAGACCACAGAATAGTACATCCACTGAAAGCTTGCATCATTCACCTGGAAAAGCCACAGGCACTCAACACCAGCCCATGAAAGCAGCCATGGGTGCTGTAACCTGCAGAGCCACAGCGGCAGAGCTGCCCAAGACCTTGGGAGCACACCACTTGCTTCAGTGCATCCTGTATGCAAGACATGAAGTCAAAGGAAATTATTTTGGAGCTTTAAGATTTAATAACCACCCTGCTGGGTTTTGGCCTGAAGCCACTTTGTTTTGGTCAATTTTTCCCTTTTGGAAAGGGAATATTTACCCACTGCCTATACGCGAATTGTGTCTTGGAAGTAACTAACTTGTTTTTGATTTTACAGGCTCATAGGCCAAAGAGACTTGCCTTGTCTCAGATGAGACTTTGTACTTGGACATTTAAGGTAATACGGGAATGAGTTAAGACTTTAGGGGACTGTTGGTAAGGTATTATTGTGTTTTGATATATGAGAAGGACATGAGACTTGAGAGGGGGCAGGGGCAGAGTGATATGGTTTGGATTTGTTTCCCACACAAATCTCATGTCGAATTGTAATCCCCACATGTTGGAGGAGTGGTCTGGTGTGAGGTGATTGAATCATGGGGCCTGACTTCCCCCTTCCTGTTCTCATTGTAGTGAATGAGTTCTCAGGAGGTCTGGTCGTTTAAAAGTGTGTGCCACTTCCCCCTTCACTCTTTCTCTTGCCACCATGTGAAGACGTGCTTGCTCTCCCTTCACCCTTCTGCCATGATTGTAAGTTTCCTGAGGCCTCTCAGCCATGCCTTCTGTACAGCCTGTGGAACTGAGTCAATTAAACCTCTTTTCTTTCTAAGTTACCCAGTCTCTGGTTGTTCTTTATAGCAGTGTGAGAACAAACTAATACAGTTGTTATGATGTAGCACATTGATAGATTTGCATACATTGGACCATCCTTGCATCCCTGGATGAGTCCAATTTGCTTATTGCTCAAGGCCATGGGAGCCCACCTCATGCATCAGCATGACCTGGATGTGAGACATGGAATCAAAGGAGATCACTTTGGAACTTTAAGGTTTAATGACTGCCCTATTGGATTTTGGCCTTGCATGGGGCCTATAGTACTTTTGTTTTGGCCAATTTCTCCTACTTGTAACAGGTGTATTTACCCAATGCCTCTACCCCCATTGTAACTTGGAAGGAATTAACTTATGTTTGATTTTATCAACTTACAGGCAAAAGGGACTGGACTTGTCTCAGATGAGATTTTGGACTTGGACTTTTCAGTTAATGCTGGAATGAGCTAAGACTTTGGGGACTGTTTGGAAGGAACGACTGTGTTTTGAAATGTGAGGACATGAAATTTGGGAGGCACCATGAGTGGAATAATATGATGTGGCTGTGTCCCCACCCAAATCTCATCTTGAATTGTAGTTCCCATAATCCCCACATGTCATGGAAGGGACCAAGTAGAAAGTGATTGGATCATGGGAGCAGTTTTCTCTATGCTGTGCTCATGACAGTGAGTTCTCATGAGAACTGATGGTTTTATAAGCATCTGGCATTTCTCCTGCTTGCACTCATTTTCTCCCTGCTGCCCTGTGAAGAGGTGCCTTCTGCCATGATTGTAAGTTTCCTGAGGACTCCCCAGCCATGAGGAACTGTGAGTCAATTAAAACTCCTTCCTTTATAAATTACCAAACCTTGGGTATTTTGTCATAGCAGCGTGAGAACGAACTAATACAGTTATGATGAATGATCTTTTGAATGTGTTGTTCCATTTAGTTTGCTTGTATTTTTTGAAGATATTTACATCAATGTGCATCAGAGATAGTGGCCTATAGTTTTCTTATCTTTCTTTTTTTATGTGTCTTTGTCTGGTGTTGCTAAAAGGATAATAGAGATTTTATAGAATGAGTTTGGAAGTATTATCTCATTCTCTATTTTTCAAAATAGTTTGAGTATGATTGGTATTAGTTCTTCTTTAAATGTTCAGTAAAATGCCCCAGTGAGGCCATTGAGTCCCAAGTTTTCTTTGGTTGGAGACATTAGCATGTCTTCAATCTCATTACTCGTATTGGTCTATTCAGGTTTTGAATTTCTTCATGGTTCAGTTTTGGTAGGTTATATGTTTCTAGGAATTCATCCATTTCTTCTAGGTTTTCCAATTTATTGGCCTATAGTTACTCATAGAAGTTTCTAATAATCTTTTGAATTTCTATAGTAGAAGTTGTATTGTCGTCCTTTTCATCTCTGATTTTTATACAGGTCTTGCTCTTTTTCTTAATGTGTCTAAAAGTTTGTTGATTTTGTGTATCTTTTTAAAACACCACATTTTCATTTCATTGATCTTTTATGTTTTTTTAAATGTCAATTTTATTTATTTCTGCTCCATTATTATGTCTTTTCTACTACTAATTTTGGATTTGGTTTGCTCTTGCTTTTCTGGTTCTTTAAGATGCATTATTAGATTATTTGTTTTTTTTAACTTTCTCGAAATAGGCACTTAGTACTGTAAATTTTCCTCAGTATTGCTTTTGCCATATCCCATAGGTTTTGGTGTGGGTTTTTTTCCATTTTCATATGTTTCAAGAAATCTATCAGTGTTCTTATTAATTTCTTTATTGACTCACTGGTCATTCAGGAGCATATTGTTTAATTTCCATGTGTTCATATTGTTTCCAAAGTTCCTCTTGTTAGTGATTTCTAGTTTTATTACATGTGGGAAGAAAAGACATTTGATTTTAAATTTTGAATTTTTTAAGTCTTATTTTGTAGTGTAGCCTAACATATGATCTATCATTGTTAATGATTCATGTGCTGAGGAGAAGAATGTGTTTTCTACAGATGTTGAGTGAAATGTTCTATAAACATTATTTGGTCTGTAATGGAGATTAAATCCAATGTTTCTTTGTTGATTTTCTTTCTTTTTTTTTTTTTTTTTCTTTTTGAGATGGAATCTTGCCCTGTTGCCCAGGCTGGAGTGCAGTGGCACAATGTTGGCTCACTGCAACCTCTGCCTCCTGCATTAAAGCAATTCTCCTGCCTCAGCCTTCCAAGTATTTGGGATTACACTTATACGCCACAGTGCCTGGCTTTTTTGTTTTTTTCTTTGATTTTTAGTATAGACAGGGTTTTGCTATGTTGGCCAGTCTGGTCTCAAACTCCTGACCTCAGGTAATCCATCCCCCTTGGCCTTCCAAAGTGCTGGGATTATAGGCTTGAGCCACCAAGCCCAGACCCTTTGTTGATTTTCTGTAAGTATAATCTGTCCAGTGCTGAAAGTGGGGGGTTGAAGTCTCCAGCTCTTATTGTATTAGGGTCTATCTCTCTCTTTAACACTAACAATATTTGCTTTGCATTTCTGGGTGCTTCAGTATTGTATTGGGTGCATATATATTTATAATTGTTATATCCTCTTGCCTAATTGACCACTATATTCTTATATAATGACATTCATTGTCTTTTTTAAAAAATATTTTTTGTCTTGAAATCGATTTTGTTTGTATAAGTGTAGCTACTCCTGTTCTTTTTTGGTGTCTATTTGCACAGAATATCTTTTTCATTCTTTTATTTTCAATATATGCTTATAATTATAAACAGTGAAGTGTGGTTTTTGTAGGCAACAATGAACATAAAATTAAATAATAACGAATTTTAATGTACATAGCACTTAATGTCCTGTTGTCTTATATCAACTTTTTAAATTAACATTTCAAATGGATATTTCATGCTTAGTTGTGATAATAAGATATGTCAAGTAAATGGATCTATTTGTAATGACACTAGTACAGAGGTGAAAAAATCAGGATTATTGCATCTTATTTCACATAAAAGTTAATTTATTTTACCTATCTCTCTCTCTGTGTCTTCCAGGAAGCTACCTATTAACTATAAAATAAAATCAATTTATTAGTTACCCATTTATCTTCCTCCTCATACTTTTTAAAAGATTTCGTCATTGTTACAACTCTGTGTTCCTGCAGAAATATTTAGTCTTCATTTTCAATTAAAGCCTGCCATTCCTTCATCCTTATACCCATTCACTCATTTAACAACATTGAGCTTTTCTATTGTTAGGCACTATACCTTTCGAGTACATAATATGAACAAGATATGATTCCTCCCTTGAAAGTGTAGTAAGAGAGATAGCTCTTATCAGACTATTAAAGTATTTTTAAATAGTTTAAAAGTGATAGTTTGACAGTGAGTTAACGTAAATGAATGTAAGTGCATTCACATGGTGGTAGTCATAATGTCACTATAAAAAAAATGAATACAGTCATAGAAATGGAGTTTACAGAAGGCTTTAAAAATGGAAATACTTGAGGTGAGTCATGAAGAATGATGAGGAGTTTGCCAGAGAAGTGCGGCTGGGTAAGTACCTCAGGCAGATAAAACAGCAGAGATAAAGTCAGTGAAATACTGAATTGTATAAACAGTTGCATTAAAAAAGGATTACATTTTTACTTCTGCTTCCTACAATGTAGATTAGAAGTACTTTACCTACTCCATCTTCTATGTGCAACTAAAACTGAAATTGTATATAAAATAAACAAGAAATATTAAATGGTGGGGAGAAGAAAGCAGATTAGTGAGGGAGCTTGGAACCTGACACAAGAATGAGTCCATGGCGTATTACTCTGTTCTCACATTGCTATAAAGACATACCCAAGACCAGTTAATTTATTAATGAAATGAGGTTTAATCAGCTCATGGTTCTGTGTGCTACACAGTCTTCTTTTGAGGAGGCCTTAGGAAACACTATCATGGTGGAAGGTAAAGAAGCAGCTTGCGTATTTTCACATGGCCATCAGGAGAGAAAGGGAACAGGAGTTTTAAACAGCATAACGTGAGAGAACTCTATCACAAGATAGCACTAAGGGGATGGTGCTAAATCACACTGGGAACCACCCCCATGATCCAATCCCCTCTCACTACACCTCACCTCCAACATTGAGAATTACAATTCTACAGGAGATTTGGGTGAGGATACAGAGCCAAATATTATCAATTGGTTTTGTTTGTTTATCATATATTCTGTAGCTGGAGAAGACAGAATCCTGGAATATAAATGTGAGCAATTACAACAAAAAAGCATGCTCTTTTGAACAAACAAAAAGAGAGAGAGAAAGAAAGAAAGAAAGAAAGAAAGAAAGAAAGAAAGAAAGAAAGAAAAGAAAAGAAAGAATAGTTTCTATAGCAAGACAGAAAGCTTTTAGACAATAATCTGTGTATTCAAGCCAAATATCACATGAAGGGCTGTGGTTATACCTCCAAATATACCAACAAAGGACAAGTAAGACACTTAAACTTCCATCCCCATAGACTATAACAATGCACCCCGAACGCACTACTGGGGGTTGGGATAGTGCCAATGAATATTGAGTAGGGTGCCAGGACTTAGATCCTCATTGGGCACTAATGAGCACCCCCACATTCCTGAAATGTCAGTGGAGACCTTGTGAGGAATCTGATTTACACTCTCATTCCACATTAGAGAGGTAACTTCCCTTTTCCTGTGTAGTGATATAACAGGAGGCCTAAACATAAAACTTTCATTATTGAGCAGTAATGAGTTTCCCTGTCCCCCAATGCCATGTCAATGGAAGCCATGTATGGGGCAAAAAAATGGATATGTTTGCTCCTCCCAGCCAGGGTGTTATCAGTGGAGGCCCACTGGGGAGCTGGAACTTCCACTTCCATTAAGCAGAAAAGGGGTGCCTCTCCCTTCAAGAGTTAACAGAGGCTGAATAAGGTACCTGGATTTTGACTGTCACCTGGCAGTAACTAGTGAGTACCACCATTTTCTTTTTGGAGAAGTGTCAGAAGAACAAAGCTAAAACAAAATGTTTAAGATTCAGAATGTCATAGCATAATAACCAATATATCCAGTTTCCTATCAAAAATCATTTTTTATACCAAGGAGCAGGAAAATCTCAAATTGAATGGAAAATGAGAACCAACAGACATTAACAATGAGATTACAGACATATTAGACATATCTGACATGGATTTTAGTGGAGCCATCACAAAAAACTTCAATGAGTAATTACAAAAACACTTGAAATAAGGAGTCTCTGAAAAGGAGTAGAAAGTCTCAGTAGATAAATATAAGATGTAAACAATAATCAAGTATAAATTTTAGAACTGAAAATTACAATAACCAATACAATAACCTTAGCTGATGGGCTCAACAGCAAAATGGACAGAGAAGAAAAGTCCACAAAAATGAAGATAAAACAATAATAATTGAAAACTATGAGAAGAAAGAAAATGAATGAAGTCTCACTGGCCTGTCATACTATAAAAAGAGAGTTAACTTTTGTGCCATTACAATTCCAGAAGGTGAGAGGAGAGAGGAGAACGGAAAATTTTCACAGACATAATAGCTGAAAACTTCTGAAATTAGGCAATAATGTAAGCTTACCGATTAAAGAATCTGAGGAAAAGCAAAACAAGATAAACTTTAAAATATCCAGGCCAAGAAATGTCATAGATATACTTCAGAAAACTAAATCATACATAGTGTATTCTCCAATCATAATGAAGAAAACTAGGAATAACAGAAAGACAAGGGAAAAATATCCAACAGTTGAAAAGAAAACAACATCACACTTGTAAATAATAGTAGATCAAAGAGGGAGTCTCAAGGGAAGTAAAATTACCTTTAACTGAGTAAAAATGAAAATCTAACATACCAAATTTGAAAAGATGAAACTAACACATTGTTGAGAGGGAAAGTTATAACACTAATTGCTCATATTAGGAAAGTAGGAAAGTGTCAAATCAGTAGTCTAAGCACTTACCTCAAGGAACTAGAAAAAGCAGAGCAAAATAAATTTAAACCAAGTGGAACGAAGTAAATAATCAAGACAAGAAAATTAAACAATGTGATTGGAAACAGAAAAATGATAGAAAAAATTAACAGAAGAAACATCCAGAACTTGAAAAAGATCAATGAAATTGGCAAACCTCTAGCAAGACTGACAGAAAATAAAAGAAGACACAAATTACCAGTTTTAGGAATGAAAGAGAAAATATTATTACAGACCTTGCAGGCATCCAAAGCATACTAAGGGAATACTAGAAACAACTTTACATACATAAATTTGACAACTTAGAACAAGTGGACCAATTCCTCAAAAATGCAATCTGCCATAACTCACCGAAGAGGAAATTGATCATATCAATAGGCTCAAAAACCATTAAGATAATTCAATTTATTATTTTTAAACAAATTTCCAGGGCCAGATGAATTCACTGGAGAATGCTACCATGTTTTTAAAGAAGAATTAAGGCTAACTCTATACAAGCTCTTCCAGAATATACAGGAAGGGAAAACTTCTCAATTCTATGAAGCCAATAATACCTTATAACCAAAACTAGACAGACACAGTACAAAAAGGATAAGAAAAAAGTACAGACCAGTATTCCTAATAAATATAAATGCAAAAATTCTTTAAAAAATTAGCAAATGAAATTCTGCATATAGATAAACAATTATACATCATGACTAAGTGATTTATGCTGAGGATCAAAAGCTAGTTCAGTATTCAAAAACCATTAAATATAATTTGTTAACAACAGCCTACAGAAGAAAAATTACATGATCATCATAATTGGTGCTGAAAATGCCTTTGATAAGGGAAAGCAAATGGACAGAGATTGATTCACCGCCAATTTATGATAAAACCTCTCAGAAAAATAGAAATCAAAGGGAACCTTTCCAAGAAAAAATATCCATTGGGTACTGTTCTTTGTTGTTTTGTTGTTGTTTTGTTGTTGTTGTTGTTGTTTTGAGACGAGTCTCACTCTGTTGTCAGGCTGAGTGTAGTGGCATGATCTCGGCTCATTGCAACCTCTGACTCACTGGTTCAAGCGATTCTCCTGCCTCAGACTCCCAAATAGCTGGGATTACAGGCACGTGCCACCATGCCCAACTAATTTTTGTATCTTTATTAGAGACGGGGTTTCACCATGTTGATCAGACTAGTCTCGATCTCCTGACCTCGTGATCCGCCCGCCTCTGCCTCCCAAAGTGCTGGGATAACAGGGGTGAGCCACTGCAAGTGGCCCATCGGGCACTATTCTTATTGCTCAGGTGACAAAACTATCCGAACACCAAACCCCCATGACATGCGGTTTATCTATACAACAAAACTGCACAAATACCCCGAAAATAAAAGTTTGTTGTTGTTATTTCTTTTTATTTTTTAACATCTACAAAAATCCTACAGCTAACATTATACTTAGTGGTGGACTACAGAATGTTTTTCGTCTAATATCGAAAACAGGGCAAGGATATCTGTTCTCAACACTCTTATTTGATATGGCACTAGAAACTCTGCCGAGTGTAAGAAGAATTTTTTTTTTTTGTAGTGGAGAAGGGGACATATAGATTAGAACAAAATAAAAACGTTCTTATTTGCAGATGACATAATTGTCTATGTAGAAACTCCCAAGGAATGTACCCCCCAAAACCCTAAAATTAAAAAGTGAATTCAGGGACATCACAGAATACAAGATAAATATTTATTTAAACTGTATTTATATATTCTAACAATGACCACATATATATATCAAAATTAAACATACAATAGTCTTTAGATCTGCTCAAGAAAAGAGAAATACTTTGGTATAAATCTAGCTAAACATTAAAGAACTTTTAGGCTGAAAACTACAAAAAAGTGATGAAAAAATCTAAAGTTAAATAAATGGAACACATATTATGTTAATGAGATGAAAAATTCAACATTGTAAATATAACAATTATCTCCAAAGTGATATACAGACTTAAAGCAATTTTTGTCAACATTGTAGCACAATTTTCGGAAACACTGACAAGGTTATTCTAAAATTTATATAGAATTTAGTTCTTAGTTTTACGTAGAAATACATGAGAACTCAAAACAATTTTAAAAAGAAAAAGGGGAACAAATCACTATAACAAATTTAAAGATATTGTACAGCTACAGTGATCAAGGCTGCACGATATTGGTGAAGTAACACATTTATGTAGTCATCTTTTATGTCTTCAACAATGTTTTAAAGTTTTCACTTTGAAAGTCTTTAACTTTCTTGGTTATTTATTTCAAGGTGTTTTATTCTTTTAGATGCTTCTATAAATGAAATTATGTCTTAATTACATTTTGGATTGTTCATTGTAGGGGTATAAAGACATAATCAATGTTTGTGTGTTTATCATGTACCCTGGAAATTTGCTGAATTATTTGTTAGCTTCGGTAATTTTCTTGTGGATTCTTTGGGATTTTCTATATATAGAATTTTGTCATCTGTGAATAGAGATACTTTTATTTCTTTCCAATTTTGATGCTTTTTACTTTATGTTACGTGAGAGTTTTTTGTTTTTGTTTTGCTTTGTTTTTTGATAGAGATCTTTTATCAGATTGAATAAGCTTTCTTGTATATTCCTACTTGCTTGACTATTTTTATCATGAAGGGGAACTTTATTTTGTCAAATGCTTTTTGTGTATGCATTGAGGTAATCTTGTTTTTACTCTATATGCTGTATTACGCTAATTGATTTTTGAATGTTAAATCAATTGTTCATGAGGTAAATCCCACTTGTATGTGGTAGACAAACATATTTATATGTTGCTGGATTTGGTTTCTATTATGTTATAGATTATTGTGTCTATATTTTTAGAGATATTGCTATGCAGTTTTCTTTTTTGTGATATCTTTATTTGGTTTTGGTATAATGTTATAACACTGGCTTCACAGAATGAAGAAGGGCTTGTTCTTTTTTTGGCAGAATTAGTAAAGGATTGATGTTAATTCTACATTAAATGTTTGGCAGAATTGGCCTGTGAAACCACACAGTCCTAAGCTTTTCTCTGTAGAAAGTTATCAAAAGATAAATTTAGACTTTTTACTTATTCCAGATGTATTCATTTTTTCTATTTCCACATGGTTTAATTTCAGTAGTTTGTGCCTGTTTAGGAATGTGTCAATTTTATATATGCTATTTTTTGGCATGTAGTTGTTAATAGCATTCTTTTACAATCTTTTTCATTTCTGTGAGGTCTGTGGTAGTAATCTCTACAGTGCTAGTAACCCCTATATTGTTATTTATTTTAGCAGCTTGAAGCTTCTCTCTTTTTTCTTGGTTAGCCTATAAACAGGGTTGTCAGTTTTTTTGATCTGTTCAAAAAACCTAACTTCTAATTTACTTAAATATTTCTATGTCACTTATTTTAACTCTAAACTTATTATTTTCTTCCTCGTTTTGATTTTTGGTTTGGTTTGCTCTTCTAGTTCTTTAAAGAACAAATTTAAGGCAGTGATTCAAGATTTTTTTCTTTTTAATACATGTGTCTATAGCTATAAATTGCTCTGCCTTAGCTACTGCCTTAGCTACATCCTATAATTTTGGTATGTGGTTTTATTTTATCGATCTCAAGTTAGTTCCTTTTTTTTTCTTTTTTTAAAATCATACTTTAAGTTCTAGGGTACATATGCAGAATGTGCATGTTTGTTACATAGGTATACATGTGCCATCATGGTTTGCTGCACCCATCAACTCATCATTTACATTAGATAGTTCTTCTAATGCTATCCCTCCCCCAGGCCCCCACCCCACAACAGGCCTCTGTGATGTTCCCCGCCCTGTGTCCAAGTGTTTTCATTGTTCAATTCCCACCTATGAGTGAGAACATGCAGTATTTGGTTTTCTGTCCTTGTGATAGTTTGCTGAGAATGATGGTTTCCAGTTTCATCCATGTCCCTCCCTGCAAAGGACAAGAACTCATTCTTTTTATGGCTGCATGGTATTCCATGGTGTATATGTGCCACATTTTCTTAATCCAGTCTATCATTGACAGACATTTGGGTTGGATCCAAGTCTTTGCAATTGTGAATAGTGCCACAATAAACATATGCGTGCATGTGTCTTTATAGTAGCATGATTTATAATCTATTGGGTATATACCCAGTAATTGGATCACTAGGTCAAATGGTGCTTCTAGTTGTAGATCCTTGAGGAATCGCCACAGTGTCTTCCACAATGGTTGAACTAATTTACAATCTCACCAACAGTGTAAAAGCATTCCTATTTCTCCACATCCTCTCCAGCATCTGTTGTTTCCTGACTTTTTAATAATCGCCATTCTAACTGGTGTGAGATGGTATCTCATTGTGGTTTTGATTTGCATTTCTCTGATGACCAGTGATGATGAGCATTTTTTCATGTGTCTGTTCCCTGCATAAATGTCTTCTTTTGAGAAGTGTCTGTTCATATCCTGTGCCCACTTTTTGATGAGGTTGTTTGATTTTTTTTCTTGTAAATTTGTTTAAGTTCTTTGTAGATTCTGGATATTAGCCCTTTGTCAGATGTGTAGATTGCAAAAATTTTCTCCCATTCTGTAGGTTGCCTCTTCACTTTGATGGTAGTTTCTTTTGCTGTGCAGAAGCTCTTTACTTTAATTAGACCCCATTTGTCTATTTTGGCTTTTGTTGCCATTGCTTTTGGTGTTTTGGTCATGAAGTCCTTGCCCATCATGTGTCCTGAAAGGTATTGCCGTATTGCCGAGGTTTTTTTCTAGGGTTTTTATGGTTTTAGGTCTAATATTTAAGTCTTTAATCCATCTTGAATTAATTTTTGTAGAAGGTATAAGGAAGGGATCCAATTTCAGCTTTCTACCTATGGCTAGCCAATTTTCCCAGCACCATTTATTAAATAGGGAATCCTTTCCCCCATTTCTTGTTTTTGTCAGGTTTGTCAAAGATCAGATGGTTGCACATGTGTGGTGTTATTTCTGAGGCCTCTGTGCTGATCCATTGGTCTATATATCTGTATTGGTACCAGTACCATGCTGTTTTGGTTACTGTAGCCTTGTAGTATAGTTTGAAGTCAGGAAGTGTGATGCCTCCAGCTTTGTTCCTTGTGCTTAGGATTGCTTTGGCAATGCAGGCTCTTTTTTGGTTCCATACGAACTTTAAAGTAGTTTTTTCCAATTCTGTGAAGAAAGACCTTGGTAGCTTGATGGGAATGGCATTGAATCTATAAATAACCTTGGGCAGTATGACCATTTTCATGATATTGATTCTTCCTATCCATGAGCATGGAATATCCTTCCATTTGTTTGTGTCCCCTTTTATTTCCTTGAGAAGAGGTTTGTAGTTCTCCATGAAGAGGTCCTTCACATCCCATGTAAGTTGGATTCTTAGGCATTTTTTTCTCTTCGTAGGAATTGTGAATGAGAGTTCACTCATGATTTGGCTCTCTATTTGTCTGTTATTGGTGTATAGGAATGCTTGTAATTTTTGCACATTGACTTTGTATCCTGAGACATTGCTGAAGTTACTTATCAGCTTAAAGAGATTTTGGGCTGAGACGATGGGGTTTTCTAAATATACAATCATGTCATCTGCAAACAGAGACAATTTGACTTCCTCTTTTCCAATTGAATACGCTTTATTTCTTTCTCTTGCCTGATTGCCCTGGCCAGCACTTTCAACACTACGTTGAATAGGAGTTGTGAGAGAGGGCATCCTTTTTTGTGTCGGTTTTCATAGGGAATGCTTCCAGTTTTTTTCCATTCAATATGATATTGCATGTGGGTTTGTCATAAATAGCTGTTATTATTTTCAGATACGTTCCATCAATACCTAGTTTATTGAGAGTTTTTAGCATGAAGGGCTGTTGAATTTTGTTGAAGGCCTTTTCTGCATCTATTGAGATAATCATGTGGTTTTTGTCTTTGGTTCTGTTTATATGCTGGATTACATTTATTAATTTGCATATGTTGAACCAGCCTTGCATCCCAGGGAGGAAGCCGACTCTATCGTAGTGGATAAGCTTTTTGATGTGCTGCTGGATTCTGTTTGCCAGTATTTTATTGAGGATTTTTGCATTGATGTTCATCAGGGATATTGGTCTAAAATTCTCTTTTTTGTGTGTGTCTCTGCCAGGTTTTGGTATCAGGATGTTGCTGGCCTCATAAAATGAGTTAGGGAGGAGTCCCTCTTTTTCTATTGATTGGAATAGTTTCAGAAGGAATGGTACCAACTCCTCTTTGTACCTGTGGTAGAATTCAGCTGTAAATCCATCTGGTCCTGGACTTTTTTTGGTTGGTAGGCTACTAATTATTGCCTCAATTTCAGAGCCTGTTATTGGTCTATTCAGAGATTCAACTTCTTCCTGGTTTAGTCTTAGATGGGTGTATGTGTCCAGGAATTTATCCATCTTTTTCTAGATTTTCTAGCTTATTTGTGTAGAGGTGTTTATAGTATTCTCCAATGGTAGTTTGTATTTCTGTGGGATCGGTGGTGATATCCCCTTTATCATTTTTTATGGCATCTATTTGATTCACCTCTATTTTCTTCTTTATTAGTCTTGCTAGCAGTCTATCAATTTTGTTGATCCTTTCAAAAAACCAGTTCCTGGATTCATTGATTTTTTGAAGGTTTTTTTTGTGTCTCTATCTCCTTCAGTTTTGCTCTTATCTTAGTTATTTCTTGCCTTCCGCTAGAGTTTGAGTTTGTTTGCCTTTGCTTCTCTAGTTCTTTTCATTGTGATGTTAGGGTGTCAATTTTAGATCTTTCCTGCTTTCCTTTGTGGGCATTTAGTGCTATAAATTTCCCTCTAGACAATGGAGATTCTGGTATGTTGTGTCTTTGCTCTCATTGGTTTCAAAGAACATCTTTAGTTCTGCCTTCATTTTGTTATGTACCCAGTAGTCATTCAGGAGCAGGTTGTTCAGTTTCCATGTAGTTGAGCGGTTTGGAGTGAATTTCTTAGTCCTGAGTTCTAGTTTGATTGCACTGTGGTCTGAGAGACAGTTGGTTATAATTTCTGTTCTTTTACATTTGCTGAAGAGTGCTTTATTTCCAACTATGTGGTCCATTTTGGAGTAAGTGTGATGTGGTGCTGAGAAGAATGTATATTCTGTTGATTTGAGGTTGAGAGTTCTGTAGATGTCTATTAGGTCCGCTTGGTGCAGAGCTGAGTTCAATTCCTGGGTATCCTTGTTAACTGTCTGTCTCATTGATCTAATGTTGACAGTGGGGTGTTAAATTCTCCCATTATTATTGTGTGGGAGTCTAAGTCTCTTTGTAGGTCTCTAAGGACTTGCTTTATGAATCTGGGTGCTCCTGTATTGGGTGCACATATATTTAGGATAGTTAGCTCTTCTTGTTGAATTTATCCCTTTACCATTATGTAATGGCCTTCTTTGTCTCTTTTGATCTTTATTGATTTAAAGTCTATTTTATCAGAGACTGGGATTGCAACCTATGCTTTTTTTTGCTTTCCCTTTGCTTGGTAGATCTCCCTCCATCCCTTTATTTTGAGCCTATGTGTGTCTCTTCACATGAGATGGGTCCCCTGAATACAGCACACTGATGAGTCTTGACTCATTATCCAATTTCCCAGTCTATGTCTTTTAATTGGGGCATTTAGCCCATTTACATTTGAGGTTAATATTGTTATGTTTGAGTTTGTTCCTGTCATTATGATGTTAGCTGGTTATTTTGCCCATTAATTGATGCAGTTTCTTCATAGCATTGATGGTCTTTACAATTTGGCATGTTTTTGCCGTCGCTGGTACTGGTTGTTCCTTTCCATGTCTAGTGCTTCCTTCAGGAGCTCTTGTAAGGCAGGCCTGGTGGTGACAAAATCTCTTAGCATTTGCTTGTCTGTAAAGCATTTTATTTCTCCTTCACTTATGAAGCTTAGTTTGGCTAGATATGAAATTTTGGGTTGAAAATTCTTTTCTTTAAGAATGTTGAATATTGGCCCCCAGTCTCTTCTGGCTTGTAGAGTTTTTGCTGAGAGATCTGCTGTTAGTCTGATGGGCTTCCCTTTCTGGATAACCCAAACTTTCTCTCTGGCTGCCCTTAGCATTTTTTCCTTCATTTCCACCTTGGTGAATTTGACAATTATATGTCTTGGGGTTGCTCTTCTTGAGAGAATCTTTGTGGTGTTCTCTGTATTTCCTGAATTTGAATGTTGGCCTGCCTTGCTAGGTTGGGGAAGTTTTCCTGGATAATATCCTGAAGAGTGTTTTCCAACTTGGTTCCATTCTCCCTGTCACTTTCAGGTACACCAATAAAATGTAGATTTGGTCTTTTCACATAGTCCCATATTTTTAGAGGCTTTGTTCCTTTCTTTTTGCTCTGTTTTCTCTAAACTTCTCTTCTCACTTTATTTTATTAATTTGGTTTTCAATCACTGATACCCTTCCTTCCACTTGATTGCATTGGCTATAGAAGCTTGTGCATGCATCACGAAGTTCTTGTGCCACACTTTTCAGCTCCATCAGGTCATTTAAGGTCTTCTCTACGCTGTTTATTCTAGTTAGCCATTCATATAATCTTTTTTCAAGGTTTTTATCTTCCTTGCGATGGGTTTAAACATCCTCCTTTAGCTTGGGGAAGTTTGTTATTACTGACCTTCTGAAGCCTACTTCTGTCAACTCATCAATGTCATTTTCTGTCCAGTTTTGTTCCATTGCTGGCGAGGAGCTGCGATCTTTTGGAGGAGAAGAGGCGCTCTGGTTTTTAGAATTTTCAGCTTTTCTGCTGTGGTTTCTCCCCATCTTTATTGTTTTATCTACCTTTGGTCTTTTCAACATTGGTGACCCACAGATGGGGTTTTGGTGTGGATGTCCCTTTTGTTGATGTTGATGCTATTCCTTTCTGTTTGTTAGTTTTCCTTCTAACAGTCAGGTCCCTCAGCTGCTGGTCTGTTGGGGTTTGCTGGAGATCCACTCCAGACCCTGTTTGCCTGGGTATCATCAGCGGAGGCTGCAGAACAGCAAATATTGCAGAACAGCAAATATTACTGCCTGATCCTTTCTCTGGAAGCTTTGTTGCAGAGGGGCACTCACCTGTATGAGGTGTAAGTCATCCCCTACTGGGAGGTGTCTCCCAGTTAGGCTACACAGGGGTCAGGGACCCACTTGAGGCAGTCTGTCCATTCTCAGAGCTCACATACTGTGCTGGGAGAACCACTGCTCTCTTCAGAGCTATCAGACAGGGACGTTTAAGTCTGCAGAAGATTCTGCTGCCTTTTGTTCAGCTATGCCCTGCCCCCACAGGTGGAGTCTACAGAGGCAGCAGGCCTAGCTGAGCTGTGGTGGGCTCTGCCCAGTTCTAGCTTCCAGGCAGCTTTGTTTACCTACTCAAGCCTCAGCAATGGCAGACGCCCCTCCCACCGCCAGGCTGTTGCCTTGCAGTTAGATCTCAGACTGCTGCAATATCAGTAAGTCTCCATGGGTGTGGGACCCGCTGAGCCAGGCATGGGATAGTAACTCCTGGTCTGCTATTTGCTAAGACCTTTGGAAAAGCACAGTATTTGGAGGGGAGTGTCCCATTTTTCCCAGGTACAGTCTGTCATGGCTTCCCTTGGGTAGGAAAGGGAAATCCTCTGACCCCTAGTGCTTCTTGGGTGAGGCGATGCCCTGCCCTGTTTCGGCTCACCCTCCATGGGCTATACCCACTCTCTAACCAGTCCCAGTGAGATGAACCAGGTACCTCAGTTGGAAATGCAGAAATCACCCGTCTTCTGCATCGATCCCGCTGGGAGCTGCAGACTGGAGCTGCTCCTATTCAGCCATCTTGGAACCCCTCCCATCTCCACTTAGTTTCTAAACTTCCTTTTAATATTCTCTTTGACTCATCAGTTATTAAACCTTTTTTTTTTTTTTTTTTTTTTTGACAAAGCCTCACTCTGTCTCCCAGACTGGAGTGCAGTGGCACGATCTCAGCTCACTGCAATCTCCACCTCCCAGGTTCAAGTGATTCTCCTGCCTCAGCCTCCCGAGTAGCTGGGACTAGAGGCATGCACCACCACACCCAGCTAATTTTTGTATTTTTAGTAGAGACGGGGTTTCACCATGTTGGCCAGGGTGGTCTCAAACTCCAGAACTTGTGATCTGCCCACCTCAGCCTCCCAAAGTGCTGGGATTACAGGCGTGAGCCACCATACCTGGCCCAACGCATCAGTTATTTATGAGTATTTTGTTAATTTCCACCTATTTGTGATTTTCCTAAAATTTCCTTTTACTATTAATTTCAGATTTAATTCCAAAGTAACTGGAAAAATACTTTGCATGATTTCAATACTTTTGAATATATTTATGCTTGTTGATGGCTAGGTAATTCATAAAGAAAATTAAAAATTATGAAGAAAATAAAACTGAAGACCAGGTAATTTATAAAGAGAAAGAGGTTTAATGGACTCACAGTTCCACATGGCTGGGGAGGCCTCACAATCATGGTGGAAGGCGAATGAGGAGAAAAGTCACATCACCTTACATGGCAGCAGGCAAGAGAGACCTTATGCAGGGGTACTTCCCTTTATAAAACCATCAGATCAGCCGGGTGTGGTGGGTCATGCCTGTAATCCCAGCACTTTGGGAGTCCAAGATGGGTGGATCACCTGAGATCAGGAGTTCAAGACTAGCCTGGCCAACATGGTAAAACCCCGTCACTACAAAAAGTAGCTGGGCATGATGGCAGGTGCCTGTAATCGCAGCTACTTGGGAGACTGAGGCAAGAGAATCACTTGAACCCAGGAGGTGAAGGTTGCAGTGAGCTGAGATCATACCATTACACTACAGCCTGGGTGACAGAGCGAGACTCAAAAAAAAATATATCAGCTCTTATGAGACTAATTCACTATCATGAGAATAGCACAAGAAAGAAAGACCTACCCCAGTGATTCACTTATCTCCCCCGCAGTCCCTCCCACAACACGTGGGAATTATAGGAGCTACAATTCAAGATTAGATTTGGGTGAGGACACAGCCTAAGCATATCAAGCACCTATAGAAAACAAAGTAGAAAGATTTTAAATAAACAATCCAATGATACACTCCAAGGAATTAGAAAACCCAGAATAAACCAAACCCCAAATTGGTAGAAGGAAATAAATAATAAAGATGAGAGCAGACATAAATGAAACTTAGACTAAAACAGTACGGAAGATCCGTGAAAAAAAATGTTAGTTTTTTAAAAGATAAACAAAATTAATGAATCTTTAATTAGGCTGAGAAAAAAAGGGAAAACCCAAATAAATAAATAAGAGATGGAAAAGGAGACATAGCAACTGATATCACAAAAATACAAATCATTACAGACTATTACGAACAACTATATACCAATAAATTGAAAAAACTAGAAGAAATGAATATGTTCCTGGACACATATTACCTACCAGGATTGAACCATGAAAAAATATAATATCTCATTAAACCAATAATGATTAATGAGATTGATGCTGTAAAAAAAACTCTTCCATCAAAGAAAAGCCTTGGATCTGATGCCTTTACTACCAAATTTTACCAAACATTTACAGGAGAACTAATGCCAATTCTACTCAAACTATTTTTAAAAATTGAATAGGATAGATAGAGTACTTCCAAACATATTTACAAGGCCAGCATTACCCTCATACAAAAGTCAGACAAGAAGACAATAAGAAAAGAACTACAGGTCAATATCTTTGATAAACATAGATGCGAAATTTTTCAAAAAATACCATGAGACCAAATTCAACAACCCATCAAAAAGTTAATTCATTATGATGAAGTGGATTCATCCCAGGGATGCAAGGATATTTCAAAATATGCAAATCAATAAACATGATGCATCACATTAACAAAACAAAGAATAGAAACTATATGGTCATCTCTGTAGATGATGAAAAATCATTTGATAAAACTCAACATTTCTTTATGATAAAAACCCTCAACAAACTGAGTATAGAAGGAAGACACCTCAGAATAATGATAAGCACATAAAACAAACCTACAGCTAATATCTATTGAACAGGGAAAAATGGAAAGCTTTTCCTCTACGATCTAGAATAAGAAAACGATGCCCATTTTCCCAACTTTTATTCTGCATAATACTAGAAATCCTAGCCAGAACAATTAATCAAGATAAATAAATAAAGAGTATCTAAACCAGAAAGAAAGAAGTCAAACTAGCTTTGTTCACAGATAACATTTATATTTAGCAAAACCTAAAGATGCCGCCAAAAGAAAAACCTGTTAAAACTCATTAACAAACTCAATAAAGTTTCAGGATAAAAAAATCAACATACAAGAATCAGTAGCATTTATATATGCCAACAGTGGACAATCTTAAAAGAAAGAGAGAAAATTCATTTACAACAGTTACAAATAATATAAAATGGCTAGGAATTAATTTACCTGAAGGAGTGAAGAATCTATACAAGCAAAACTATAAAACACAGATGAAAGAAATTGAAGAAAACAAAAAAAATTACTGAAAGTTATTCCATACTCTTAAATTGAAAATATTAATATTATTAAATGACAATGCTACCCAAAGCAACTTACAGATTAAATCCAATCTCTATCAAAATACCAGTGACGTTCTTCACAGAAATGGAAAAAAAAAAATTCTAAAATTTATGTGGAACCACAAAAGACCTAACTTGCCATAGAAATCCTGAGCAAAACAAAACCACCCAACTAAACTAGAGGGACATGCTACTTCTTCAAAATATACTACAAAGCAAAAGTAGCCAAATCAGTGTAGTAACAACATTAAAAACTGACAAAGCAATCAGTGGAACAAAATAGAAGACCCAGATATAAATCCATGCATTTACAGGAAACTCATTTCTGACAAAGACAAGAATATTTAGTGGGGAAAAGAGTCTTTCCAATAGATGATGCTGGGAAAACTGGATAACCATATGCAGAAGAATGAAACTAGACCCCTATGCCTCACCATATACAAAAGTCAAATCAAAATGGATTAAAGACTTGGATCTAAGACCTGAGACTATGAAACTACTAGAAGAAAATATTGAGGAAATGCTACGGGACACTGATCTAGGCAAAGATTTTTGTAAGACCTCAAAAGCAGAGGCAACCGAAGCAAAAATAGACGATTGGTATTACATCAATTACATCAAATTAGAAAGCTTCTGCAAATCAAAGGAAACAATCAACAAATTGAATCGACATCCCATAGAATGGGAGAAAATATTTGCCAAGTGTTCATCTGACAAGGGATTCATAATCAGAAAATACGATGAACTCAAACAACTCAATAGCCAGAAAACAATTTGATTTAAAAATGGGCAAAAGACTTCAATAGACATTCCTCAAAAGAAGACATACAAATGGCCAGTAGGTATATGACAAAATGCTCAATATCACTTATCATCAGGAAAATGCAAATCAAAGTCACCTTGAGATATCATCTCACTCCAGTTAGAATCATTGTTATAAAAAAGACAGGGAGTAAAATATTTTGGCGAGGATGTGGAGGAAGAGGAGTCCTGTACACTATTGATGGGAATGTAAATTGGTACAATCACCATGGAAAATAGTTTGGAGGTTCCTCAAAAAACTAAAAATAGAACTATCATATGATCCAGCAATCCCACTACTGGGATTTAGCCAAAGGAAATACAATCACTATGTCAAAGAGATAGCTGCACTCTCATGTTTATTACAGCACTATTCACTATAGTCAAGATATGGAATCAACCTAAGTGCCCATCAATAGATGAATGGTTTAAAGAGTGGTATATATTCATAATTAAGTATTATTCAGACATTAAAAAAAGAATAAAATCCTGTCATTTGCAGCAACATGGAGGAAACTGGAGGGCATTATGTTAAGTGAAATAAGCCAAGCACAGAAAGACAAATATTGCACTTTCTCACTCATATGTGGGAGCTTAAAAAGTGGATCTAATGAGAATAGAAAGTAGATTAGTGGTTACCAGAAGCCAGGAAGTAGGGAATGAAGAGAGGTTGACTAATGGATAAAATACACAGTTTGAAAGAAGAAATAGAACATACTGTATAATAGATCAGTAGGGTGGCTATAGTTTACAATAATTGATTGTGTATTTCAAAATAGCTAGAAAAGAATAATTTGAGTGTTTCTACCATAAAGAAAAAACAAATACTTAAGGTGATAAACATGCCAATTACACTGATTTGAGCTTTACAAATTATTAATGTATTAAATTACCACATGTACTCTGAAAGCATTATTGTATATCAATAAAAACATTTTGAAAAAGATTTAATTTAAAAACAGGGAGAAAAAATTGAAGAAAATATGAACAGGTCTTTGGTGTCTCATGAGAAATATCAAAAGGTCTGGCATACATGTATTTTGAATCTTAGAAGAAGTGGAGGAAGAAAATGGGATAGAAAATATTTTCCAAGAAATAGTGGCCAAAGTTTCTCTAAATTTGGTAAAAGGTGGAAATGTACAGATGGAAGAAGTTAAATCAGCCTAAAAGAGGTAAATAGTAATAAAACTATACCTAAGTACACTAGAGTTTAACTTACTAGAGTAAAAGAAAAGGAGAAAATCTTGAAAGCAGCTGAAAAACAACACAGTATACAACACATTATAGAATAACAGTTTGTTTAAATGACCTCTGACTTATCATAATCGATAGAGCACAAGAGACAGTGAAATGACAGTTTTAAAGTACTGAAAAAAATATATAACAGTAAAGCTGTTTAAAAGAGTTTTCTTAAACATGTTAAATTGCCTTAACGATTTCTATGAATCTCTTTTCTGGATAATTTCCAGACATCTAAGTACCCTTTCGAGTCCTTGAGTCCATTTCATGCAATAGATCTTCTATGTCGTGATAATTGTTTTCCTTACTATTCTTAGCTAAAAACAGCTAAAAATTATCTAGTGTTTACTATGTGCTGGTCAGTGTTCTAAGGTTTCTGCTTCTCCCATCATGTTATTGAGTTAAATGCTCTACTTAGCCGGGCGCCATGGCTCGTGCCTGTAATCCCAGCTCTTTGGGAGGCTGAGGCAGGCAGATCACCTGAGGTCAGGAGTTCGTTTGAGACCAGCCTGACCAATATGGTGAAACCCCTGTCTCTACTAAAAATACAAAATTATTAGCCAGGCGAGCTCCTGTAGTCCCAGCTGTTTGGGAGGCTGAGGCAGTAGAATCGCTTGAACCTGGGAGGCAGAGGTTGCAGTGAGCCAAGATCGCACCACTGCACTCCAGCCTGGGCAACAGAGTGAGACTCCATAAAAAAAAAAAATGTTCTAGTTATCTCCATTTTAATAAACCAGAAACTGAAGAACAGAAAAGGTAGGCAACTGACCAAAGCTGTCCTCTGTTGAGAATTAGTGTCAAGATTAAACCCATCAGTGTGGTTTCAGAGCCCATACTCCACATGGCTGACTAGAAAGTAAGACATGGTAATTGTTTTCATATAATGTTCTGTTAAGCAACATTTCAGCAAGCGAAAAAACAAACAAGAAATCCTCCAATTTGCTTTTTTTTCTCAACTGATTTTTCTAGAAAAACAGCTTAGTCTTAATTTTTCCTGTAGCATTCAAGTTCTAATAATACCACAGTGCATTAATTGGTAGTTTATTGGTATTGAAAACTCTAAAATGGTTCTGTTTCAGTGAATCAAAATACATATTCTTAAGACGTTCCTGTGAATTGATTACTTGTCTTCAGACCAAGAAAAATTTAATTTTATAGATTTATCTCAATTGTTAATATATTAGAAAAGCAAAATGATAGATCAAGTACATATTGTGGTAAATATAATGCAAATGCTACATATTCATGCTGCCCAACACATGGCTAAGGTTATATATAGTAAAGTTATAAAGAAATATAACAAGAAGATTCTATATATCAAAATTGTATAACTCTTTGCCATATAAATACCAATTCTATTGTATATATTGTTATGTAAAAGACATCTGGAAAATTAGATTATTTAAATAGTTAGATAAATACATATATCAATTATAAATGCACTTTTTTTTTTTGAGATGGAGTCTCACTCTGTTGCCCAGGCTGAAGTGCAGTGGTGCAATCTTGGCTCACTGCAACCTCTGCCTTCTGGGTTCAACCAATTCTCCTGCCTCAGCCTCCCGAGTTGCTGGGATTACAGACATGCACCACCACCCCCATATTTTTAGTAAAGATGGGGTTTCACCATATTGGCCAGGCTGGTCTCGAATTCCTGAACTCAGGTGATTCACCCACCTTGGCCTCCCAAAGTGCTGGGATTACAGGCGTGAGCCACCGCGCTGGGCCATAAATGCACTTATTTAATACATATTTATTAGCTACCACCACCACAATCTGTCCTTTAATTATTTAATATTTTTCCAAAGGATTGACCAGAAATGTACTAGTGTAAGTGGAGATACAGTCTGGTCACCTATCTAGAATCTTAATCTGTTTACCATAACAAAAAGTTGATCTTCTAAGGTTTTCCTTTCCTTTGTGGTGTTGTTCCTTCTGTCTTTTTCAACTCTGACATAAATACTTAAGATTTCTAGATCGTTGCTTGCCTCACTTGATAATTTATAATTAGAATTAAGAAAAGTTATGAAAATTATTAAATAGATATGCAATTGACCACATTTTTACTTCAATAATTATACATTTACTATTTATTCTTTCCTAAATTATTACAGGTATTGGAACTATGACATTTGAGTCATTTCTTACACTTACACTTAATAATTATGAGTATTTGTACTATTCCATGTGGCTTATTTTACAGCAGCATACTGTTGAGAAGTTATGAATGTGAATATGATAAATATAGTTTAACAAAAGATACTCTGTACCAAAAGAAAAAAGTAATAGTTATAAAAGGCTTAAATGAACTCTTCTATTTCACTGTCATGCTTTGTTTATTAGTTTCATGTTTTCAATAGCCTCGTGGGAGATTTATAAATAAGAGACCCAATTTATCTAGAGACATGGAGTTCCCCTACATTCTCTTGATTAATGTATAGAGTCATCTTTACAATTTCTGATATCCTGAGGGTCTAATTTTGTGTGAATTCATATCCTATGGACAGATTTTATATGTTTACTAGGTGGGGGGACCCTGAGTTTTCCATCTGCACTTGCTTTCATTACAGACCAGAACCACTGGTTATCTCGGGATGACTTCTATTAAGTTGGGACACAGCCCTGATGCAGAGCCCATGGGTATTTTAGCTGTTCCCAACTAGGAATCTTATACTTTGAGCTTACCTTCTTTTCACATAGTTCAATAAAAACAAATTCCTTTTTGCTTAAGTTCAATTTTTTTTTTAATAGCAAGTTTTGTATTTACTCTTTCTCAAATTCTTTCCCCAGCATTCCTTCCAGGATTACCTCACAGTTCCCAGGAGATGAAGAGAAGAATGAGCAATGGATGTGTTGTTGACTGTCCTCCCTTTTGGTAGGATCTCCTATACTGGATGCTATTTCCTGACTCACGTCAGAGCAAAGGAAAGTAAACAAGTGAGAGGACAGAAAGAGGAGAGGGGGATGGGACAAAAGGCTTGCAGGGAAGTGTCAGCCAGCAACTGACTGTAAGAGAAGAGTAATCCTCTGAATAACAGACAAACAAAAACACAGAGAGAAAGGATTTGTATTGAGGAAGCTTCTTCTGTACTTTCAGATTCAAAAGAGAAGAAAAAAAAACAGAATAATTCACAATCATTCATTTCCTTAAATCAATTCAACATCCAAAAGAGTTTGCCTCCCAACTGATTATATCAACTTTGAAATTGCCTTTATTGCTATTTTTCTTTTATTTGGTAATATTTATTGAGTGTCTGTTATATGTCAGAAACTACTCTGAGTGGAGAAATGAATAAAGCTCCACATTCATGCAGCTTAAATTCTAGCTGGAAAAGTATAGAATAAACAAACACATAGCTGAAAAAAATGAGCACGTCAGATGGTGTAAGTACTATGAAGAGAAATAAAGCATGTCAAGGGCATAGAGAGTGAGATGTTAGTGGGAAGTTAATTTCATTGAGGTAGTCAGGGAAACTGACTTGTCTCAAGAAAAATGCATGCTAATTGTAGAAAATTTTAACAAATAAAGGTGAACAAAATAAAAAACTGAAATACGATCTATTTCATGATCCAGAGATAGATAGCCTATGCCAACATTTTGTTCCAGTTCTTTTCATAATATTTTTTAAACTGTGGTATGTTGTTTTTTTGTCTGAAGTTTTTAATACATGCCTTCCAATAAGATGATTCCATTTTTTCATTAATTGCCCTGTTACTTAAAGTTTCTAACTACAGGCAGAGAGCACTTTCTTGCTCCATTGTCAGGCTTGGCTACTGACCTGTTTTGACTAATAAAATATGAGCAGAAAAGATTTATGCTGGTTTTGAGCAGAAGCTTGAAGAGCCGTTTCTACCAGCAATTCTGCATACTTGTCTACCAAGAGAGGAACATATCCCAAATATGGGCTCACTTTCATACTGGGTTCTGAAATTAAAACCACCTTGACCAGTCATCAAACACAATTATTGTTACTCATAGAGATTTTTTTAATGTATCATAATCTAGTAAAAGATGAGTAAGATATATGCAAATATAATTTTCAGAAATGAAGTCATACAATACATAATGTTTTTCTGGGCATGGTGGTGGGCACCCTATAATCCCAGCTACTCAGAAGGCTAAGGCAGGAAGATTACTTAAGCCTAGGAGTTTGAGACCAGCCTGGGAAACATAGGATCTCCCCCCACACCAAAAAAAAAAAAAAAAAAAAACAAAACCATAATGTTATATTTAGTGGATTTTCCATATAAAAAAGCATGACTAGTGCTATATTCTTTCCCAATTAATTTCCTTGTGTTTTAAATCATAAATAACATATGTATTGTATAAAAGTTTTCAAACTTAACCTAAATGAGTGAAGTTAAAAGTGAAATTTCTTACACCTCTCTAACCTTGCCCAAACCTAGCCAGTCCCAGGGATAATATTAACAGTTTACAACATGTACTTCTGTGAGTACAGGAGCCGTCTCCTTTCTCTTTCCCTTACTTTGATACATACACACACATTTGTAAAATAAGATCATAGGATCATGCATAATATTTTGGGAATTATGTGCTCATGTATTTGTGTGTGTGTATTGTTTTACATCATGGGCATCTTTCCAAGTCAGTACAAATGTAAATGATAAACTGCTTTTCTTTTAGTTGTGACTTAGTGTTCCATGGTCTGACTGTAACAATATTTCTTTTACTATTCTTGTAAATGTAGGGTGTATCTAAATTTTATAATTATAAACAAGTCTGAAAAAACATACTTTTATGTATACTTTTTACTAGTGTTAGGAAACATTCCCAGAAGTGGACAATAATTATATATTTTTCTAAAATACTATTTTTTCTGTCTGTATATTATTTCACTGTGTATGTAATTTATTTAAAATGCCATATAAATGACCATTTATGTTATGGAATTTTCCCCCAGCATTTTACTAGTGTGTACAAAATGATATGGACATTCTTGTACTTAATTACAATGAACATCCACAATTATTTCATAAGTTGGCTGGGCTCAGTGGCTCATGCGTGTAATCCCAGCATTTTGGGAGGCCGAGGTGGGTGTATCACCTGAGGTCAGAAATTCGAGACCAGCCTGGCCAACCTGGTGAAACCCCGTCTCTACTAAAAATACAAAAAATAGCCTAGCGTGGCGGCGGGCACCTGTATTCCCAGCTACTTGGGAGGCTGAGGCAGGAAAATCACTTGAACCCGGTAGGTGGAAGTTGCAGTGAGCCAAGATCACGCCATTGCACTCCAGCCTGATCAACAGGAGTGAGACTCCCTCTCAAAAAAAAAAAAAATAATAATTTCATAAGTCTAACCTCAAAAGTCAGTTAACAACAATGTAGAATTCTAGAACTGTGATCAGTGTTGTCATTATTTTTTCTACTATGTTATTACCATCAGCATTGGATGAGAGTAGCCATTTCTTCAAATACTCGTCAACGCTAGTTATTGCCACTGATTAATGTATGATATGATTAATTTTTGTATTAGCATAATTATGTTATATTTTAAATATAGATGGTATACACATTATGATGGTACTTAATGTTCATCCAAGAAAAGAATTATAAAAAAAAAACAAAGGGAATACATTTTCTCATTGGGGGCTAGAAGTGTAGTGTACTTTCTTATATCTACAGTGCTCAAAATTTCAGTTATCTTTTTCTGAGGGTTTGACTCATTAAAAATACTTTTGCAGCCTTATGGAGATATAATTGATGTATAATAAACTGTACATATTTAACTATAAAATTTGATAAAATTGTGACATTTGTACAACTCCAAGTAACCATTACCATGGTCAAAATAATAAATTCTTCTATCTCCAAAGTTTCTTTTTGCCCTTTGAGATCCATCCCTCATGACATTTCCCACCAATTTCCCAGGAAAACATTTATTTTCCTTCTCTCACTATAGATTGTTTTTCAATTTCTAGAATTATATATAAATTTATTTGCACTCTTTTTTAAAATCTGTTTTTTTACACTTTTCACTATTGTTTTAAGACCCATTTAAGTGGATGAATGTCCAGTAATTTTTCTCGTTATTGTTAATATTAATAGTCTGCAGTTTGTTTAACTATTCATTGATTAATAGACATTTGGGCTGTTTTCAACTTTGCCTATTACAAATAAAGTTGCTATTAATATTCATGTATGTATCTTTCTGTTGATGTATGCTTTCATTTATTTGGGGCAGATGCCTAATGATTTGAATGATATGGTAGGCATGTGTTTAATTTTTATTTTAAATGCCAAAGTACTTTTCTAATTTGTTGTCTCATTTTATTTCTCCAACAGAAGCTATATCCTTTGTCCCAGCCTCAGCTCTGGGGTCACGTTGATTTGTCATGGCAGCCCCACTGCATGTAAGTCAGACCTCACACCACATGGGAATGGAGAGCCACGTAGGAAAGTAAAAATGTCAAGATCAGCTGCAGCCCAGTTAAGAAGGCCTACTAAGTTCCTTTTATTACCAAGCTCCAAGCTAGTACTAGGCAACTCTCGAAAGAGTCTCACCTGAGACTTGATAGATCAACCTGGAGTAATAGACTAGCCCCTGCTCTCAATTTACCTAATTTTGCTTGATGTAACCCTGTCTCCCCTGACCTGCAACAAACAGTGGAAACCTGGAGATGAAAATCCAGGAGATGCGAGTCTAATGGCATTTTGCTATCCTCCCTTTATCTCCTTCCTTTCCCCACCTCACCTACAGGCTGGAAAGAAGTGTTCATGGTACTTTACCCTATTCTAAAATAATGGGGTGACTGAAGCCTCTACTGTGTAAGAGGAAGCATTCTCTTCAAGCCCTATCGCCAACCCTTTCTGATAGCACCCACTTCAGAGACAACCTATGGTGAGTTTGGTGTGCATGTTTCTGGATAATATTTTGTATTTTAACATAAACATATACATGAATAATACGTATTTTATACAAGAATATTTAAAAATTGATATATTTCTAACATATACAAAGATATAGGTTAGATTTTTTCTGTTCTTCTAATAGTTACCAATAATAAACAGCCAAATTTAATTAATATACAGTAATAGTAATATATTCTAAAGTAAATCTGCATATACATTTCTTTTCTGAAGAAAGGGATCTTAACAAACTTTAATCTTTTTTGAACTCTCACATTTTGTCCCAAACAAATACATATTTGTCCCAAATATGTACACACATATTTTTTATTTTAGAGTCCTTTAATTAAGTTTATCCATATATTTTACGATCTTTTTCTCACCATTGTCTCAAGAATCCCACTTCTTCTGCCTGGAGTTATTTTTCTTTTTGATTTAATAACTTGTCGATGACAGTCCGTGGGTAGATTGAAGAACAAACACTTAAGACATATGTTAATTTTATTTAAGCTTCTTTTTAGACTTCTGCAAGAGAATAAAATATTCTTAGCTATTGTTACAAATAACATAAATCATATTGGAATCTTTATAATACAAAGGAAAAGAAAATGATAGCTCTTGTAAAAGAAATGCAGCTCACATATGTCTTAAACTCCAGTAATGTGGTTTTAATTTGAATTTCAGTGAAATCTGAAATATTTACAATAAATTAATGAACCAATGTTACATTAAAAATGAGCCACATATTCTGATTTATACTTTTCTAAATGTTTTATGATGTTAACAAACATAAATTTCACATTTATCTAGTAATAAAAAATAAAATGTTGAGAGTTCTTTTTTATTGGAAACTTTTTTATTGTAGTAAAATATACACAATGCAAAACTTATTATTTTAATGTGTGTAGTTCAGTGGCATTGAGTACATTAACATCACCACTATCCATCTCCAGAATGTTTTCATCTTCCCCGGCAAGTTCTTATCGTGAACATTAAATATCAAGAAAACGTAGCACAGGAAGCTTGTTTCTTTCAATCCTGCAGAACACTTTCTGTGTCTTAAGATCTATTTTAACTTGGTAAGTGGGAAGACAGTTTTGCTTAACACCCTACGTTGTAAATATTCCCAATGTCTACCTTCTGTTAGTAGTGAAAAGAAATAATTCACAGCATAGTTTCTAGATCAATAGAAATGCTGTAGATCTTAATGATTTACACTGTAGCTTTTCTTTTTATTTAAAAGAGATTATTTGTTTAAAGAAGACTAATTTTGTTGTCACTTTTGTTTTCTTTCTAAAGAGAGGTCTTATTTTATTCTGTCTTGATAGTGGTGAGCTGTTTTGATTATTGTTATGTGTGTGAAATGCCTTAATAAAGACTTTGGACACAGAGCTCAACATTCAAAGACATTTTCCCCTCAATACTTTGAAGATATTATTCCATTGTCCTCGAAGATAAATTGTTGCTGAGATAAACCCTGCTTTTAATATGCTTGTTATTTCTCCATAGAAAATCTGTATATTCACTTTTAAATATTTTCAATATGTTTCATTATTTTTGTATGCTGATTGTAGATTCATTTTTATTAATGTTGCTTAGCACCTAATGGGCTTTGTCAAATTTGGGGCACTTCTTTCTCAATTTTGAAAAATTCTGAGCCATTGTCTCTTTGATTATCACCTTCTCATCCTTTCTATTATCCTATTCTTTGAAGTTTATTATATACTGCCGTTTCTTGATACAACTAATTTCTCTTTCATATGTCCTAATTTTGTTGCACTCTGGAAATTTACATGATTTTATGTATTTATTTTAATTGATAATTTAAAATTATATATATTTATGGTATACAACTTGATGTTTTAAAACATGCATACATTATAGAATGGCAAAAATCAAGCTATTTAACATACGCACCATCTCATATGCTTGTTTTTTCGGGATAAAAGCAGTTAAAACCTGTATCAGCAATTTTCAAGTACACAATATATTATTAGCTATAGTGGCCATGTTGCACAGTCGATCTCTTAAACTTATTTTTCCTGTCTAACTGAAATTGTGTATCTTTTGACCAAGGCCTCCCTAGTCTCCATCCCCTAACCCCCAAAACCTGGTAACCACCATTCTATTCTCTGCTTCTGTGAGTTTCACCTTTTTAGATTTCACATATAAGTGAGAGGATGTGGTATTTGTTTCTGTGTCTGGTTTATTTCAATTAGCATAATTTCCTCTAGGTTCATCTATGTTTTCGAGAATAACAAGATTTCCTTCTTTTTTAGGGTAGAATAGTACTTCATTGTGTGTATATACCACATTTTCTTTATCCATTCATTTGTTGAAGGACAACAATTAGGTTGATCCCATATCATGGCAATTGAGGATAAGGCTGCAATGAACATGGAAGTGCAGATATCTCTTTGACATACTGATTTCATTTCTTTTGGATACATACCCACCAGTGGGTTTGCTGAATCATCGGGTAGTTCTATTTTTAATTTTTTGAGAAATCTCCACACTGTTTTCCATAATGGCTATACTAATTTACATTTCTACCAACAGTGTATAAGGATTCTCTTCTCTCTAAACCCTCACAAAACAGTTGTTATCTTTTCTCTATTGGAGAATAACCATTCTAACAGGTGTGAGGTGATACCTTATTTTGGTTTTAATTGCATTTCCTTGATGATTAGTGAGGTTGTGCATCTTTCTATATATTTGTTGGCTATTTACATGTCTTCTTTGGAGAAATGTCTACTCACAACCTTTGCAAATTTTTAAGTGTTTTTTTTGTTGTTGTTTCTTTGCTATTGAGTTGTTTGAATTCCTTACACATTTTGGATATTAACCTCTTATTAGAAATATGGTTTATAAATATTTTCCATTTTTTTAAGTAGTCTCTGCATTCTGTTCATTGTTTCCTTGGCAGTGAAAAAGGTTTTTAGTTTGATGTAATTTCATTTTTCTATTTTTGATTTTGTTGCCTGGGCTTTTATGGTCATAGCCAAAAAATCATTGCTTAGGCCAATGTCATGAAGCTTTTCCTATGTGTTTTCTTCCAGTTATTTTACAGTTTCAGACCTTAAATTTTAGTCCTTAATTCATTTTCCATTGGTTTTTTTTAATATGGTATGAGATAAGGGTCTAATTTTCTTTTTCTTCACATTGAGTTTTCCCAATACCACTTTTAAAAATTTTATCTTTTCTCCCATATGTATTTTTAATATCATTATCAAAAGAGAATTGCACAGATTTATTTCTAGAGCCTCTATTCTGTTTCATTGGTCTATATGTCTGGTTTTGTGCCAGTACCTTGCTGTTTTGATTATTACAGCTTGTAACTGATTTTGATATTAGGTACTGTGATGCCTCCAGCTTGTTCTTTTGCTCAGGTATTCCTAACCTGATTTCTTCAGGTATTCCTAACCTTTCATGGCTTTGTACACATTTTAGGATTGTTTCTTCCATTTCTGAAAAAATGTCATTGGAATTTTGCTTTGGATCTATAGACTTCTTTGAGTAGTATGAACCTTCTTCCAATCCATGGAAACTGAGTATCTTTCCATTTATTTGTACCTAAACGTATTATCAAATGTACTAATTCTTTATTCAGCTATGTTTAATTTACTACTTATTTATTGATTTTTAAATATAAAGGATTCTAATTTTCTAACATATTCTTAGCTCTTTTTTCATGTTCATCTATTAGTTTACAATCTCTTGGCCATTTTATAGATGCCCTTTGAAAATTTTAAATGAATTTACTTTAAAGTGGCTTCAAATTACTTTAATACTCTGAATGTTTTTTTCCACGTATAATTTTTCTACTCCTGGGTATGTTGACCTTTTTCATGGCAATAAACTTTTTTATTTGCTTTGCAAAGTTTGTTTGATAGCTCATTTTGCATTGTTTCCTAGCATGTTCATCCATTCCTGCCAGAAGGTTACATGATGGATTCAGACCAGGATCTATGGAGAATACATCTCCAATTAGAGTGTACTCCTTCTACTTATTTTTTTAAGTTAACTGTAAAACAGCCTTAAGCAGGTTCAGGAGGTATGCCAGAAGAAGGCATTATTATCATAGGAGATGACAGTTCCATGCATGTTTATTGTGCCTGAAGACATTAAAGTGAAAAAAATATAAAGGTAGAAAACTGTGATATTATCTTGACTCTATGTAGGCCTAGGCTAATGTGTGTGTTTGTGTCTACTTTTTTAACAAAAAAGGTTAAAAAGTAAAATAAATAATTTTAAAAATGGAAGAATGCTTAAGAAAATATTTTTGTACTGCTGTACATTGTGTTTGTGTTTTAAACTATTATTTCGAGTCAAAAAATTTAACTAAAATGTTTATACAATAAAAAAGTTACACTAAGCTAACTTATTATTGAAGAAAAAAGTGTTTTAGTAAATTTAGTGGAGACTCCACAGTGTTTATAAAGTCTGTATTCATGTACAGTAATGTCCTAGGCCTTTACGTTCACTCACCACTCACTCCCTGACTCACCCAGAGCAACTTGGTCTTTTTTGGCATTGGGATATAACGAAACAAATGAATTTGATAAAAAAATTGTTTCATAGGACATAATAAAATTGTAGTTATGAGTTCTGTTTTATTAAAATTGCAAGAGTTTTCATTCCAGAGTAGCTTTCTCCCATAGTAATTTATCTTCAGGGCTTTTGCTTAAATAGCTATAGCAGACATAAAATCTCAATGAAATTGTATGCAAGGACTAGATAAAATAAATTATTCCAGGTGATTATAGTTTTCAAATGATCTTCTTAGCATATGAATATTTATTCTTTATCACTGTATCATTTGTATTGATATTATCATTATATTACATGTTAAGTAATAATTTAGTTCAATTTATTGAACACTGCTTCGAGTAATGTTCTGTTATCTACATTTAATTCTAACATCAGCAAATATTGAATATTATGATGTTTAAAGATGTCCATTTCTAGCCAATGCAATGAATTTCTCTATCTTTATCCAATTTCCTCTTATCCTTGGTCTTAATGGAAGTATCACAGTAATGTTTTAATGTTTTTGCTCTACTCCTCAACACAATGTTAAATTACGTATGTGTTTCCAGCACTCTGATTGCTATTTAACGTATACATATTTTTTTCCAGTTACTAGGCCCTCACTCTACCCTGTGAATAAATAGGAAATACAATGGTCAGACTACAGCTATATCACTTCTTTTAGGACAGATTTTCCATACTTGGTAATAATGCTTACTCTCATCAAAAGTGTAACTGATTTTGTTTTACTTCTTCTGAGAATCTGTTTTCTGGAAGATGTATTAATGGATGCTAACATATTAATCTATTACGCAGTGAAATACACACACAGACACACACACATAGGACTGAGGGCTCCTTCTGTTACCAGAGCTGGAGTGCCATGGTGCAATCACTGCAACCTTGAACTCCTAGGATCAAGTGATCTTCCTGCTTCAACCTCCTAAGTAGCTGAGGTTACAGGTGTGAGTCACCATGCCTGGCTCATATTTTTAATGAAGTCTCCTGTGACTTAAAGGAAAACCATGCCTGTCATAGAAATCTTGGTATATTATTTCTTAGGACTGTGGTAACAAATTACCACAAACGGGGTGGCTTAAAAGAAATGTATTTTCTCACAGTTCTGGAAGCTGGGAAGTATCAACAGGTCCACGCTCTCTTTGAGGTCTCTAGGGAAAAATCTGTTCCATGCCTTCTTTAGCTTCTGATGTTACCAGCAATTCTTGGTGCTCCTTGGCTTATAGATGAATCACTCCATTCTCTCCTTGAATTACCTGGCTTTCTCTCTGTGTATCTTCTGTCTCTCTTTTCTTATAAGGATACCAGTCATGTAGGATTAGGACCCAAACTAATTCAGTGTGACCTCATCTTAACTTGATTACACCTGCAAAGACCCTATTTCCAAATTAGGTTACATTCAACAGCTACCAGGAGTTAGGACTTTGACATATCTTTTGGGAGGACACAATTCAGCCCACCCTACCAAGTGTTGTGCCACAATCTTTCAATTCCTTCCCGATAGTTAGAAATGCTCTAGCCCCAAGTGTTAGGAGGCATGCAGTTTACATTGCCCATCAACTAGACTTTCCATGCTGTGGGGTGATTATCCTTTTACATATTTTCTGGTTGAATGTAGACATACTCGGCCTTTGCTCTCAATACTACAGCCTGAATAGTGAAGGGAAATTCAAGGCGGTATACTAGACTGCTTCATGCATCATCTGAAAGTTGTCAGGTAAGACTCCAAAATTTTTCTTTAGTGACTAGAGTTTTAGTGGTTTGATTTGCAGTTGGCCCGTTACACTTATGACATTAGAACGATAGGAAAAATATCACTGGGAAGCATAAACTAAGAAAACTTAATATGGAACTCATTGATGCAGTCTTAGGAAGAAACACTTTTTCAAACAATAAATGTATTTTATTGCTGCTTTTAACATTCCCTACATTTTTCAGCAGTCCTTGCATATAAATATTAACTGTATCTTAGAGAGTAATTTATATGCAAATATATGGATATTAAATATCACATGATTATAAAACTATTAGATACTGTTTATAAGGCTACAGGAAAAACTAATTTGGGCCCTCCTAATTCACATTTTTGATAAGTCAGCAAGGGTTCAGCTTAATTTTACCTTTGCTTTATGAGAAAATAATTTGCTAAGCATATTTATCTTATAAAGAAATTGAACTGCTTATGTGACAAATTGTACACATATTCCATGTAGCATAAAAACATTTGTATATGAATAATTGATACACTAATTATAAATCATTCTTAGCTGTGAGTTAAATCAAGTTGTTAAAGATCCACTTCTCTAAGAGACTCTTCAGTTCAAGGCTGAAATAGCATGGTAGAGGATGCTATAAAAAGACATTTCTATTTAAGAAAAAGCTTTTTAATCTATAATTTTACTTATTCAAATATATGTGTTTTTTAAGATGAAGTAACTTAGAACATAATGTTTCCTTTACTAGATATTGTTCCTGATCGTTAATCTGTTCACATTCTGAGATAGGAAATTTGAGTGGGTTGACAGTAAGATTGTTTCTACAACTGAGTGAAAGATGGCACCTAGAAAAACACAGTTTTTCTTGTACTGTGTGGCACTGAATACATTTTCATTTGTTATTGTGTAAATAATCAGATAACTTCACCAGATTGGATTATTTTGGCATAATGCAGATACTGAAGATGTACATGTCATAGTGCACAGCAGGATTTAGGAGATTGGGGTAATCTGTCTGAATCTATTACTGAAATTCAGAGGAAAAATCTTAAGACATTTTAACTTTGAAATATGAATCTTCAAGGAGTCAAACACCTAGTGGTTGTTATTGAGAGTAATAGAGAGAATTCATACCCCAAGATGCTGGAACAAAAATTGAGTGTGCCCTGCAGGTATTTCAGAGAGAAGCAGAACAACCCTCTGATTGACTTAAGAATCAGCCCTCCTGATTGAGTTAAGTTCTCCTTTAGACTTACGTTTAATTAGTGAGGACAATTTTAGCACAGGGTTAGCTCTAAGAAGAGAAAGATCATTGTTATAGGAGCATACTTGATTTTGCTAGATTTCTGAGGCTCCAATTGATCCTTCCAATTTATAAAAAGTTTTCCTAAAAGATTGAACTATTATATAAATTGAGAAAAATGCTATATGTTTTTGCTATTTTGCCTTGATATTTGCATATCAATATGCAGTTGCATTAGTGATTATGTCACTGTAAGGATTACAAAGATTGTGTTGTGGGATAGCTGCTTCTGAAAACCTTAGATGATACCCACAGAAGATGAGAAGTGAAATTTTTTCAATGACCATCTCAGAACATGGGGAAAAAGGAAAAGAACTAGAAAACCTCTATGGAGCTCTAAATACAGCCTCAAAATAGATGAAGCTGAATGTGATTTTAAAAGCTATAAAGTTACAGTGTCAATTAAAGGCAGAATTCCATCATGTCTCTCCTCATTTACACTAATGTATGATCTGAAGAAGTTGGAAACTGAGATACAGGATCATTTGGGTAAAAACAGAAAAGACCAAGGACTTCAAATCTCCAAATCACCCTAAACCTCTGTATTTACAGAACTCTCTCCTCCTTAACCAAGAGAACCATCCTAATCCTCCTAAAAACCTTTGACTTTGGCAGTTGCTCCAATGGATGCCTGATTTTCATAAAACTCCAACATCAAAATTTTGTGTGGCCAATAACAAGAGATTTTTATCCAAAAATAGCCCAAATAGAGAAGTGAAAGATCCAGTGTGGGAAAAGATAACCATTGCCCAAAAGAGTTGCAGAAACTTGGTAATGTAAATGTAATGTTCACCTTACCTTGAAATGTAATGTTGGTAAGGTAAGGAGACCTTGGTAAGATTACCTTACATTGGTAAGGTAAGGTGAGCATGGCTGGGAACAGGAAAATACTCAGACCCTCCAGGAATCATTATAGTTTGCCTCTGAATTGAAGCTAATTCTTAGAGACCCCAAAGCCCACTAGAATCCACTAGTCAGAATGAGTGGGATTGGAGGTCAGTAAAAAGATGGATATATGATCTGATTTCATCTCACAGGTCATCCACTGGAATCCTAACCACATACTGTGGTTCTTTCCTTGGTCCTAGGATATATACTTAGTAAGTGGAAGAATCTGTATGTTAGTTTCAGTGAAGTGAAGGTCATTATGGCATCATTGTGTTAAGTGGAAGCCATTATGACACACCTGCAAACATGATAATAAACAAAAAGATAATACTCTGTTCCAGGAAATTGGTAGAGATCAACGCCTTTATCAAACACTTGGAAAATTCAAGGATGATAATTCTTACTGGAGCCCCCCATTCATTTACATTTTCAGCTGATACAATATCCAAGTAGGCCTTGCAAAATGAATAATTGTATATATTATTGCAAACCTGATCAGGAGATTTTACCAATCACAGCTGAGGTGGAGAAATAGAGTTTTTAGTGAGAAAAATATATTCCAACACACCTATATTGCTTTCTTTAGTATTCCTAACAACAGATATCCTCATACTCAGAAACAGCAGAATGCCTTGGCTGTCCTCCCTGAGGATATGTCAACTTCTCTGGCCCTGGTCACCATGAAATCCAGAGGGACTTTGATTGTCCTGTATTCTTCTAAATATAAGGCTAATTCACTGTACTAATGACATTAGGCTAATTTGACCAGCATCATGATGTAGCAAGCTCTCTAGCTGCCTTAGTAAGACAAAAGCATGCAAGAAAATGTGAGGTAAATCTTGTAAAAGTTAAGTAGACTGCCACATCTGTGCAGTTTCTAGGAAAAAGTGGTATGTTGCAATATCTCTTCGAATGTGAGAAGCAATTGATACCATACTCTATGTGCAACGAAGCATAATGTTTGGGTTTTTAGGATAATTGGAGAAAACAAATACTGTATTTGGACCTGACCCATTTACCAGTCAGTTTAGCATGTGGTCTAGGTAAACCAAGGACTACAGCAGACAAAGGCTACAGTATAAGTTGCTGTGCCATTCAGGCTTTATTGCTACACCCAATAGCAATGAAAGTGGCAGAGGCAGAGATGTTATATGGAGCATCTGGCAAGTTATGATGGTATCAAAATGTAGGGACTTGAACTAAGGACATGCTCTTTTCTTCACAGCTCTTAGATTGCTATAGCACCTTGGTAGAGACTGGCTATGGGCCCTAAGTGACTAATTCAAGTCATGTGTCCTTCACAACCTGGGCATTAACCTAATCACTGAATGATAAAGTTGAACTGAGCAGCAGCCTTGATTAAATGAAAATATTTGTTAAAAGAGTAAATACATGTTATTTTTACATTTTAAAAATATTTCATTTCCCTTTTATGACACCTTGTTTTGATTAATACATTTCTTTAATTGAAAGAAAATAGGCAAAAAAAAAACCATTGAGAAAAATCAACTGTCTGAAGAGTGTGTAGATATTCTTAAATATTAATTCATGTGGTATCAAGATGAGTCAACAGCCTAATGGCCCCACCAAGTACCACATATTGATCAGAAAAATAACTGTGGGCTACTTCAAGTGCCCTTTGCTATGCATTTTCTTCTCTTTGGTAATTGCGTATACAGAACTACCTTATTTGACAGTTTTATCTATTCATTCTTTATTCATTTGTTGACAAATTGATAGATATAGGTATAGATATAAAATCTGAATCATACAAAGTGCAGATTTTAAGTGATTCTTTATGATATTGAATGTATAGGTTAGTAGGCAAAATTCAATTCAGATAAAGGCTTACAATTTCACTGATTCAGTATCTTCACCTCAAAATAAGGAGAAGTTAATAATATTAAAGGGTGATAAATATTAACGTTAGTTACTCATAAGCTTAGTATATTTTATCCAAACTAAACAAATTTTCTTTCTGAAAGTTGAATAATATGTACTGTGTTTACTGTCATTATGGTGATTAATTGGATTAATAATGCTTAACACATTTTAACAATATTTAAAACTATTTAATGGAATTCATATTAACTTAACAATGTAGGTGTTCTATCAACTAGGAAGAAAAGATGTTAAATGATCCTGGGTTAATTAACTTTTGATGCTTAACCAGTCTTACGTAGTCTTTTGAGCACAGAAGCATTAAAAAGAATTTTTAAAGGTTTAGTTATTCTCAGCTTTAAGAAGACTAAAGATGATAACCCTCATTTAATGAAGCTTAACTAAATTTAATGGAGCTTAGAATTTGTAATGAAGTTCAAGACCCTCTTTAGATTTCAGATTATGAAGATTTCACTTAATATTTGTAAAGTACCTTAATTCCTGAAGCAATTAGGAATACAATGAAATATGATAATTATGATAAGTAAAGATAACTTCTAAAAGATGCAAATGTGTTTTGGACTGAAGGGAAAGAGAAAATCAGGGAACTGAAATTGTGAATATTCCAATTAAAAAGCAGGTAATATAACAGGCTTTTAGAATTTGAAGGGGTCTTTTCTTTCATACGAACAGACATCTACTTAAGGCAGGATCCCTCTCTATACTATTCCTAAAATACTGGCACTTTGCTTTGACCACGGTTTCTCTTGGATGCCATCTATCTGAAAATGTCTTTATTTTACCTTCCCTTTTAAAAGATGTTTTTTGCTGGATATAGAATTCTAAGTTTATAGTTGCTTTGTTGCTGTTGGGGTTGGGGCAGTAGCAGTGGGTAGTGTTTTTTGCTTTTTAACCACTTTAAAAATGTCATAATTTCCGGCATGCCTTGTCCCTAATGAGAAGTTATTTACTATGTTTCCTTGTACATAAAGTAATGTTTTTCCTGTGGATGTTTTTAGGATTTATAGTGAATTTTTAGCAGTATGACTATGATATATTTATGTGTGATTTTCTTGCTCTATTCTTTTTGAGATTTGCTAAAAATCTTAATATTGTGGATGTATGTCTTTCATGAAATTTGGAAAATCTCTATTATTTACTTAAATATATTCTGTCATGTTTTGTTACTTCTCTCCTCAGGGACTCTAATAGTAGACTGATAGACATTAGACTGATTGTTTGATTTAATTTGTGTTGTTTCTTTGTCTGGCTTTTCAGCCCTACCTTTGTGGCACTATTCTCAGCAAAACAGGTGATGGTGGTGATGCAGTAGAGATTATTGTTAGGCCAAGCAAACTATTTTGTTATTTGAGCATCTTCAAGACTACAGTTATTCCTGCCTGCCCCAATCTTGACTAGTAGCTTAGCTGGCCTTTACTTAGCATGTCAATTTCTTATGTTTTTTTGGCAGCCTTTCTCCTTTACCCAGACCCAACGCAGAAGTTGCCCGAGAACTGCTCTGAGACTTGCTGGTTGCATATGAGTCATTTCTCTCTTTGGGAATCAGCTCATGAAGACTTTCTTGCATCGACTGGTCTTTAATAATTTCATAGAATAGTACTGTTTTGTGTTTTATCTGGGTTTCCCTTTGTGTTACTACAGGAATGAAGGTTGTCCATACCTTTTTGCATCCTTAATAGAAATGAAATTCCCTTTCAACTGGTTCTAGTAAAGTTGTAGTCCATGAGGTTTTTATCTTGCTATTTCTGTTCTTCTATTTGAATCTCTGCTGCTGCTACAAAGAAGTTACTGAAAATTCTTTACGTTACTTTTTAAGTCACATTATCTTAGCTCATCTTTTTCAAATTATTTATTTGTTTGTTTGTTTATTTATTTATTTTGAGTCAGAGTTTCCTCTGTTGCCCAGACTGGAGTGCAGTGGTATGATCTCAGCCCAACTACAACCTCCACCTCTTGGGTTGAAGCTATTCTCATGCCTCAGCCTCCCGAGTAGCTGGGATTACAAGTGTGCGCCACCATGCCTGGCTAATTTTTGTATTTTTAGTAGAGATGGGGTTTCACCATGTTGGTCAGGCTGGTCTTGAACTCTCGACCTCAAGTGATCTGCCCGCCTTGGCCTCCCAAAGTGTTTTGGCTCATCTTAAACTTGCAGTTAACTACTTTTATTGAGGTAAATTTAGTTTATTGTAACAGAAACCCAGCAATCATATTTTTACTTACTCTTATAGTGACTTATTAACCAATTAAAAGATTTCTATAGGCCAGGTGCGGTGGCTCACTCCTGTAATCCCAGCACTTTGGGAGGCCGAGGTGGGCAGATCACAAGGTCAGGAGTTCAAGACCAGCCTGGCCAACGTGGTGAAACCCCGTCTCTATTAAAAATACAAAAATTAGCTGGGCAAGGTGGCAGGTGCCTGTAGTCCCAGCTACTCAGGAGGCTGAGGCAGTAGAATCACTTGAACCCGGGAGGCAGAGGTTGCAGTGAGCTGGGATTATGCCACTGCACTCCAGTCTGGGCGACAGAGCGAGACTCCGTCTTAAAAAAAAAAAAAAAAACTTTATAAAGGAAACACATTTTTCAGAGAAATAAATTCAGAGATTAATTTACTTCTAAAGAACATAATATTAATTTTAAATTACTAATTCACATGTACTACCAGACTCAAGATCTTCAACCTACCTTTTCCTTTTTTTTGTTTAAATAATGTCTGCATTCAATGTCAATATTCAGTCTTCTATTACACCGCCCAATGTCTATTATATCTAAAAGATTTCCACCAGTGATGATTACAGTCAAACTTTCAATGTCTACAATTTTTCAATATTCTTTAATGCAATTATATTAATACTAGAAATTCATACAGATTTCCTTCTATGGAAGCAAAAACCAAAAAGTAACAGTATTCTGTCTCTATCTCTGCCTATCTCTATCTCTCTCTTGCTTTCTTTCTTTATTTTATCTGATAATCTTACTACATTTGTTCCAAATAGTAATTCTTTCTTGTTCTCTGTGTTCTGACTATAGGCTGAAAGCATTCATCATTTCCTAACATTTTTTTAAATTTATGGTCTGTAGATTTTCACCCTATTTTTGCAGGATATTTTAAATTTATAATAGTTGTTATAATTCTGTGATACTTCTAACATCATTTATAAATGCACATTTAAAATCTGAGCACATCAAAAGCCCTGTATATAACCACATATACTTTTCTTAATTGAAATATTTTAGTTTTGAAACACTCATGTTTTACTTTTTAAATTTGGTATTTATTTGAAACATGTTAACATTTGAAAATGACCATGTGACCTTCTGTGTCTTTTTTCATTAAATTTAAGGCTTTTAAAAATCAAGTCATTGGTTTTTCTGTCAAACATGTTCTTTTCTTTTCTGGGAGAAAGTAATTCTGGAATAGTAAACCCAGGGTTCTGAAAATCAAATCCTGTTCTTTGATTTTTATTTTATGTATTTATTTCATCTTCAACAATCATACTTTTTAATAAGAGCGATGAAAACCTCATTATATTTTCTGAATCCTTGATTATTACCTATGAAAATGTGAATGATATGAATTAGCTATAATTTTCTACAGTTACATTAAACAGAATTTCCTTAGGCAAATTCTGGCCAACTATATGAAAAATATTTCACTCACCTCATCTTTTTTTTTGTTTGTGGCTACATTCACATCCTAATTACAGCTACCAAAATTAAACATTTTTATTAAAACATAGATAATTTTGCATTCTGATGCTTTCAGAGAGTACCAAGAAGTGATAAATTTAGAACAGAGAAAGATAAATGAAAGACCTACCAAGGGACCATTTAGCTATTTAATTTAGGCTAATCTCAGAGCCTCCAAACTAGCATTGAAAACCAAGCCTGGCATTTCATGTTAATCACCTGAGAAGAGTTATATTCAAATAATTAATGTTTGTTTTCTCCATAATTCCTTACTCTCATGTTATTTATATAGTCTTAAGAATTTTCTCAGCCATGGAAGGCTCACAGATGAATGAGGTACTTGCAGAATGATTTTTCCATTTCAAAATGTAGAATAAAACTGGAGATGAAGAAATGTAGAGAGACCAGGATGGGAAAGCAATTTGTAGATCAGAGCTTTTGAAGTAGAAAGAGAAAGGAAGTCTTTCTATCATGAGGACTACAAAAAAAAATTGTAAAAGAGACAATATTTAACATGCCTTAAAATACAGAACTCCCACTGGCTCCTTACTCTTGAACTACCCATTATTCAACAGTCTTTTTTTTTTTTTTTTTTTTTTTTTGAGACAGAGTGTCGCTCTGTCACCCAGGCTGGAGTGCAGTGGCTTGATCTCAGCTCACTGCAACCTTCGCTTCCCAGGTTCAAGCAATTCTCCTTCCTTAGCCTCCCGAGTAGCTGGGATTACAGGTGTGCACCACCATGCCCGGCTAATTTTTGTATTTTTAGCAGAGAAGGGGTTTCTCCATGTTTGTCTGGCTGGTCTCAAACTCCTGACCTCGTGATCTGCCTGCCTCGGCCTCCCAAAGTGCTTGGATTACAGGCGTGAGCCACCATGCTCAGGAGTCCAGCTACTTGGGAGGCTGAGACAGGAGAATTACCTGAACCCGGCAGGCAGAGGTTGCAGTGAGCCAGGATCGCACCACTGCACTCCAGCCTGGGCTACAGAGCAACCTATTCAACAGTCTTCTTAAAATCTTTCTGAAATAGAGTGACTAGAGTAGGAATTGTTATTTAAAACGTTTTAACCTTGACCAAGATATCAATGAACTATACCAATAGAGGATTTCTTAATACTCCAGAGCAATATTGGACATATCATCATTACTAGCAAACATTGTAATACTCATTTCCTTAACCTGATAATGATCAAATTGATGTGTTAGTAAAAAACACATCAGCTCTTATGCAGAAAACCCCAACTTTAATAGAAGAAAAATTGCATTCCCTTAACATGTTTTAATAGTGAGCCTGCTATTGATATATTCCTTCAGCTTTCGTATGTCTGAAAAAGTGTTTCTCCTTCATTTTTGAAAGATACCTTCACTGGATATACCATTCTAGGTTGATAACTTTTTATTCTTTCAGTATTTTAAAGATGTTGTTTTCTGGATTGCCTTATTTCCAATGAGAAGTCAGGCGTCATTTTTATTACTGTACCCCTGTACATACCATACAGCATTGGTTTTAGGCAATTTTATTATAATGCATCCTGGTGTAGTCATTTTAAACTTTCTCGTATTTGGATTTAGTGAGTTTCTTGGATTTGTTGGTTTAAAATGATCATCAAAATTTGGAAACAAATGTATTTTCTGACTGCTTTCCTATCTTTTGAGATACAGTTGCTCATATGTTACTCAACTTCAACTTGTCTTACATACCTTTTTAATTAAGTCATTTTGTTTCTCTGATTTTTATTTTGGATAGGTTTTACTGCTGTATTTAAGTTCATTAATCTTTTCTTCTGCTGTGGTCAATTTGCTGTCTTTTTTAGTGTAATTATTGTCTAAAATATTTTTATATTTTATATCTAGAACTTTAAGGAACTCTTAAAAGTAGATTCCATGGTCAGGCGCGGTGGCTCATGCCTGTAATCCCAGCACTTTGGGAGGCTGAGGCAGGTAGATCACCTAAGGTCAGGAGCTCGAGACCAGCCTGACCAATACGGTGAAACCCTGTCTCTACTAAAAATACAAAAATTAGCCAGGCATGGTGGCACACGCCTGTAGTCCAGCTACTCGGGAGGCTGAGACAGGAGAATTACCTGAACCTGGGAGGCAGAGGTTGCAGTGAGCCAGGATCGCACCACTGCACTCCAGCCTGAGCTACAGAGCAAAACTCCGTCTCAAAAACAACCACCACCACAAAAAGTAGATTCTTTCTCTCTACTAAACTTACTTAAATTTTTGTCCAATGTATTGAACATACGGAATATAGTTATAATTACCATTTTAATATCTTATCTACAAATTCTATTCATGTGTTAATTCTGGGTATGTTTGAATTGTTTGTGTGTTTTATTGTCTTCATTATGAATCATATTTTTCTGCTCTTGGGCATGCCTGGTGATTTTGACTAAATGCTGGACACTGTAAATTTTAATTTGGTATAGTCTATGTTTTGATATTTGCCTATATACTCTGCCGATATACTCTTGAGTTTTTCTGTGGGAAACTTTGATACATTCAAAGCTTGCCTTTAAACTTTATTTTCTGGGAATTTTTTTTTTTTTTTTTTTTTTTGAGGTGGAGTTTCACTCTTGTTGCCCAGATTGGAGTGCAATGGCACGATCTCAGCTCACTGCCACTTCCACCTCCTGGGTTCAAGTGATTTGCCTGCCTCAGCCTCCCAAGTAGCTGAGATAACAGGCATGCATCACCACGCCCGGCTCATTTTGTATATTTAGTAGAGAAGGGGTTTCTCCATGTTGGTTAGGCTGGTCTCGAACACCTAACCTCAGGTGATCCACCCTCTTCAGCCTCCCAAAGTGCTGGGATTACAGGCGTGAGCCACCGCACCCGGCCTATTTTCTGGGATTTAAGCAGCATAATATAACACTAATTTTCTTTTCTACTGAGGGGATACCCAGTGCAGCATGAAATATGAGGTTTTCTGGATAGTGAAAAACACAACTTTTTTAGAACCTGTGTGAGATATCTGGATTGTTTATGCTTTTTGAGTGGTTCTCTTACTGGCCCTGGGTAGTCTCTATTCAGCTGAACACTTCCACTGGGCCCTCAGCACATCTCCAGAGTACTCTCTCTGCACAGCTCTTGTCTCTCCAGAACTCTGCCTTATGACATATCAACACCTTGGCATCCCCAGGCTCTAAGCTCCATCTCCTTAACTCAGGAAGTTCACCAAAACACTACTGAGTTCCTCCCTCACTCTACTGCATGCTACTGTTGTTGCTACTGTTGTTGTTACATGGATGTGTAAGTTATGTTACTCCACTCCACCTTGGCTGGAAGTTATAAATCCATGCAAGTTTGTGTTTTATTTTAGTCTCATTTCGTATTTACAGTGCATGATCACTTTTAAAATACAAAAAAGAACTAGATGTTAAATAATGAACATCTAAAATCTCAGAAAGAAGCAACTGGTAAGACTTTTTACAAAGGAATCAGATTTTATGTTTTATAAAAGTAATGGTTTTCACACTCATGTTATACAACCACTTCAGATTAAGACCCCTTAATTGAGGTAGCAGTCAAGTAATAGACAATTTTTCTTGATGGTCTTTGCTGTTTTCAATTATTTAAAATTTTAGCAAAACTCTTCACATTTTTCAAACAATAAATTTCAGTGAAGCTTTAAAATAGCACCAGTTAACGTGTGGTCAAAGAGCTCCGGCTTAAATCAAATAGAAACATAGCTTAAAGCTCACTTGTATTGCTCTTTGTATATTTCATTTTAAGTTTTAATTATTGTGAATTATGCCTAAGTTTGTGAGTAGGAGATAATGGCAAATTTATTTATTTTTAATGTATTATACAAAATCACATATAAACAAAAATAAAAATAGTTAAATTCAGTCTTCTAGAAAACTGAATCTGAATTTCATACCTTATATACAGTGAGAAATAATTTTGGTTGTTAAAATTACGAATAGATGGAAAGATCAATCTGAGTCTGATATGTTTATTTCATCTACTTGCCAGAGCTTCTGTTCAGTCTTTATAAGTGAAAGATTTTTAAATATTAGAAGCAAAATTTATTCATATTTATGAAAAGATGGAATACTGTTTTACTATATTTTAATTTGTAGGCACAGTTCTTAAGTAGAAATTATCTATTTTTAAGGGAGACAAACAGAGACATCATAGTATTTGTTTACTACAAGATTACATATTAATCAATTTATATTCTAACAGCACAACTCTCAGTCTCATTCAATTTGTACTATAATGAAGTTCTTGAATTTCTCTCCTGTGCCTCTTTTTGCAAGGTAATAAATCTCAAAGGTAAGCCAAATTAAGTTCTCTATGCTCTTTAACACCCTGCTTTGCAAACTGTTATCTTGTGGTGTTACAAATAATACACAAGAAACAGAAAGGGAAACATTAATAGGGCACACCAGTAAAATTAATTTTTCCAAGCCATAAACACCAAGACCAATAAATCCACAAGAAAGGTATTTAAAATGGTCAACAACCACTGCTCTGTTATTCTTCATCAGTTTCTGCCTCTGGATAGTGATTACAACATTTGAGCAAGACCAGTTTCTTAGGCCCAAATGCCTGCACTACCTTGAAAGTCATAAAGATGACATTGGTCAAGAAGTAGTGCAACACTCTAGCTCAGCAGTGGAATATACTCTAGTTTTCTGTATTTAAAGTAATGTTTCTTCCCTTTCCTTTAGAACGACGTAAATAAAACAAATTCATTTAAGTAAAAAATGATTTGTCTAATATGTCTCAAGCATCAAATACTACAGATGAAATGAGATTCAATTTACTTCATTTTTGTGAATTTTGTTTTATCTTAATTAAAAATGTCTTTACAGTCCTGATGTGAAAAATACAACGTGTAAGAAAATTCTATGTAAATGTAACTCATATATAAATTTCTCTGAAATATAAGACAGTAAATAACGAATTTAAGAATAGAATTGTCTACCCTTTTTGTGGAAATGTAAATTAGTGCAACCACTATGGAGAACAGTTTGATGATTTCTCAAAAAAAAAAAAAAAAAAAAAACTAAAAATAGAGCTACTGTGTGATCCAGCAGTCTCACTGCTGGGTATATACTCAAAAGAAATGGAATCAGTGTATTGGAGAGATATATGCACTCCCATGTTTATTGTAGCACTGTTCACAATAGCCAAGATTTGGAAGCAACCTATGTGTTCATCAGCAGATGAATGGATAAAGAAATGTGGTACATATATACAATGGAGTACTATTCAGCTATAAGAAAGAATAAGATCTTGTCATCTGCAACAATATGGGTAGAACTGGAGATTCTGTTAAGTGAAATAAGCCAGGCGCAGACAGACAAACATCACAAGTTCTTACTTATTTGTGGGACCTAAAAATCAAAACAACTGAAATCATGGACATAGAGTGTAGAAGGATGGATACTAAAGGCTGGGAGGGAAGGGTAGTGGGGAATTAAGGGGGAAGTAAGGATGGTAAATGGATACAAAAAATGATTAGAAAAATAAATAAGACCTAGTATTTGATAGCACATCAGGGTGACTATAGTCAATAATAATTTAATTCTACATTCTCATATAACTAAAAGCATAATTGGATTGTTTATAACACAAATAATGTTTGAGAGGATGGATACCCCATTTTCCATGATGTGCATATTACACATTGCATGCCTGTATCAAAATATCTCATGTACCCCATAAAAATATATTACACTTACTATTACCCACAAAAATACAAAAAAAAAAAAGAATAGCATTGTCCTGGCATGAAGTATTTAATTGTCTACCATACTTGATTTCAGATGCATTGTAATGTTCTTCTGTTTAAGAAAAACTCTTTTATCTGTGGGCTGGTTCTTGGTATGCCACATTTAACACCTCCATCATTTGGCTCAAAGCTGTGACCCTGCTTAAAGGAAAATATTCCTGGTAGGGGTCAGAAATTCAATTTCCATAATGTAGTGATGCCTTCATATAAATAATTTGTAAATCCTTGGATAGAAGGGAGGAAGTTCAGAATTGTGAATAAAAACTTTCAAGAGAGGATATGTCTAAAAATTGGGAGAATAAGAAATACAAGAACTAAGGGTATTAACAAATGCCACTAATGTATACACTTGCGAGTTCTGGTTGCACTGTATGTTACTTACTAATATCCAGCATTTAAGGATATTTAAATACAAGTAATCCCCAGATCCCAAACACATTTATAATATTTTAGATGGTCTATATCTTACTTTTTCTATTTTGTAATCCATAAATTTCCTGTATTATTTTAATGTAGTTTTTAAAGCAATAAAAATGTTTGCATTTTCAATAAAACATAATCTAAAAAAAGAATGAATTTCCAATAGTCATGACAAAATTTGCACATGGTACGTGAAGGCACCTTCGAGTTTCTCTATTTCCAGGAGAAACTCTTGAAAATATGGTTTGCCAATTAGAGTCAGAGGAACATCCAAGACTAGTAGTACAGAAATCTTGTAATTGTCAGTCTTGTACTTAGTGTATGTGGCATCATCAAAATCCTTCCACTCACTTCCTTTTGACATCGCCTCCCCTTTTACTTGTCACTGTCCTGTATTCTACATGTGTTCTCAATGGAGATATCAATAAAACACCACTAATGTATATACTTATAATTGAGGTTGTGTCAAAAAATTCTTAAGAAATTATTCTCCTAAATAATACCTGCATTCTTAGTAGAGCTTGTTAAAAGTCAAATATCTAAGTACAGAAGATAATGTTGCAGTAAGAAGAGATAAAGAACCCATGCTGTGGTTTCCATCCTGTATCAAACAATTCAAGTAAAATACTACTGGAAGTATTTTATGAACATATTCCATGTCTATCTTCCAATCACAGATATAGTCAAAGTACTTCACACTGGCACTGGGAAAATCAGGGGAGTGGGTGTGATAGGATCTGCAAATACTGTGGAAATAAAAATAAAGACAGTAAAGATTGCAAATTCTTGATGCAAACAACAAATTATAAGTCAGATTTTGAGCAATACAAGAGAACTATCATTTTTGTAGCATGCTGCAAGCAGCAAAAGAGAGAAGCTGGGCCAGGTAACTAAGGCATGAATTATGTGTCACTACATATCCCAATTCAGAAATAATAATGCAGACAGATGTGAGTTTTATGAAAAATTTTAAGGAGAGCTGGAGTCATCAGGACAAAATAACAGGAACAAAATGGATGCCAAGTCAGAGTAGACAATTGAGGGACAGCTTTTAATATAACTAGGGCAGGAGGTCACAAGTACATGTGAAGTTGCAGTCAAGAGTAAGTTGGGGCTATAGAATAAAGAATAGAGGCAAGAAGGTCAGAAACATTGTTTAAGAACTGTCACAAAGAGGGGTCCCAAATGGGGACAAGTTGAAAGGGGACTCATCCCAGGTATTAGGCATGAAGTAGGTAATTGTCTACCATGCTTGATTTCAGATGCATTGGAAGGCCCTGCCGTGTAAACAGAAAGGAAACTATCCATTTACTGATTGTTGATTTAATACTTGACATCTTAGTCATCTGACTTAAAGCTTTGACCTGCTATTGAGGAGAAATCTGTTGTCATTTCTATTCACTTCAGCAAGTTGATGCTAAGGTTTATGGTGAATCTCCAGGCTTCATAAATCTGGATTCTATAACATCAGTGGAGTTCCTTGAATACACTGTGATTACGATACTGGCAGCATAAACACTTTCTTCACATTTTTTTTGCCCTGTTACATGCTTCTATCATTTCTGAAAGTAATGCTGAATTAGTAGTTCTGTGTATTCATGTCTTCCTATGCATTATGTGTTAAAATATAAAAAAATGGCATTGTAACCTTTGTTCATTCTTTGTCCTCAAAACTTAGCATAAAATCTCAAATATGGTGGGCATTCAGTAAGTATTGGTTTACCTGAACTTAACTAAAGGTAATTTGGTTCAAGAAAAAGAGTAACTTTTAGCCATGAAACTCATATATTATTCTTCATATCAACACACAGCCTAAGAAATAATTTTTTAATTTAATCTCTCCTCTGTCCGTTGGTTGCCATATTTTAAATTTTATTGTCCCTATGCATAATTAGCTGGTTTCAAGAATCTAAATCATCTTTCTACTTCTGTCTCACTTACTCTTTGTCCTTGGATGTCACAACTTTTTTCCTAGATCTAAATTCTAGATAATACTATTGATATTTTGTATAATGTAGAGTGGCACATTTTATCCACTTTCAATAGGGCTTGCTGTACGAAAACTTTTCTAGTAGTTCAATATTGCTTATTCAGTATTAAACTAGCTACCATAAATCCTTTCTCCAATACGGTTACACAAACATACATTAAAATACACACATACAGTCTCATCTGTCCATCCTTCAGACCAATAGAACCCATTCAGCTGGGGTTTGGGGAATAACCTTTATCACTGGAATTGAGTGACGCCAAATGTTGTTTTGTGTCCTTCTCCATATAAGCCAGGTGATTGAAGCAAATGAGCTAAAATATAGTTTACAACATGTCAAAAGAAGTTTTTGTACAATTATAACATTTTATCAAAATACCAAAAGTCTTTGCCCTGGAATTATTAGCTTCACAGAACAGTTTCTCCAATTCTCATAAATATTACCCTTTTTGTCACTGCATTTTAATAAGAAGTTTGATGTGCAAAAATTTACATGAAGTTAGATATTACGTGGTTGATTTTATTTCAATCAGCCTTTGCTAATTTTTAAGTTCTTTTTCTCTGAATAATATATTTTCTCTTCTTAAGAATATTTATTAGTGGCAAGAAACCAATTCTGTCCCATCTGCATGGATAACATCCTTAGAACCTTAGACCTTTTTATTTTCTGAGTAAGTGGTCAGCCCCATGACCTTGCCACCTGCCACAGTTGATTGCACCAGGTGGACATTCAGCCAAAACTGGGCCAGTTGGAATTTGTCTCCAGAGAATATGGAGTTGTTGACCAGAGATATGAGAAGATACAGGCTCTGGCTCCAAAACAGTCTAAGTGTCTGTCACTTGGCTGCCATGAATAACTTAAAGACATTTGGTGTGCAGGAAAACACATGAAAAAAACTGAGCCACAAAAAGAAGCAGGGGTGAGAGAAATATGAACCCAGAGACTCAGAAAGCGAGAAACAGGGATAACTCTCTTCGTGTCTGACTATGTTATGGTTCTTCGTTTCTTCTTCTAATGGCCAAATTCCAGTTGCCTCTTTTTTTTGAAATTAGAACACTTTCTAATTTCTGTAAATGTTCTTCCTCACCAAAGGAGATTCAAGCTCATGTCTGCACCTGCAACCACAAGAATTATATAGGCCTCATAGTATGAACTTAATAATGATTATTGGTTAAAGTATATAGACATTAAAGACAATAGTTTACTTTAGATGTTTTGGTTCCAAGGAATCAAATAAATCATTTGGGATCTCATATCTGATAGAATCATCAATGAGAGAGTCCTTGATGAGGGAGAGGTGTTGGGCTAATGTTTTTATCTTATCTCATGTTATCCTCCAAGAAATCTGGGAGTTAGGTGCTATTTCCAGCATTTCATAGATGATGAAACTGAGGTTTAAATAACTTCCTTAATGTCATAGAGGCCTTAAGTGGTGAAGCCAGAATACAAATTTAGGTCTTTCCAACTCTAGAGGCCATGTTCTTTTCGTATTTAATTCATGTGAAGTTGGTGAGGCTTGTTTCTATGTATAGTTTATGATTAGGCTGTTCTTTCAGTTAATGGTAGATTTTAAAATAAAACTCTTGAAGATGATTTTGAATATTTCTAATTATAAACTTGCTGAATTAATAGACTGAACAGATTTCTAGTTAAAAGATATATGAAATTGGAAATAACTAATTTCTAAAATCTAAAACGGAACTAAAAGCACTCAAATGCAATTTAAATATTTATTTCAATTGTGCCTTGTAGAGAGTAAAATATCTTTTCAATATCTTTAATTTCAACATCATTAGCTTGTATGAAGATAAAATTGGCAATGTCTGTTGAAAAAATATGTACTTAGTGCTCTCTAAACATGTCAGATATAAATTAATGTATAAATATATTTATGAAAAATATCTGTAAAGAATGATTCACAGAGACAACCATTTTTATAGTAGTTTTGCAAAACACACTGCAAGTAGTTACTGCACATTTGAGTAAGTGTATCTCATTAATATTAACATAGACTTATCTCTCAGTGACCAAAATACTCTTGTGAAATTATAAGTACTATGTTATTTTTAATGCAATTTCAAAATTTTATATGTTGCCAAGACTTGGTGTAAAATTACACTTTCCAATAAAGAGAATGGTCTGAATTAATGACTCAGAGCACATTTATTCCTCAAGTTTTATTTTTACGAAATAGATCCACTAAAATAAGTTTGACTAAGCTACTAAAATAAGTCTGTCTATTAAGCAATATTATTTGTAATTATGCTTTGCTGGTGTGTCATCAAAAGAAAAAAAGTGGCTTAACTCTTCTAAAAGCTATAATTATGTCATTTTAAACTTTAAAAATCTTGACTAGCAACTAGCAGATTAAAAATAATTTGTATGAGTTTAGGAAAGTAATTTTTGAAACATCACTTGGAGACTTGAATATACTTACACATGCTAAGGCTTCATTTGAGAAAATGATTTATTTTAAATGACTTTACACGAATCTCCCTACGTCTTACACTTATTTTTTTTTGTTTTTAATGAAAAAGAAGATAAGGAAACCAGTTAACTCTTTGAGATAGGCTCTGTACATCAGAGAAATATTGATTATACAGACAATCTGGAAAGAAAAAATTAAAAAAAAAAAACACATAGAAATACCCCAAAACAAGATAAACATCTAGGGAACCAGAAATGAAATTAGATGTAAAAACAGAAAATAGGATCTAAACTTTAGATTTATTAGACTTTGTCTCCAGTGGCAGGCAGAGTAGATAGGGAGTAACCGAGACTAAAAATGGTTCATAGGGGTGGACACTGAATCCAGGCCCGCCAAATAAAGGGGGGCAAAGAAAGGCTGTAATTATTCCCAAGGAAATGACTTCCACAAAGCGGCACACCTAAAGATGTGGGAAAAAAATTAAAAAATATTCCCATTGAAGACTAGTATGAACCTGCTTACTAAACCATGCTGTGACCTGAGATATCCCCAATAATCCCCCGAAGATTAAAGCACTGACACTATCACATCTGATTATATGTAAGGAACTATAATATCCAAATTGAGACACTCAAAACTACAGTCAAGAGAAACATGCGCACAAGAGAGAGACAGAGAACAAATGCCACTATAGATGTGCCTGCAAACCCAAATTCCAAAACAAATGAGAAAATGACTGCTAAGAACAATAGGTTACAAAATCAAAATTCGAGAAGTTGTCACTTCAGATACAGTATAAAATGATAAATCTAAGGTGACCTAAAATGACTATATTGCAGATTATCAAAGGCAAAAGAGAAAGAACACTAGGAAACACCAGAGCAGGATGACATTAAAGACAACTAGTTTCAAATGTTAGATATTAAAAATGTAATATTGAAATATCAACAAAATTTAAAAATTAAGAGACTGTTTAGGTTGAAAAGAGACATAGCCAAAGAATGGATTCAAATATTTGCTTATCATCATAATAAATGCACAACAAACATGTAAGAGCTAGTAAACTTAAGAGCAAAAGCACGAAAAAGACTATCAGAGTCCGATGATACATTTAGAGAAACCTAACGTTTTTATTTCTGTGTCTACCTTCCTTCCTTCCCTCCATCCTTCCTTTTTCCCCTCCCTCCCTTCCTTCCTTCCTTTCCTCCTTCCTTCCTCTTTCTTTCTTTCTTCTTTTTCTTTCTCTCTCTCTTTCTTTCCTTCTTTCTCTCTCTTTCCTTCTCTTTCTTCCCTCTCTTTTGTTTATTTATTTTGACACGGGGTCTTGATCTGTAGCCCAGGTTTGCAGATCACTGCAATCTCAACCACCTAGGCTCAAGCCATCCTTTCACCTCAGCCTCCCAAGTAATTGGGAATACAGGCATGCACCACTGCATCCTGCTAATTTTTTTTTTTTTTTTTTGTAGAGACAGAGTTTCACCATGTTGCCCAGACTAGATAGATGTAATTCATCTCTAATAGGAATGCATGAGAAATGAAATTGAGAAAGAAGTAGACAATTACCCAAAGAGATAAGACAGAATATTCTAGGATGAATAGAATGAATCTTCTGATGGAAAGCACACATAGAACAATAAGCAGGAGAGACAAGCATTAATCATTATATACATACCTTGTAGTGTGATATAAGGGTCTTGGAGTAATGAACAATTGCAACAGTAAATAATTGTTGCAAGAATAAGTAAGGAAAAAGAATTTTACATTTAGAAACATTAGAGGAGATTTCCTTCTCCTTACTGTGTACCCATTGGTTAAAATGCTCCATATGTCCATTTTAAAATAAAGTATTAAATAAAATGTTCAGAACTTTAAGTAGCAGACAGCTATTAGGTGGCTTTTTTCTTCCTTTCATTCTTTTTTTCCCTTTTAGTTATTTTTCTTTTGGAGCTCAGTTTCAAATCACTGAGTTAATCATATTTTAAAATTAAAAAAGACGTTGTCATCATTAATCTCTGCCAATCATCCTTTTATTTTTGACTTTCTTTCATGAACACTATTCTTATTCCCCTCATCCCAAAGATAATTTGCTTGATCCATGCGCTTGAATATAGCTTTTTAAAATACGTAATATGTTTTGTGGATATATGTATTTTCAATTTACCTGTGTGGTGAAAATATCATCCTGTTTCCTACTTTTCTTATCCAGACCCCGATAAGGGAACTTTCAGTGTTGCTGAACACATGTTTTATTCTAGTATTTCATGGTGAACCACAATAAACATCCACTACATTTAAACATCATTATATCTCTCAGTGACAGACCTGAGATTGCCACCAAATGACTGTCACCACAAGCAATACCATAATCGGTATTCTTATCCTCATCTACCTGTATATGATTCTCGGAATTTCTCCATGATGTATAAAATATTTCCAGACTACTTTTCACTGCAAGTGAGTGAAAGTTAACATTATACACATTCTCTAATATTTGATATGTTTATCCTTTTAAATTAGAGTCTTTCTGATAAGAGTAATGACTCACTGCCTTGATGTGCATTTGTATAATTATAAATATGAAGTTTCTTTGTATACTGTTTAGCTATGGGAAGAAATCTGATCTATGGTAGTTTGTCTCTTTCATTGGTCCTTTTTTCCCATTGAAGTTTCTGTCTTTTTCTTGATTAACAGGAGTTATTTCTCTATTTCGGATAACAATCCCTCATGCGTTTTAAATTTAGCCAACAGGTTACCCATTTATCAATGATATCCTTCAGTGAACAGAAAACCTTACACTTGGACACGTCCTAACAGTCGGCTTCTTTGTGCTGTAGTCTTGTGTAAGAAGTCTTTTCTTGCCCATAGTCCACAAAGCTATTAATAATTTTCTTTTCTTTGTTTATGGTGTTAATTTCACATGCTTTTTCTACAATGTGGAATCTGCTTTTGTATTGGGTATAAGAAAGATCCAGGTTTGTGTTTCTCCTTATAGAGTATATTTTCCTAATATCTTCTAACCATTGATTTATAGTGTCATCTTCATAATATATCAAGTTCTCATAAGTGCATGCATCCATTTCTAAAGTTTCTGTTCTGCTTCATTTGTCTACTTGTTTCTTTGTGTATAAAGATGATATTAGTTTTACAACTATAGCTTTACAAAATGTCCTAATATCTGAACAGTATTGTCATTTATCTTCTTAAAGTGAACCTAGCAATCTATTAGGGTTTAGTATTCAACATAAAGTTTGGAATGAAAATTTTGGATCAGTTATATACATCACATAACCAACATATTTTTTCTTGAGATTATGTTGACTTCGTAAGCTAATTGAGAGAAAATTCTCAATATTTTAAACATTTACTGTTCTATCATTCCCATCACGAATGTGATATACCTTGTTATTTATTCAAATCCTTTTAATCAATTCAATATAACAATCTTTTTCTTAATAAAGACTGTGCATATTTGCTAAATTGGTTTCTGTTTTATAGCATTTCTTAATTTTTAGTTGATTCTGTTAGCATTGCTTGTCTAAAATCTGTACTATATACAATATTAGACTATGTTGGCCAAGAAAAAAGGAAAAACACATACTATATATAATGTCTAATATATCATATATTTATATACCTAATGGATATTACATACTGTGTATATGCATCATATACAAGTAGATATATATTATATTTTAATTATATATGAATTAGATATTTAATTATATATGAATGTATATATATGCTAAAATATTTAAATATGTATATAATTTTAGAATTCCAGTTTTTTAATTAGTGAGCTGAATCCATTTAGAACATTTAAAAACTACATTACAATAGAAAAAAATATACAGTTACTTTGTACTATTTACAAAGTAACTATGGACTAAATTGTGCCTCCCACCCAGAATTCATGTGTTGAAGTCCTAGCCTCCACTGTGATTATATTTGGAGATGAGGTCTTTGGAGGTATTAGGTTTAGATGAGGTCAGGAGAGTGGAGCTCTCATGATGGAGTCAGTGTCCTTGTGAGAAGAGTCACCAGAGCCTGCTTCCTCTCTCTGCCCTGAAAGAACACAATGAGAAGGTAGCATCTTCAAGCGAGAAAGAGGGTTCTCACTGGAGAATTGAATTGATGGGCACCTTGATTTTGGACTTCCCAGCCACCAGAACTGTGAGAAGTAAATTCCCATTCTTTAAGCCATCCAGTCTATGGTGTTTTGTTATGGCATCCCAATCTGGCTAAAACAAATATTTTGCCAAGTTACTTTTTATTTTTTACTTACAATATTTTTTTTTCATTTTTTCCTTTCTTGCCCTGCACTTTACAGAGATCAAATTTCATTTGACGGTTTTTAAATTCATGCACTGTTTTCAAATGTGTTCTGGTTGCTGCCTCTCCCTCCCACTTTTGTTTTCCATTTACTAATATCTATCTACCTGTGAGACAGGATAGACACTTTAATACATTCTATGTCCCTGTGCTCCTCAACTCCTTCCACAGACTTTTTCCCTCAGCAAATTCTTTTTTCTTACTAGGCTTTAAAAAATGCATTGCAGATTAAAGGCCTAGTATGAAAAAATGAACTTTAAAATGTTAAAGAAATGAGAGAATATATTTATGATTTCATACAGAGAAAAATATTTCTAAACCAGATTCCCTCCAAAAAATGTGAATAATGCTGAGTGTTTACATCATACTACATAAGCAATGAACCTGAACCAATTGACTCTTCTGAAATTTAAATGACTAATTCCGAAAGGATCAAATTAAGTTTTACTGAAATAAATCATATTTTGGAAGCTTTCTAAACCATTCTGGCCATGAAGATTGGGAGACTAATAAACAAATTCCAAACTTCATCTGAAGTTAATTTATCCTTTGTGGAGCTCAGATTCCTGGCTTCAGTTACACCTAAGCAGCATGGGCAAATAAACTTGATAGTTATGTTGTTTCAACTTTCTTCTCTTTCTATTTTTGCAATATGAAACTTGCAGTTGATTACAAATGACTGTGAAGTGTGGTCTACATATGAGGCTTAAGAAAATGGCACAGAAAAAAAGTCAGAATTTGAGGTTGATATGATTAAAAAACACCACCACAGTATCAGTGGCCCTTATGAGAACCATTCAGTGTGATTTTAGTGCCACCTAGTGTTCTACACTGGGATAAGGTCTTGGAAGTGAAAACTAATCCGTCATGGGCAAGACTCAGAAATTAGGCAGCCGGCATAAGGCTGTGCACTGACTCAAAGCAGACACAGTCAAGAGACTGCTGCTGTGTTTCTTGTTTACCATCCGGAAAAACAGTGGTGCAAGAGAAGCCGTTCTTAGATCTAAGGAATTAGCAAATATGTACAGGGCCAGTCAACAGAAGTACTCATTCAAGCATCAGTTTTAAACAAAGGAAGGTTTGCAATGGAAACCCTGATTTGGTGAAAATAAGAATGTGATGGTGATATAAGGGGGCATGGCAATAACACTTGGGAATAAGAGAGGTCACACACATCTAAAGGTAATTTACATATGCATGAATGAGGTCATATTATGCTCTTCTTAGTGCTCAAGTACACTTGAGATTTCAATACATCTGTTTTGGAATTGCATACAAATAGTAGAAAAAACAAGTCAGGACACAAAGATTATAAATAATGCAATCAATATATTTGATTACTGTGGTCACATAGACCAATGGAACAGAATAGAGAACCCAGAAACAAAGCCAAATACTTAAGCCAACTGATCTTCCACAAAGCAAGCAAAAACATAAAGTGAGCAAGGGACAGTCTGTTCAACAAATGGTGCTGAGATAACTGGCAAAGCCAGATGTAGAAGAATGAAACAGGATTCTCATCTCTAACCTTATACAAAACTCAAGATGGATCAAATTTAAGACCTGAAACCATAAAAATTCTAGAAGATAACATTGGAAAAACCCTTCTAGACATTGGCTTAGGTGAAGATTTCATTACCAAGAACCCAAATGCAAATGCAACAAAACAAAGATAAATAGATGGTACTTAAGTAAATTTAAAAGCTTCTGTACAGCAAAAGAAACAATCCACAGAGTAAATAAACAACCCACAGTGTGGAAGAAAATCTTCACAATCTATACTTGTGACAAAGGACTAATATCCAGAATCTACAAGGAACAAATCAAATCAGCAAGAAAAAATCCAAACAATCCCATTAAAAAGTGGGCTAAGGACATGCATAGACAATTCTCAAAAGAAAATATACAAATGGCCAACAAACACATGAAAAAATGTTCAACATCACTAATGATCAGAGAAATGCAAATCAAAACCACCATACCACACCACCTTACTCCTGCAAGAATGACCATAATCAAAAAATCAAAAAATGATAGATGCTGGTGTGGATGTGGTAAAAAGGGAACACTTTTACACCGTTAGTGGGAATGTAAACTAGTACAAGCACTGTGGAAAACAATGTGGAGATTCCTTACAGAACTAAAAGTAGGTCTACCGCTTGATCCAGCAATCCTACTCCTGGGTATCTACCCAGAGGAAAAGTCATTATACAAAAGAGATACATGCACACACTTATTTGTAGCAGCACAATCTGCAATTGCAAATTATGGAACCAGCCCAAATGCCTATCAATCAACAAGTGGATACAGAAATGTGATATACATAGCTGTATATATAATTATATATATAATTTAATATATAATATAAATGTGATATATATTAAACTATATATATAACTATATATCACATTTTTATATGCATTTCTTCATATATAGCTATATATAATTTTATATATTAATGTATATAGCTATATATGTCACATTTCTATCAGGTGTCAACTTGATTGGATTGCAGGATGCCTAGATAGCTGGTAAAGTATTGTTTCTTGGTGTGTTTGTGAGGGCGTTGCGAGAGGAGATTAACATTTGAGTTATATATATTTCTATTATATATAAAATTATATATATGTAGCTATATATATATAAAATTATATATATGTAGCTATATATATATATATGGAGACAGAGAGAGCATGGAATTCTACTCACCCATAAAAAGTAATGAAATAATGACATTTGCAGCAACCTGGATGGAATTGTAGATGTAACTCAGGAACAGAAAACCAAACATCGTATGTTCTCACACGTAAGTGGGAGCTAATCTATGAGGACACAAAAGCATAAGAATGATACAGTGAACTTTGGGGACTTGTGGAAAAGGGTGAGAGTGGGGTGAGGGATAAAGACTACACATTGGGTACAATGTACACTGCTCGGGTGATGGGTGCGCCAAAATCTCAGAAATCACCACTAAAGAACTTATCCGTATAAGCAACCACAACCTGTTCCAGAAAACCTATTTAAATTAATAAAATAATATCCACATCAACCCTACGAGTATTATTGCTGTTTTCCAGGTGAAGAAACTGGGGTTTAGATACTTAAGATATGCGATGGTTAATATCAGGTGTCAACTTGATTGGATTGAAGGATGCTTAGATAGCTGGTAAAGTATTGTTTCTTGGTGTGTTTGTGAGTCAGTGGACTGGGAGAGGAAGACCCACCCTCAATGTGGGTAGCACCATGCAACTGGCTGCCAGCATGACTAGAACAAAGCAGACAGGAGAAGATGGGATAAGCTGGCTTGCTGAGTCTTCTGGCTTTCATCTTTTTCCCATGCTGAATACTTCCCTGACCTTGGACATAAGACTCCAGGTTTTTTGGCCTTTGGACTCTTGGACTTACACCAGTAGTTTGCAAGGGACTCTCAGGCTTTTGGCCACAGACTGAAGGCTGCACTGTCAGCTTCCCTGCTTTTGAGACTTTTGGACTCAGGCTGAGCCACTACTGGCTTCCTACCTCCTCAAGTTGCAGATGGCCTATTGTGGGACTTCCCTTTATGATCATGAGTGAATTCTCCTTAAAAATCTCCCTTTTATATATACATATATCCTATTAGTTCTGTCCCTCTGGAGAACCCTAGTAGAATATATTTACCACAAGTTGTAGCTGAAAGGTGGCAGTATACTGTTTCAACTAGAACAACTTCTAACAGCTCTATAGAAATACTGCGAAGTCCAGAGTGTCATATGCCTGGCACATAAGGGGATTTTCCTGGGTGCAGAGGATTATTTCTCTTATCCATTTTTCTTTGGAGGCATCTCCACTCCACTTCCCAGTAAGGTGTACTTCTTCCCATCCTCCTTTCCTGCCTTCTCCCATGGTAGAAGTGAGAATCCAGTTGAGAATCTGCCATTCCATGAATCACATTGCCATGACTGTAGGACCCCAGCATTATAATCCAGGCAGCATGGACCCAATTCTCTCTCATGCTTTGAAGAGAACTGTGTCCAGACACAGCAAATACTCATGCTTGTAATTTCCATGATGTAGGCTAAAGAAGCAGGGTCTCTTTTAGGTCTTGCATATCTACCTGCAATATGGTGGATGGGTCAGAGAGGGGAGGATGTCAAGTTCTTGTCTCAAAATAAAGGTAGCAAGACCCTCTCGTAATCATCAATCCAGCTTTACTGTAAGAATTCTGAGCCTATTTTAATACTTCCTGGTTCTTTGTCAGGCTTCAACTGGTTAAATTCCCAAAGGCAAAAAGAGTGATTAATTAAAGTCACTCAAATCCCCTGATTATAGGAACCATAGAAACCATAGTAAGTGCCCAAGGCTACTTGAACACAAGTCCAGATTGTTTCTGGAATGTTATCATCTGCCTAGAGTATACGCAAAAGCTGAGTAACTCTAAAACATGCTGTTTTCCTCTCTATTTGACAACTCTTTAAGAGAACTTTTTAAACGATGGCCTATAATGAAGTTCATGGGAGACTAACAAATTACAGTCTGATCATGAAATGGACTGGAACTGAACCTAAAGAGACAATGTGAAATTTCCAAAGACTGTGGAATGAATTACAAGTGGGTCAGTGGCAGTCACCCCTTAAATGAATGGTTTAACATAACGAAGTCTAACTATAAAGTGATGATTGATGTACGAACAAATGCATAAAAGGAAGAATGGCTACCAATTCTTCTGTTTTCATCCAGTGCAAAGGTTCAACCATACATCAGATGAATAACACAAGCACAAAGACACATTCTTAACTGAAAAAAAAGGTGGCAGGAGGTAACTGAGATAAGGCTCATTTGTCTGGGACATTTTAAATGGATACCTGCTCCTTTTAGGTTCTAGATTCTAGAGGTCTTGCTTAAATCTATGACTTGAGATACTCATAAGGCCTATCCTTTCATATTATCAGGCAGGAATAACAGATTCTCTTGCGATCATCTAGTGAGATCACAGCCCATCAGTTTGTACTCTGCAGCTTCTGGGAAAGCAAAACTTTATTTGGGTTGTGAGAATTCTCCCTGAGTAAGTGTAATGGAGGTGAAAGGGATGTCTGGCAGGTAGGTTTGTTTCTTAAATTACTTTGAGGATTAAAACCTGCTAATCACACATCATTTAACAGGTACGGTCAGAAGATACTTTGAAATTATTCCCAATTTATCTGCATAGCATTAGTAATATTATATAAAGAATATAGGATACTTTTCCTATCTGTTGTATTTTGATATTAAATTATACCAAGACATAAATCCTTTCCAATATTATGTAAATATATATTCAATCAACCTTGGAAAGGTTTGGGGTAGTAGGGAGAAAGAGGTTAACTGTACAATAAATAGGAAAAGATAAACATCTATCAGTTCAACACAACCAAGAAATTAAATATTTAGATTACAAGTAGGGATATTGGTGGAAAATAATTTGAAGTGAAAATCCTAGTTTAGGATATGCATAAAAGGGAGTAATTAACACAGAGAAAAATGTAAACATTGGTTCTAATTTACTAGCAAAGTTTGAATGATATGATTCCAGAAAGTCTTTTATGTAGTAAGATTTATTATCAAACAGATACATACTTTTGTGTGTATGTGTAAGATGGGGTCTTGCTCTGTTACCCAGACTGTCACACACAGCTCACTGCAGTCTTCACCTCCCTGGTCAAGCGATCCTCCCACCTCAGCCTCCTGAATAGCTGGGACTACAGACCCGCACCACCATGCCCAAGTAATTTGTGTTTTTTTTGTATAGACAGGATTTCACTATGTTCCCCAGGCCAGTCTCAAACTCCTGAGCTCAAAGGACCCGCCCACCTTGGCCTCCCAAACTGCTAAGATTAAAGGCATTCACTACCGCACCCAGCTTACTTTTATGTATTGTAAACTCTCTGGGGCTATTGTCATTTCTTCTTACAATCTTAGACAATGGAATAGGAAAATTGGTAATTTACAAACTGGTACTTTATAAATTATGCATATATCTAAATCAAATCTGCATGTATTCACATCTACATTTGCCTCCTCCTCCTCTTCTCACTGTCAATTTCTTACTCTTCCAGGACTAATCCAGTTTGAAAAACTAAAATATATTGAAGCCACTTAAAGTGTCTCTGAAAGAAAAAAAAATGAATATTTTTAACCTTAGAATGTCTCAAGAGTTGCTTCGATTGTCCTTTGCCTCAGCAAAAGCAAAATAATTGACACTTTGGGGTGAATCAACACTAGTTCCTTTTTCCTTTGCCAACCTTAAAACACACATACCACAGAGATACATACCAAACAGACATACCATAGAGATATTAGATTCCTATTGCTGTTGTAGCAAATTTCTAGAAATTTAGTCACTTAAAGTAACACAAATTTATTATTTTACAATTCCGGAGGTCAGAAGTCCTGCAAATCAAGGTGTGCACAGGGTTGCAACCTTTCAGAGACTATGGAGAATCATCTGCTTTCTTGCGCTATCCAGCTACTAGGGGCCTTCTGCATTCATTGGCTTATGGCCCCTTACTACATTTTCAAAGACAACAGTATCATCTCCAGAACTCTGTCTCTAGCTCTGATATCCCTGTCTCCCTTTTATAAGAACCCTTGTGATTATATTGGGCCAACCCATCTAATCCAAAACACTTTCCCCATCTCAAGATCCTTGATGTAATTATATCTGCGAAGACCATTTTTTCTAGACAAATAACATATTGACAGGTTCTGAGGATTGCAAGGTGGACATCTCCAGGGGGAGCATTATTCTGATTACCAGAGTAGAATTTAGAAACTTGAGAATAAATTTAATATGGTTTGGAGAAGAGAAAGAAAGATGAATGTAAAGAGAGAAAGACCCTTTTGGAAACAATTTAAATTCCTTTCTTATCACTGAAACTACAGTGAGAGAGGTTACTATAATTCCTGTGAGTTGTTAAGTGAGAAATAAGTTCAGTTAAGGCAGAACCCAGACTTTTTCTAGACCGTAACTTTCTAATCTGGGCCATGAGATAGTTAAACAACTTATAGATGTAAATTTTCTTCCCCTTTTTTAATAACTGCCTTATCTGTCCTTCTACGGCTATGTAAATAGAAGTAAAAGAAAGAATAGTTAAAAACTTCACATTTAATACATTCTGTAAAGGGTATCTCTCTATTCAGTTTCATGATTACATTCTATTCTAAATGCCTTTACTCCATATCATGTGTCTAGACACTAGTGTTTTTCAAGGCTGCCTCTACAATCTGTCCCATGGGTTATTCTTCCTAACACACATTGTGTATCAGGTCACTTTTTTGCTTCAACTCCTTAAATTGTACCACTTAACTGACTGATTCATTGGTTAATCAATTATTTCATTTAATAGTTCATTCTGTTTTTTTATTGGCCTGGAAAGGGTTTGTGCTAAACACTGAGCAGAGGGAGGGAGGCAGTATAATACACACAAAAAAACTATAAATGCATGCATTTCCACAGCCTATTCCACGATCACTCCCAATGAGAAGTGTTTTGTTGCTTTAGGGAGGTGACAATGTGTTACTAAGTGATGAAGATCATTGAACCCTAACTTTCCAGGCTCAGACAGGGTCACAACCATTTATCATCCTTAAGATATTGACAAGTTACTAGCTCTTTTGGGCTTCACATTTTTTCCTCAATAAAATGGGAATTGTCTTAGCATTAACCTAATTGGTTGTTTTGAAGTTTAAATAAGCCAACCCATATAAAGTGTTTAAACCAGTGCCTGACACATAAGAATCTCTCCGTAGATGTTAACCATTATTACTTCCCAGCTCTCACTTATTTCTATAAAGATTATCTTCTAACCAGAAAGCGTCATACTTATTCTAATAAGTAAGTCAATGGAAGAAAAAGCTGGGGAAGAAGAAAAGCTAGTGGGATTTGTTTTGGCTGGAGCACAGATTTTCTTGGGAGAGAAGAAATGGAGAGGTATAAGAAATATCAAAAGAAATAATTTTAAAGAAAATGTCATACTAATATTTCAAGCCTTTAGAATTTTTAAGAGAATGTAGTCAAGATTAAAGTGCTTTTATTTATTTACACTGGCTAGATGATTTTTTTTCATTCATTCATTCAGCAAATTCTTTTTTTTTTTTTTTTTGAGACAGAGTCTTGCTCTGTCGCCCAGGCTGGAGTGCAGTGGCGCAATCTCGGCTCACTGCAAGCTCCGCCTCCCGGGTTCACGCCATTCTCCTGCCTCAGCCTCTCCGAGTAGCTGGGACTACAGGTGCCCGCCACCACACCCTGCTAACTTTTTTTGTATTTTTAGTAGAGACGGAGTTTCACCGTGGTCTCGATCTCCTGACCTCGTGATCCGCCCGCCTCGGCCTCCCAAAGTGCTGGGATTACAAGCGTGAGCCACCGCGCCCAGCCCATTCAGCAAATTCTTAATGAGCTAAAAGCCATGAGTCACATTCAGTGTGCTAGGTACTTGAGATAATCATGAATGAAAAAACAACTAAGTTCCTGTCAGTATTTAGTTTCTGTTCAGAAAAAGTGACAAAAATTCTTTAAATAATTCATCAAATTAAATTACTAAACACATTAAACTACTAATGTGGCAACTGCTATAATTGAAACAGTAGGGGAGTTTGATCTACTCAGGGCGATCAACAAAGCTTTCTCTGGGCTCTGAAGGATGAACGAGAGAGGCAGCACAGCTTGTTCTAGGAGCTGCAGGAAGGCATATGTGGCTGGGATTGCATTCAGTGAGGCGGGTTCTGGAGTGACCAGAGACTAGAAGGGTAGAAAGATGTCAGACTAGGTAGAGCCATGCAAGTTGCATTAAGGATTTTGATATTTATTTTTTTAGGACAAATGGGTTAATGTAATCTGGCTTTTAGGTACTGTGAAAACATTTTTTCTCTAACAGAGACTGCTTGAAATAGAAGAGAATATGTGGATGGACCAAGGTGAGCGCACAGAGCTGCTCCCCTTTGGAGACTCGAGAAAATCTGTTTCCTTGCTCTTTCTAGCTACTAGAGACCCTTGTATTAGGAAGCCGTTGCATTACTCCAAGTGAACACTGCTAGTAGCATGGAGTAGGATAGTGATATTGCAAGTCTAGGTGAGTATATGGACTTGAAAGCTATTTAAGCATGAAATCAATAGGTTCCATTAGTAATAATGAAATAGTTGTGAGGATCAAGGAGAGGAAAGAACCATAATAACTCCAAAGTTTCTGGCTTAAGTAACTAGTTGGTTATATAACAGTTATATTCCTGGATAGACTGGAGGGAACTAGAAACTGGTTTGGAATTTATTTTTGCCTCTATAACAAATTTGTCTTCAAAATGAAAGCAGAGTTTATCTAGGGTTAAAATATCAACCTAAAGAGAAGAAAAGAGTACTGATTAGCTATGAATATATGACACTGAAATTTACTGTTGACAGGCATGCAAGTTGGCCAGACTTGAGTTGTGATTTGGGAGAAAATGTTGTTTATCAAGGTAAAAGACATAAAGTATTCTGTACATTTTTTTTCCTCCTTTGTTCTTTATTCTTATTACCTAGAGAAAGAGAAACTTTTCTGTAAATTTGCAAACTAAGCAATATTTTCATCCTGCTTGGAAACCCAATTTCTAAAGCAGTAGGAGCTTTCCTTGGCTGGAATGAGAAGGTCAATATTAAACATGCCTGGATGACTCTAAAACCATCTTGCTGCTTTGCTGTTTAAGGCCGGATCTCTGGAGATGTAGCTGATGGTATGGAATTGAACATAGTTAGGGCTTTTTTGTACTAGAGACTGAAGAAATTTGTAGTTAATTCTGTGCAAAGAGAAGGAGAAACAGAATTTGGGTGAAGAGAACAAGCTCTTGTAATAGAAGAGAGATGGAAAGTATTTAAAAAGCACAAAAATGCTGCCATTTGTGTAAAGGCCAGCAGGATCAGACACTGGTAAACAGTATTTCAGCAGAGGATGCCCTGAATACACTAGAGGTAGTACAGTAACTTGGATTCATATGCAAAACTTATGACTCCTTAAACAATAAGAGTAAACATAGTCTACCTTAAGAGTTCAAAGAAGAAACTTCTACTCTGTGTCACAGCTCAAGAAGCCAGTATTTTGGAAGATCAATACCAGCTCAATTAAAACATGGAAGAATATATCTTCATGAAGAGATCTGTCTTGATCACATTGCTGAAATACTGTTTACCAATGTCTAACACACACTTTAATCACTTGGTAAAATTAGTGAGGAATGAAAAAAGAAAATGGAGGGGAATTCTGGCAGGATTCTGGACTAAGAAAAAAGAAGCAGATCTGAGGGACTAGATACCATGTGGGAAAGTGTCATCTTCTTGGAGAAAGGCCCCCCCGCCAGGTTCCTGGTAGGCTGTTTTGTCAAGCCCTGTCATCTCAAGGATCACCACAGCAAGCCCAGGGCAGAGCTGAAGAGAGCATTACCCATAGATGTTTTCCCAATATCAACATGGATTAGAAAATGGTTACCATGATTCCTTAGGGATTCTTGCCCTTGCATTTCACAGAACTCTCCTTGAAGAATAAAGTTAATTATGAATCCATTGAGTAAAGGGACACATTTTCAATTTACCTTTACGAGTACTCAGAAAGACATATAAGCAATACATTGTGAACGCAGAAGGACTGATTCACCCTGCCTGGAAAGCTATAGAAGTTAGCCTGGATAAGGTGTTACTAAAACTGGGTTTTTATTTAATATTTGTTAAATACAAATATATATTAATATAACATATTAATATATTTATAGAAGCATATATCTGTAAGTGTACACCAGTGAATTTTCACAGTAAGAATATGGTAAAATCCTACAACCAACATGCAGATCAAAATATAGAAACCAGCCAGCACTTAAACAGTCTCCCCTGTGCCCCATCTTTAGCACCATCCCCAGTAGAAATCTTTAGTCTGAATTATATCACCATAGATTAGTTTTGGCTGTTGCTATGCATTATAGAGGTAAGATCTTAAAGTATATATTCTTCTGTACTTACCTTCTTTAACTCTGTATGTTGATTTTAGATTCATCCAAATGTTATATGTAGCAGTAATTTGAATATACCATAATTTATGTATCAATTTCTCCCTTGGTGAACTTTTATATAATTTCTATTTTTGGCTACTAGAAATATTATTTCCATAACATTCTTACGTATATCTTCTGGAGTATTTATATATCTGTTAGGTATATATCAAGGAGTTGAATTGCTTAGTCATAGGTATGTGAATTTTAACCTTTAACGGACACTGCCAAACAGTTTTTCAAAGTGGGTTTACAAATTTCTCCTCAATAACACAGTATGAAGTGTGGTATTGTCATAACTTGGTATCGTCAGACTTGTATATTTTTCCCATTCTGGTAGGTTTGTTCTGGTATTTTATTGTGGTTTTGATTTGAATATCCCTCATGACAAATGAAACTGAGTAATATTTCATATGTTTACTGATAATTTAGATAGCCTCTTTTTTGATATTCTTGTTATAATTATTTGTCTTTTAAAAAAGTTGGTTGTCTACCCTTCTACTAGTGATTTACATGATCTTTTATATATTCCAGGTATTAGTTCTTTCTTGGGTATATGTGTTGCAAATACCTGCTCTCTGTGTGTGGCTTGCAGTTTTACTGTCTTAGTGGTGTCTTTTGATTAAGAGTGTTTTAAATTTTAACAGAGTTCAATTTGCAGATCTGCCTGTTTAGGATTAGTACTATTCTATCCTCTTTAAGAAATCCTTTTCTACACCAAGATCATGAAAAATAGCTTCTTACAATATCCTCTAGACATTTTATGATGTAAGTTTTATATTTCGGTCTGCCATACTCAAATAGAATGGATTTTTATGGATGGTATAGAGTCAAGATTAATATATTTTTCTATATATTTTTAGAAAATCTATATAAGGATAATCTATAAATTTCTATAAGGTTATTCAATTAAACCAGCACTAGTTATGTAATAGATCATTTTTTATCAAAAGCATTTTTGTATCAACTTCATTATAAATTATGAATCAACATGTGTCTATACGTGTTGGGGCTTTCCATTCTAATATACTGTTTGTCTATCTTTATGCCAATACCACACTGCCTTAATTATTGTAGTTTATAATAAGTCTTCACTTCTAATAGCATAAATACTCTAACCATATTCTTTCTTGTCAAGACTATTATGTCCACTAATTTTGGCTATTTATAGTGCCACATCGACTTCAAAATTGGCTTCTCAATTTAAACAGACTTGTAGAGACTTCAGTTGGAATTGCATTGCCTTTATAGATCAGTTTGGAGAAAAATGATATATTTAAAATGCAGAGGCTTTACACTTACTATAAAATATTAGATCACAAATCAACAACATGATTTTATAACTTAAGAAACTATAAAAGAAAAAGAGACTAAACAAAGCTAGCAGAAGGAAGGAAATGATAAAGATTAGAGCACAGGTGAATAAAATACAGAATAGAGAAACAATAGAGAATCACTGAAATCAAAAGTTGGTTCTTTGAAAAAAAAAGATTAAAAGATTGTCAAACCTTTAGCAAGATAGACTAAGAAAAACAGAGGGAAGACTTAAATTACTAAAATCAGAAATAAAAGTTGGGGCATTACTAATAATTCTACAGAAATAAAAAGGATTGTAAGAGAGTTCTATGAAAAATTATATACCAACAAATTGGATAACCTAGATGAAATGGATAAATTCCTAGAAATGCAAAACCTACCAAGACTAAATCACACAGAAAGAGAAAATATGAATAGGGCTGTAACTAGGAAAGAGATTGAACCAGTAATTTAAAATCTCCAGACAACAAAAATCGCTGGGCTTGATGGCTTCGCTAGTGAATTCCACCGACCGACCATTTAAAGAACTAATACCTGTCCTTCTCAAACTTTTCCAAGAATTTGAAGAGGAGAGAATATTCACTAAATCATTCTGTGAGGCCAGTATTATCCTAATACCAAACCCAGACAAAGACGCTACAAGGAAAAGAAAACTACAGACCGATATTCCTTAAGAATATTGATGCCAAATCTTCAACAATACTAGCAAATCAAATTCAGTAGCACGTTAAAAGGATTATACACCATGACCAGGTGGGATTTATTTCTAGAATGTAAGAATCATTCAACATACAAAAATTGCTCACTGAAATACACTACATTAACAAAATGAAGGAAAATAACTATGTGATCGTCTCAACGTGGAAAAAGGATTTCATAAAATTAAACACTTGGAGGATTTAAACACTCAAAAAATGCAAATAGAAGGAAACCACCTCAATATCCATATATGGAAAACCCACAGTGATAATCATACTAATGGTGAAAGATTAATATATATTCCTCTAGGATTAGGAACAATGCAAGCATGCCTGCTTTTGTCACTTCTATTCAAAATAGTACTGGAGTTCTAGTCAGAGCACTGGGGCAAGAAAAAGAAATGAAAAGCATACAAATAGAATATAAGAAGTAAAATTATCTCTGTTCGCAGATAATGTGATCTTATATGTAGAAAACCCTAAAGATTCCACACAAAGAAACTGTTGGAATAAATGAATTCAGCAAAGTAGGTTAAAAAGTCAACACATGAGAATCAGTTGTATTGCCATACACTAACAATGAACCATCTGAAAAGGAAATTAATAAAACAATCCCAATTATAATACTATGTAAAAGAATAAGATTCTATTAATGAAATTAATTTAATCAAGGAGGTGAAGAGCCTGTACAATGAAAAGTACAAAATATTACTGAAGGAAATAAAAGAAGCCCTAAATACATGAGAACACATCCCATGTTTAGGAATTAGAAGAAAATATTGTTAAGATGTCAATTCAGATTTAATGTAATCCCTGTGAAAATTACAATAATGCTTTTACAGAATTAGAAAAATCTACCCTAAAATTTATATGGTTTCTCAAGGGCCAAAATAGCCAAACCAGTCTTTAAAAAGAACAAACAAAGCTGAAAGATTCACACTTCCAATTGTCCAAGCTTGCTACAAAGCTACAGCTATCCGAAGAGTGTGGTACTTGTATAAAGGCAGACATATGTACCAATGGAATGGAATAGAGAGCCCAGAAACAAACCCTCACACATACGGTGAAGTGATTTCTGACAATAGTGCCAAGACCATTCAATGGGGAAAAAAAATCATTTTTAAAAATAATGTTAGAAATTTTACAGGAATAATATTGCATTTATAAATGTATTTTTGAAAGTCTGGACATATTCATATTTTTATGATATTGAGTCTTTATATGAAATGATTAATAAAATCTATTAATATATTATTGATAGAATTATCTTATTTTTATTTAATCTTCCACATTTTTATTGGGGTGTTTCTTAGATTTTTTGTTGCTAATACAATAGGTTGTTCCTTTCATTGTATCTTTCTAATTGATTGTTTCTTAAGTATGGAAAAGGTACTAATTTTTGTAAATTAATACTTAACCCAGTCACTTCACAATATCATCTTATTCTTTGTAACAATGAGTTAATTTACTGTTAAGTATTTCTGATATAAAATCACATAAAAGAAAATAATATTAATTTTACCTGCTCCTTTTCGAATTTTCCCTGTCTTGTTTAGTTGCAATTGGCTAGTAAATTTTAAAACACTATTGAATGATAGTGGTAAGATGATGTATCTTTGAATTGTATTAAGTTTAAAATATATTCCCAGCATAGGACCATTAAAGTGTTCACTTACTAAATAAAATGAAGTCAGCATTTTGTAATATTTAAAGTTTTAAACAGAAATGAATTATGAATTATATAAATGACATGTAACAACCATATTTTTTCCTAGAATTATTATAGACAGTTTTATTCATATTTTTCTTAATGTTACCTCATGCCGCATTCCTGGCATTGTGTCCGGAATTGGTGGGTTCTTGGTCTCACTGACTTCAAGAATGAAGCCGCGGACCCTCACGGTGTTACAGCTCTTAAGGTGATGCGTCTGGAGTTTTTTGTTCCTTCTGATGTTCGGATGTGTTCGGAGTTTCTTCCTTCTGGTGGGCTCGTGGTCTCGCTGGCTCAGGAGTGAAGCTGCAGACCTTGGCGGTGAGTGTTACAGCTCTTAAGGCAGCGCGTCCGGAGTTGTTCGTTCCTCCAGGTGGGCTCGTGGTCTCGCTGGCTTCAGGAGTGAAGCTGCAGACCTTGGCGGTGAGTGTTACAGCTCTTAAGGCGGCGCAGCTGGAGTTGTTTGTTCCTCCCAGTGGGCTCGTGGTCTCACTGGCTTCAGGAGTGAAACTGCAGACCTTTGCAGTGAGTGTTACAGCTCATAAAAGCAGTGTGGACCCAAAGAGTGAGCAGTAGCAAGATTTATTGCAAAGAGCAAAAGAACAAAGCTTCCACAGTGAGGAAGAGGACCTCAGCAGGTTGCCACTGCTGGCTCGGGCAGCCTGCATTTATTCCCTTATCTGGCCCCACCCACATCCTGCTGATGGGTAGAGCCCAGTGGTCTGTTTTGACAGGGCGCTGATTGGTGCGTTTACAATCCCTGAGCTAGACATAAAGGTTCTCCACATCTCCACCAGACTCAGGAGCCCAGCTGGATCCTGCACCGAGGCTGCAGGTGGAGCTGCCTGCCAGTCCCGCCCCGCGCGCTCGCACTCCTCAGCCCTTGGGTGGTGGATGGGACTGGGTGCTGTGGAGCAGGGGGTGGCGCTGGTTGGGGAGGCTCCGGCCGCACAGGAGCCCATGGAGGCGGGGGAAGGCTCAGGCATGGCGGGCTGCAGTCCCGAGGCCTGCCCCGCGGGAAGGCAGCTAAGGCCTGGCCAGAAATCGAGGGCAGCGCCGGTGGGCTGGCACTGCTGGGGGACCCAGTACACCCTCTGCAGCCGCTGGCCCGGGTGCTAAGTCCCTTATTGCCCTGGGCCGGCAGGGCCGGCCGGCTGCTCTGAGTGAGGGGCCCGCCAAGCCCACGCCCACCCGGAACTCCAGCTGGCCCGCAAGCGCCGCGCGCAGCCCCAGTTCCCGTTCGCGCCTCTCCCTCCACACCTCCCTGTAAGCTGAGGGAGCCGGCTCTCGCCTTGGCCAGCCCAGAAACGGGCTCTCACAGTGCAGCGGCGGGCTGAAGGGCTCCTCAAGTGCCGCCAAAGTGGGAGCTCAGGCAGAGGAGGCACCGAGAGCAAGCCAGGACGCCGAGAGCAGCCGTGAGGACTGCCAGCACGCTGTCACCTCTCAGTATGAACATTATGTAGACATTTTACATTGTTCTTTTAACATGATTCGCTATAGAATGAATTGCGAATATATCCTCCTTTATCATTTTTTGTCATTATTTTTATTTTTTAATTTTCAACTTTTATAATCAGGGTATAGATCCGCAGGTTGTTTACAAAGGTACGTTGCATGATGCCACGGCTTGGTATAATTAAACCTGTCACTCAGGTAGTGAGTACAGTCCCAAATATGTAGTTTTTCAGCCCTTCCCTCCTCCCACTCTCCTAGTAGTTCTGTTTACTATTCCCACCATGTTTAGCTCCCACTTATAAATAAGAACATAGAGTATTTGGTTTTCTGTTTCTGCATTAGTTTCCTTAGGATAATGGTCTCCAGTTTCATCCATGTTGCTGCAAAGGACATGATTTTATTCTTTTTATTTTTTTATGGCTGGATAGTATTCCATGGTGTATATATACCACATTTTCTTTATCTAATCTACTGCTGATGGGCACTTGGGTTGATTCTAGGTTTTTGCTGTTGTGAATAGCCCTGTGATGAACATGTGGGTGCATGTGTCCTTTTGTAGAATGATTTATTTTCTTTGTGTATATACTCAATAATGAGATTTTTGGGCCAAATGGTGGTAGCTAGTCTTTTGTTGAGGATCTTTGTATCTATGTTCATTGGGGATATTGGTCTGAAGTTTTTTTTTTTTTTTTTTTTGTCTTTGCCAGAGTTTGGGGTCAGGGTGATGCTGGCTTCATAGAATGGGTTAAATGGGAATCTTTCCTCCTCAATTTTTTGGAATAGTTTCAGTAGGATTGGTACCAGCTCTTCTTTGTACGTCTGGTAGAATTCAGCTGTGAATTCTTCTGGTACAGGACTTTTTTTGGTTGGTAAATTCTTTTTTATTATTGATTCAGTTTTGGAACTTGTTATTGGTTTGTTCAGGTTTTCAGTTTCTTCCTGGTTAAATCTTGGAAGATTTTGTATTTCTAGAAACTTATCCATTTCCTGTAGATTTTTAAATTTGTGCACCTAGGGGTATTCTTAATAGTCTCTAAGGATCTTTTGTATTTTTGTAGGATAAGTTGTAATGTCACTTTTGTCATTTCTGATTGTGCTTATTTGAATGTTCTCTCTTTTTTTTCTTTGTTAATCTGTCTAGTGGTCTATCAATCTGGTTTATTCTTTTGAAGAACCAACTTTTGATTTCTGATCTTTTGTTTGAATTCTATTTCATTCATTTCTTCTCTGATTTTAGTTATTTCTTTTCTTCTGCCAGCTTTAAGGTTCACTCTTTTATCTAGTTCCCCTAGGTGAAATGTTAGATTTATCTACTCTTTTTTTTTTAATGTACATAAGAATTACTTGTTCTCTAAAAATATATTTGGAATCTCCAATAAAATGTCCTGGGCCGGTATCATTATTAGTGGTAAATCTTTATATCTTTTCAAATTATTCTCTAATTATTTCTCTCTTTGGATTTTTTCTCTTTTGTTAGTTTAACTCATTTACAGTTTCAAATGTAATGTTGTACTTCTAATGACACTAGTTACTTCATACCTTTTAGCATTCTCTGCAACTGAAAATATAAGTCATCTTTATTCTAGTTTTATTGTACCGTTTTTTCCTTTTATAAGCTTGCAGATAGTTTATTTATTTTATTTGGATTTTCATTTAACATAGAAATATTTTTAAATGAGCTTTTAATTTACAATAAGTCAAGAAAGACGGCAAAGAAAAACAGGAACAAAAAGGAAAGATGGATGAAAGAGTAAGCAAACAGTGCTAGATCCAAATATGCCAAGGATAACATTAAGAGATGAGGATTTTCCAGTCTGAATGAAAACCAAGCCTATTTGTTGATTACAATCTTGATTGCTGATTAAGAGGATGTTAGCCATTCCTTAAATATACCATACCTCTTTCAGTAGCTCATAAAAAAGTGGCAAAAAATCAGGAAGCATATAAAATATTTGAACAGCACCATCAACAAAAATGAGCTCACTGACATAAGATCATTCTACCCAATAATAGAATACACCTTTTTGTGCAAGGGCCATGAAATATTTAACAAAATAGACTGTGTCTTGGGCCTTAACCCAAGGTTTGAAAAGCATACTGCATACTTCTCTGACCACAATGGAATTAAGCTAGTAGTAAATAACAACAACGAATAAAATATCTTCAACTGTTTAGCAATTATAGAAAGCACTTCTGACTAGCTGATTGGATAAACAAGTTGTCAAGGAACTTAGATAATATTTTGAGCTAAATGAACATGAAAATAAAACAGAGACTTGAGAAATGCAGTAAAGCAGAGCTAAGTAAAATTGATAGACATGAAGGTATATTGTGGAAAAGAAGAAAGTCTGAACATTAACAATTGAAGAGTCCATCTCAAGAAGATAGAAAATATCAGCAAATCCATTCCAAATGAAAGAGAACAAAATAAATAATAAAGATAAAATAAGTGCACAATGAAATAGAAAATAAATTAATAATAGATTCAATAAAACCCAATTTAGTTCTTAAAGAAAATTGAAAGGAAAAGAAAACTAATCAAGAAAAAAGAAGAGAGAATTTAAACATGGGTCATTACTGCATATTCTATAGGTTTAAGATAATAAGACGAGGGCATAATGGACAACTTTATACCAAAATAGACTAAATTCTTTAAAATATAATTTTCAAAATAAAGCATGAAAACAAATGGAAAATATAGTTCTATTTCTATTTAAAAAATTAAATAAAACGTTAAATCATTACCCTCCAAAAAAAATACCAGGTCCAGATGATTTTGCAAGTAAATTTTTCTAAACATATACTTAAACTCTTTCAGGAAATAGCAAAACTACTCAAATTCTTTTATATGATCAGCATAATGACAAATCCAATGTCTGACGAGCATATTATAAAAAGACAAATTACATGCCGATGTCTCTTACCATTATAGATCCCAAAACTCTAGGCAAAATGTTAGTAAATCCAATTCAATATATTAAAAAGGATAATAAACCATAATCAAATTTGTGTTATTTGCAGGAATGCAAAGATAGAATGACAGTCTATAGCAGAGTTCCATCTCCAGGCCAGAGTCCTTCTTTCAACTGAATTTTGAACCATTTGCCTCTTTTGCTTCTTGATTTTCTCAACTTACTTTTTCTTTCTTTCTTTCTTTCTTTCTTTCTTTCTTTCTTTCTTTCTTTCTTTCTTTCTTTCTTTCTTTTTGAGATGGAGTCGCTCTGTCACCTATGCTGGAATGCAGTAGCATGATATGGGCTCATTGCAACCTCTGCCTCCCAGGTTCCAGCGATTCTCCTACCTCAGCCTCCTGAGTAGCTGGGACTACAGGCACGCACCACTATGCTTGGCTAATTTTTGTATTTTTTAGCAGGGTCGGGGTTTCACCAAATTGGCCAGGCTGGTCTCGAACTCCTGACCTTGTGACCTGCCCGCCTCGGCCTTCCAAAGTGCTGGAATTACAGGCATGAGCCACTGCATCTGGCCTCAACTTTATTTTTAATATAATTTTCTTCTTATTATTATTTTGAGACAAAGTCTCACTCTGTTGCCCAAGTTGGGGTACAGTGGCACAATCATGGCTCATTGCAGCCTCAGTGCCTGAGCTCAAACAGTCCTCTAACCTCAGCTTCCCAAAGTGCTGGGTGTGCAGCCTCAACGTCATTTTTCATATTATTGTATTTTCCTTTTTATTGCCTTTCAAAAGTTTCTATTCCCGGATTGGGGTATCTGTGAATCACAATTCCAAATCTCATTCTAACAATACTCAAGCAGTCTTTAAACAGTATCGGGCATACAACTGTCCCTATTGGATCGGTTTCTGAGTTCTCTGACTCTTCTCTGGTGAAGCATATTTCAGTATAGCTTTCTATGCTCCCTTCAGTGGAAGCTGAACAAACTGCTGCACCCTTTGAAACTTGCATTACGACTGAAATTATGTAATTAAACATTACCCAGCCAGCCACATTGTAGTAGGTGGAATTACACAGGAAACAGAATATGAGGTAGAAGGTTATGTGCCTATTAATGATTGCAAGTCCATGGGAACAGGTCTGAGGGACGACAATCACCAGAAAACACAAGCAAATAAGCTTATGCTTCCTTCAGGTTCTGATTTCTTTTTCGTTTTTTTTAAAGGGAGTGAGGGAGAACAGAATTACAGGAATTCATTAATAAGTGGCCACAGCTTTGTAGCAAGGATGAGTTTTTGCTTTTCAAATAGTACAAACCAGGAGGATATATATTGAGAGATAATTTATTCTGGTTACCTCTGGTCTCATACTTCTCATTGAACAAAACTTTCCCCATGAAAGATCAACTTTCTTTTACTTCCAGGTGTCTCACTTGACCATTTTATCTTTGGTGAGTGAAGCCAAATCCTTCCAACTGCTATGTGGAACTTTCTCTGAATAGGTAGTGATGGGAAGACGAAGGGTTACAAAATTTGGCATTAGGTAATGTTGCAACGGTTAGGACAAAGTTTACATAAAGTTGGTAGAGTGACAGTAGCTAGGACGGTAGAATTAGTCTCTCTCATGGCCATAAGTGGTGACAGATGTACTCCTGTAGCCCAAGTTTGCCTGTTATACTCTAGAAAGATATTCCGTATTTCTACAGTGTTGCCTTTTTTCTTTTTTTGGAGGCAGAGTCTCCCTTTGCCACCCAGGCTGGAGTGCAGTGGTGTGATCTCGGCTCACTGCAACCTCCGTCTCCTGGGTTCAAACGATTCTCCTGCCTCAGCCTCCCAAATAGCTGGGATTACAGGCGTGCGATACCATGCCTTGCTAATTTTTGTATTTAGTGTTGCCTTTTAGTGAACAAAATTATTTGCTGGTTTTGAATATGATACTCAAGAATACTGTTAGATTGACTTTCTGACTTTTTTTGAATTCCATACCATTTTGTTTTTCATATCCGGGGCACACCTTTACCCATCCTAGCAGCACATACCAGGTTAGTATCCTCAAATAACGGATCTTTCACATAATAAATCATAAGCTGAAATTCTTAATATATTAATAAGACCAATGCTAATGCCAAGCTTTATCAAAACCAACAACTTTACCCAAACACATATTTTTCATATTTTATAGCACTTACAGTACAGTCATTATTTCTGTTAACATTTCTTAAGTGCACTATGCACTTCTCAGACATTACAGAACTTGGTGTAAGACTAAACCTGGATTCCTTTTCGATGGTTATAAATAATATTCACTGCAAAATAAATTTAGAAGTACATTTAGATATCAGTGAAAGTGGAAAGAGAGTGGTTAGAAATAAGGAAAAGAAATGACCAATATGCTAATTGATTTTACAAGTTATTTTACACTTCTTTTATATTCAAGTTACAATAATACTGGAAATTGTGTTATTGCCATAAACGATGACTACTTCCTTTTAGCATCTCCATTTAATTGCATTTAGAAAATGGATTCACCTTTAACTTGCCACTCATGGCTCTTAGTAAAACTTGGAAGGAGTTACTTTTTAACTCTCCACTCAGCAGGTCCCAGCGGGCGTGAGAGGAGTATTACGTTCTTCTGACTCTTGGCATAGCGTTCTAAAAATATATCAATGCTTAAAAGCAGTTACATTAGGAAAAGTGAATATTTGGGTGAAGCGAGGGCACTTTTCTAGAAAAAATAGAGCAGCCCCTAGGAAGGTGCTTGGCTGGTGCTCAACAATAATGCAGGGAGGCAGCTCATGCAGGAGGGGGAGGGATGTAAAGAGGCAGCTCCTTCTACTCCTCGCAAACAAATACCTTAAGCTAACGGTACAAAATTACTACATTATTATATTCATGATCCTTGCCAAGCCAGTAAAGGACAGACTCTGATGTGTCTAAACTTGTAATCCGATCTAAACTTAAAATGGAGATCCCCGAACCCCACTCTCCCACTCAGTATTTACTAGGTTTTCAATTAGTTCTTCAAGCCGTTTTAATGAAAACTGAAGTTTGAGTACTATGATTGGCTCAGAATCTAAAGGTTAAGGGGTTATCCTCTAGAGGTTAAGAGCATGGACTCAGTACTTACCATGGGATGATAATTTTATTTCCCTTATGTGCCTTTAACACAGCATAGGATGTGTGCTTGATGAAGGCTAGCTATAATGACAATCGTCAGACCAAAGCTCCATAGTTCCAATGCCTTTGCTTCTTGTGTGCTGACTTTTAATAAACTTATTTCCCCTTTAAGAATGCTCAAATGATCATTTTCACTGGATTTAAAACCTACAGAATTAGGTGTATATTTTTAATTGAAAAAATAAGCATCCTGCATTTTTTTCTAAGAGGCCAGGGGCTTCTTTCTTATGATCTAGTTATGTCACCACACATGAGAAAGTCTAGAATTCTTTAAGTAGAAGCATTTTTGTCCAGTTGTGTTCAATGTCAGAGAAGCACAGGTTGAGTTGCCCCCAAGCAACTGACACATGAGTAAGCAATTCAGAATTATTTACCGTCTCAAAACAAGTGAAGAATAGATCTCAGATGGATAAGGAATGAAGGAACTAGCTGAGGAGAGAGGAGCCCCGCTGAAAAGTGAATCTAGGCTATTTTCATAGAAACAAATTATTTGAGCACAATATACTGCATTATTTACACACTTCATTCTGACTCTGACTTCAAGAATAACTAACTCTCCATGAAATGAATGCCATATAAATTATATCTAATGTCGTTAATACAAATTTAAAAAATAAATACTATTTTTAAACAATTGATTTTAGGTAAAATGAAGTGATTGTGCTCCACATACAATTGTGAGTTTTCAGCTAGACAATTATAGTTTTCTTGGTCTCAAGTCCTCAATACTTGGAGAAACTGCTGGAGCAGTAATCTATTTCTTACGTTATCCTCAGCATCTAAATGCATTTTCAGTTTTTCTTCCTCACTCTTGGACTATTGAAAATCATTACCATTGCAGCAAGACTAATTTTTGTACCATTACAAATACTGACATTTATTCTTAATGACTCTGTGTGTGGAAGCCAAAAAGCTATTGCCATCGATTATATGCAGAAAGTTCTTTTAGTCACAATTATAGCATTTGTAGAAATTTTAAAATCTGAAATTGTAGATGTCTTGGATGATAAATTCTCAATTATCAGTAAAATACGAAAGATGATTTTCTAAAACAAATTTTAAAAATATCTGGAACTTAACGTCTAATTTTGACCCCCCAGTGTGATTTTTTTTCTCAATTCCAATATAAAATGGTCTTTTTATAAGATCACACTCACCTCCCCCAAAGTGTAGCAAAGATTTCCTGGGATTCTGAGTTCTCTAAACAAATTTTCTTAAATAAAGTTTGAGCATTGATTTTATATAAATTCCCTTTAGTCTGCTAGAATTTCACGTGTGATCCTTTCCCTAAAACACTTTAGTGCATTATTTTTTACTGAAATGATTTGAAAACCTTCTATTGTCCTTCCTGCCAACTTGTTTCTTTCTCTGCTTTCCTTATTTTCCCCTAAGCCTAGTTTAGGGGAGACTCAACTATTTAGTGAGGAAGATAATGATTTCTATGTTTTATTTATTTATTTATTTATTTTTCTTTACAAACTCATCCCTATTTCCAAACAAATATCGTCTCTGGAAATATAAGCCCCTTACTCTTATACCTCTTGGTCAAATTTCTTGCAGATGCAACCAAGCCAACTGTTAATGGATTTGTGATTGAAATTGCTACATTAGTCAAAGATTAGCCATAACTTCTTATGAGAAGTTTCTTTTTAATTTCTGTCATCTATATTGATAAAAATTCTTCTTGATCCTCCATAACACTTTATATTTATTTTTAATGCAGTTATCACATTACACTATAAGTCCTATTTGTCTGTATCCTTTATTAGACAATAGAAACTGTCGGCCTTGTGCCTAGCATCATATGTGTCTGAGTGCCGATCTCAGGACCTCTCAACCTCCATAATTGCATTAAATGTGTATTGTAATGTATGTTATATATATATATGCCATGTATCATTATAAGATTATATATTATTATGAGAGAAAATATTAACAAAATGTCAATAAATATAGGAGAACAGAGACTAATACACCAAGTAATTAATGAGAGGGAGAGAAAAGGAAAGGAGCAAGGGAGGGAAGGAAGGTGAGAAAAAGAGAGAACTGATACAAACTCTGAATTTTGTATTACAGGCTGGAATTATTTCAGATATACCAATTGCATCAACTTAAACATGTCAAACACATTTACTAATATCATCAAAGTTATAGCTAGAATAAAAATAAATCTGCTTGCTGAGCCAAAATTATGCACAACACCCTATCTGCAATAGGAAAAAGTTTAATGAAATGGTGGGAGTAAGGGAAGGGGATACTGACCGTGTGGCATACAAGGCTAAATTTGAACACCAGAGGGCGGTAGGGCATTTTCTCATTTGAAATATAGTCTCTAAATTCTTGCTGTAAAAATCATTTGAAATCAGCCACGTTTACTGAATGGCCACTGTATGCAGACCCTTGAATAATATGTTGAAGAAATTTCTTAAGAAATAATATATACAGCTCACAAGATTTAAAATGCAGTAACTTTTTGTTTTCTTATTTAAGTCAACGTTTCCTAAATCAGTTAAAACCAAAGTTGCTAATGCTCATGCCTCTTTTAGCATCAGACTATAATTTACTGAGTGGCATTCTACTTTCTTTGTCCAAATTCTTTCTGAATAAATGACAGTGACTAAATTAGTGCTAATTCTCTTCTCCAGTATTCAACCTGCTTCACATCATAGTTTTCAGAAAATCACTTTTGTTCTTCATGTGAAGAAATACAAGCAAAATTTTAGAGCTAGAAAGTAGAAAAGATCATGGAAACCAACTTTTTGTACCTCTTTATTTTGCAGATGAAGCAGCTGAGAAGAGAAATATCTTCCTAATATCACACTATTTTCAAGTGCTACATTGATCAATATAGTAGCGATTAGCCACATGTTGCTATTTAAGCTTAAATTACAAAAATAAAATTTTAAAATGCTGTTTCTCAATTTCACTGCAATTGCTCAATATAGCTACATATGAGTAGTGACTACTGTATTATTCAGACAGATACCAAACATGTTCCTCTTTGCATAAAGTTGTTTTCCTTTTTTAAAAAATATATATTTATCTTAACCACATTGTAATTTATGTTTAATTACATTGCCCAATTCCAATGTAAAAAAATTGTGTCTTATCCGTAGACTTCTTTGGAGTATTTTCCAAGTCTACTCCCCCATCTTCATTTCTATAGCCACTACTGCAATAGGCTTTTATCATTTCATATTCCTTGGTGTGATCACTGCAAGAGCAGTCAACGCTGGAGAAATTTTTGCTCCTCTAATTCAATGATAATAGTAACTATCGTACATTAGGAACTACCAACTACCTGGCCCTTTGTATATACCTTATATGAAAAATTGCGTATAATTTTTTTAACTTTTATTTTAGGTTCAACAGTATGTGTGCAGGTTTGTTATACAGGTCAACACTTGTCACTGGTGTTTGTCATGCAGATTATTTTATAAAGTTCTTTACAACAGTGCTAAACCAGAGAAAGAGCTGGAATAAAACCAGATCTCTTGAGAAGATGTGCCAGAGAAATTGAGCCAGAAAAAAATGAGGTTTCAGCAAACACAAGGAAAAAGAAAGTTTCAAGAAGGAAATAATACAACAGGGGTGTTAGGCAGGTGGAAAATGAAAAGCATTCATTGATTCTGGTGTTTCATGAATCTCGTTAAATAACTATATACAATGCTTCTCAAATCCCAGGATCCTAACATAATATCCTGATTTTCCAGAAAGATAATATAATTGTAACAAAATGAGGTGTAATAAATTGTAAGACAAAATTGTACATAATATCAATTAATTAGCATTGACACATGTCCAATTTTAATCTTTTGTCATGTAAACTTTACAAAATGCTTGCGAAATTAAAAACTGAAGGAAAGCTAAACTAATATGGTGCCTTATAAGGACATCGGCCACTATCTCAGTAGTACACAAGCACTGTGTACCCTCTGCAAGGTATTTTATTCACATTAAATTCCCATGTTGGTGACCCAGGCAAAAGCATTAAAGTGGAAAGAAAGAGCCTAAGGCTAAATACCAGAACAGAATGAAAGAAAAAAGGATGAATGTAGAAACATCAACTATTAAAGACCAGGAGTTTGTTTCACTGCACTGACTACTTTAAGATTAATAGATGAACTTCAGACAAGTTCACAGATCTTATGAAACTACGTACAAAACTTTCTAGCTTTGGGCATTTGTTTCTTCTTCTGTAGATACAGTGCATAGTGTATCATTTGAAAATAAAGAAAAAAAGGTGAAAACTAATTGAGCAAGGTCCATGAGGAAGCAGGTAAGAAAAGGAATTAGGAAGAGAGGGAGAAGTAAATCTTCCTTCTCAGAGTTACAAAAGCCCCAGTTTTGATCATCAAAGTGAAGAAAGGTGGATAGGCAGAGAAATGGTCTTGAATAATCAGATCGTGGAGGCCTGAAAAATTGTTTACAGACCTTCACATTTCTTCTTGATTTCTCTCAAGCTTTCTCCAAATATTTTTTGCTATATATGATCGCTACATAGAAAACTGTATCTCTAAAACCATACAATACATTGTATAGAATATATCTATAAACATTGATTATAAACTAATTTATCAACAAATACTAAGTAAGCACTTAAACTGATTGTGATCAGTGCTATGTTTTAATATTCTGGTCTTGTATCAAGACCAGAACCCTCCAAAAAGAGATCTAGATGCGGTATAACTTTAATATTTTGAAAACATTTAGTACGTTTTGAGAATCTTCCTTTCCTTTGTTGCTCATGTTACCACTCTCCAGCCTGTCCAAAGTCCTCATTGTACTTTACAATAAGCAGTCACAGTTCCTAGGCAGCCTGTCTAATTACAATGCAGTGCTATTTTCCTCTAGCCTGTCCAGAATAATTTTACTGTAAAGTATATATTTGGAAACCATTGTTATTCTGTTATTGTTTGGATTGTCCTGAAGGTCTCTATTATCAACAATCCAAAAATAAATAAAATGTAACATTTTTAAAGTAATTACCATCTTGAAGAGCCCTATTGCATCATTTAGTCTTTCTAATTACTTTAGACATATGTACTGTACATTATTATTTTTTTTACAGATGACTTAATATATGCAACAATTCTTGAGTCTCCAAAGCTCATAATTTTAGCTGTTCACTGCTACAGCCTATCAGTCAAAAACAAATAAACATGTATCTGAGTGTCTAAAACACTGAGACCTAGTGGTAAGAAAGAGATACATTCTCTGTCTCCTTGAGTGTCACACTCTGGGAAGAAGGTACAATTAAACAAATAGTGACAAAACTAATAGCTTAATTATAAATGTAATATGAAAGCCCATAACTTGGCCAGCTAACTCAGTCTGGTAGGATGCAGCAAAGGATTCCTTAAGGACTTAAAAAATGGACAAACAATTGAAAAGAAAATACATCTAGAGGCAAAATAGCCTACTTTTGGAGAAGTTCCTGACTCATGATTAAGTAATAATTAATTCTTCATGCTTTTGTATAAACAGAAGAAACACATTAGTATGTTGAAGAAAAATCCTAATTTCTTTGTTTGTAAACATTCTGGAATAATGGATTTAGATGATCAGTTTTTTTTTTTTTTTTGAGACGGAGTCTCGCTCTGTCGCCCAGACTGGAGTGCAGTGGTGCGATCTCGGCTCACTGCAAGCTCCGCCTCCTGGGTTCACGTCATTCTCCTGCCTCAGCCTCTCCGTGTAGCTGGGACTACAGGCGCCCGCCACCACGCCCTGCTAATTTTTTTGTATTTTTAGTAGAGACGGGGTTTCACCGTGGTCTCGATTTCCTGACCTCGTGATCCGCCCACCTCGGCCTCCCAAAGTGCTGGGATTACAAGCGTGAGCCACCGCGCCCGGCCAGATGATCAGTTTTTTTATCCCAGCTGGTATTTGTTGTGCAGACAGATGCTGTTGCTCCTCCTGGAGCATTTCATTCCAAGTTGACTGATGATTCCTTCAAGATTTGTTCCTCCCTAAGCTATGATATTGAGGGAGGAGTCCTGAAGGACAATTCTATTCTGTTTCCTTGAAGAATGCAATTAGTTTTGGGAGAGAGTTGCCAGTGCCAGTGCAGGGGAGGTGATAAGGTAAGGTCTGTAACTCATCTGGAGGGCTCAGCTGAATGGAGGTGTGGGGTTTGGAAGGATGATGATAGGAAATTGCTATAAATGCAATATTGATTTAACAAGAGAAAAGCCTATTCATATCTGGTTATTTTTCTGGAAATTGCTCTCATACCTGATGAGGTGAAAAGATGGGGATACCATCTATTTGGAGAGCCACCTCTTGAATTGCTGTTTTGTGAAGTATATTACTCCAGGTTTATTTTTTTTTCAGGTGGATTAAAGAGATAATGCATCAATCAGGACAAAAGTTGGGACATTGTTTATTATCTTCATATTGGTGTGATTGGGGCCTAAAAAATTATATATTTATTTTCAATATGTTTTTATGTTTTATTAAGGTAAAACATGAACATAGTTTAAAAAGTTAAATAGTCCTAAAAGGCATAAAACTCTCTCATCTTCCTGAATTCTCTTCCTGATAACCAATCATTTAAATCATTTTAGTGGTTTCACCTGTAGTGTTCTACCACATTTACAAAAAATAGATAAAAACTGCTGTCTTCTAATTCATCCATATTAGATATTATCTATAACATTTCTATTATATAAAATGAACATTTTACCTCTCATTCACTTTCCATGCAGTCATTTCTGCCAACATTGCTATATGACACTGATTAAGCCCACACTAATTATTTTCATAATTATGATTCTGTTGAGTCAGAGAGTACTGTAATCATATTGCTTCAAATATATAGGTGTATATATATATATTTGTTTTTCTTAGAGTTAATATTTGAATAACTTTTTAAATGTATTTTTTTAAACTATTGGCCAAGTATTCTGACACCTTTCATTTCTGTAATACACCATGTTCCTCTACCTCCAGTCTGCAGCGAGTGCCCTTGGGGCCTCCTGTGCATCTCCCTTTCAGCACATCTCTCCACATCAGGAGGAAATGCCTCTTTGCATTTCTCATATATTGAAACCCTGTTTATTTGATACCAGGAACTCTTTCGTTTTGCTCCCTCTTTGGATATATTACACTTTGCAATAACTTCTTTAGCAAGAATACATAAAGGTGAAAAAGTGCATATAAAATACATTTTGGGGAACTTCCATGTTTAAAAATTATTTGTATTCTCTCATATTGATTTATGGCCTGTATGTGTGTACAATTCTAGATTAGAGATAAATTTTGTGTAGAAATTTGAAAATGCCACTCTATTGTCTACTGGATTCCAATGCTGCTATTGATACATTTGATACCATTTATAGGCCAATCCCTTGTTCTTGTTTTTAATCTACAGACTTTATTAGAATCTCGCTAGTGCCCATCAATGTCATTTTTCTGGTTCAAGATCCATTTCAGGCAATCTGACAAGATGGCCAAATAGGAACAGCTCTGCAGCTCCCAGTGAGACCAACGCAGAAGGCAGGTGATTTCTGCATTTCCAACTGAGATACCCAGTTCATCTCATTGGGACTGCTTAGGCAGTGAGTGCAGCCCATGGAGGGCGAACAGAAGCAGGGTGGGGCATTGCCTCACCCAGGAGCCAGGGGACCTCCCTCTCCTAGCCAAGGGAAGCAGTGAGGGACTGTGCTACCCTGCCCAGATACTGTACTTTTCCCATGGATTTTGCAATCTGCAGATCAAGAGAGTCCCTCGTGTGCCTCCCTGGGTATCGAGCACAAAACTGGGCTGCTGTTTGGGCAGACACAGCCAGCTGTAGGAGTTTTGTGTGTGTGTGTTCCCCAGTGGCACCTGGAACCCCAGCAAGAGAGAACCATTCACTTCCCTGGAAAGGGGACTGAAGCCAGGGAGACAAGTGGTCACACTCAGCAGGTCCCACTCCCATGGAGCCCACAAAGCTAAGAACCACAGGCTTGAAATTCTTACTGCCAACACAGCAGTCTGAAGTTGACCTGGGATGATGGAGCTTGGTAGGGGGAGGGGCATCCACCATTACTGAGGATTTAGTAGGCTGTTTCCCCCCAGAGTGCTAAGGAGGCTGGGAGGTCTGGACTGGATGGTATTCACCACAGTGTGGCAAAGCGGCTGTTGCCAGACTCCTTTAGATTCCTGCTCACTGGGCAGGGCTTTTCTGAAGAAAAGGCAGCAGCGCCAGTCAGGGGTTTACAGATAAAAGCCCTATCTACCTGGGACAGAGCACCTGGGAGAAGGGATGGCTGTGGGCGCAGCTTTAGCAGACTTAACCTTTCCTTCCAGCCAGCTCTGAAGAGAGCAGCTGATCCTGACGAGGATTCTCCCAGCACAGCATTCAAGCTCTGCTAAGGGACAGACTGCCTCCCTCAAGTGGGTCCCTGACCCCTGTGCCTCCTGACTGGGAGAGACCTCCCAATAGGGGTCAACAGACACCTCATACAGGAGAGCTCCAGCGGTATTAGGTGGGTGCCCCTCTAGAAAGAAGCTTCCAGAGGAAAGAGCAGGCAGCAATCTTTGATGTTTTGCAGCCTCCATTGGTGATACCCAGGTAAACGGTCTGGAGTGACCTCCAGCAATTTTCAGCCAACCTGCAGAAGAGGAGCCTGACTATTGGAAGAAAAACTAACTAACAGGCAGCAACAACATCAACAAAAAGGACCCCCACAAAAAAACCCCGTCGAAAGGGCATCAGCCTCAAAGATCGAAGGTAGATAAATCCACAAAGATGAGGAAAAACCAGGACAAAAATGCTGAAAATTCCAAAAAGCATAATGCCTCTTCTCCTCCATATGATTGCAACTTCTCTCCAGTAAGGGCACAAAACTGGATGGAGAATGGGACTGATGAATTGACAGAAGTAGGCTTCCGAAGGTGGGTAATAACAAACTCCTCTGAGCTAACGGAGCATGTTCTAACTCAATGCAAGGAAGCTAAGAACCTTGATAAAAGGTTACAGGAACTGCTAACTAGAATAACCAGTTTAGAGAGGAACATAAATGACCTGATGGAGATGAAAAACACAGCACAATAACTTTGTGAAGCATACACAAGTATCATTAGTGGAATCAATCAAGCAGAAGAAAGGATATCAGAGATTGAAGGTCGACTTACTGAAATAAGGTGTGAAGACAAGAGTAGAGAAAAAAGAATGAAAAGGAATGAAAAAGCCTCCAAGAAATGTGGGACTATGTGAAAAGACCAAACCTACGATTGATTGGTGTACCTGAAAGTGACAGGGAGAGTGGAACCAAGTTGGAAAACACACTTCACAATATTATCCAGGAGAACTTCCCCAACATAGCAAGACAGGCCAAGATTCAAAATTGGGAAAATACAGAGAACACCACCAAGATACTCCTCGAGAAGAACAACCCCAAGACACATAATCATCAGATTCTCCAAGGTTGAAACGAAGGAAAAAATGTTAAGGACAGCCAGAGAGAAAGGTCAGGTTACCTACAAAGGGAAGCCCATCAGACTAACAGCAGATCAGGCTGCAGAAACCCTACAAGCCAGAAGAGAGTGGGGGCCAATATTCAACCTTCTTAAAGAAAAGAATTTTCAACCCAGAATTTCATATCTGGCCAAACTAAGCTTCATAAGTGAAGGAAAAATAAAATCCTTTACACACAAGCAAATGTTGAGAGATTTTGTCACCACCAGGCCTGCACTATGATAGCTCCTCAAAGAAGCACTAAATATGGAAAGGAAAAACTGGTACCAGCCACTGCAAAAACACACCAAAATATAAATACCAGTGACATGACACCATGAAGAAACTGCATCAACTAATGTGAAACATAACCAGCTAGCATCATGATGACAGGATCAAATTCACTCATAACAATATTAAACTTAAATGTAAATGGGCTAATTCCCCAATTTAAAGACACAGACTGGCAAATTGGATAAAGAGTCAAGAACCATCAGTGTGCTGTGTTCAGGAGACCCATCTAATGTGTAAAGACACACACAGGCTCAAAATAAAGGATGGAGGAATATTTACCAAGCAAATGAACAAAAAGCAGGAGTTGCAATCCTAGTCTCTGACAAAAGAGACTTTAAACCAACAAAGATCAAAAAAGACAAAGAAGGGTATTACACAATGGTAAAGGGATCAATGCCACAAGAAGAGCTATCTGAAATATATATGCATCCAACACAGAAGCACCCAGATTCATAAAACAAGTTCTTAGAGACCTACAAAGAGACTTAGACTCCCATCCAGTAATAGTGGGAGACTTAACACCCCACTGTCAATATTAGACACATCAAAGAGACAGAAAATTCACAAGGGTATTCAGTACATGAACTCAGCTCTGGACCAAGCAGACCTAATGGACATCTACAGAACTCTCCACCCCAAATCAACAGAATATACATTCTTCTCAGCACCATATGGCACTTAATTCTAAAATCGACCACCTAATTGGAAGTAAAACACTCCACAGCAAATGCAAAATAATGGAATTTATAACAAACAATCTCTCAGACCACACTGCAATCAAATTAAAACTGAGGACTAAGAAACTCACTCAAAACTGCACAACTGCATGGAAATAGAACAACATGCTTCTGAATGACGACTAGGTGAATAACAAAATTAAGGCAGAAATAATGGAATTATTTGAAACCAATGAGAACAAAGATACAACGTACCAGAATCTCTGGGACACAGCAAAAGCAGCATTAACAGGGAAATAGCACTAAATGCCCACTTCAGAAAGCTGGAAAGATCTGAAACTGACTTCAGAACATCACAATTAAAAGAGCTAGAAAAGCAAGAGCAAACAAATTCAAAAGCCAGCAGATGACAAGAAATAACTAAGATAAGAGCAGAACTGAAGGAGATAGAGACATAAAATCCCTTCAAAAATCAATGAATCCAGGAGCTGGGTTTTGGAAAAGATTAACAAAAGAGACCACTAGTTAGACTAATAAAGAAGAAAAGAGAGAAGAATCAAATAGACACAACAAAAAATGATAAAGGAGATATCACCACTGATCCCACAGAAATTCAAACTACCATCAGAGAATACTACAAACAACTCTATGCAAATAAACTAGAAAATCTGGAAGAAATGGATAAATTCCTGGACACATACATCCTCGCAAGACTAGACCAGGAAGAAGTCGAATCCTAGACCAATAACAAGTTCTGAAATTGAGGCAGTAATTAATAGCTTACCAACCAAAAAAAGTCCAGGACCAGACAGATTCAGAGCCAAATTCTACCAGAGGTGCAAAGAGGAGCTGGTACCATTTCTTCTGAAACTATTCCAAACAAAAGAAAAAGACTCCTTCCTAACTCATTTTATGAGGCCAGCATCATCCTGATCCCAAAACCTGGGAGAGACACAACAAAAAAAGAAAATTTCAGGCCAATATCCCTGATGAACATCAATGCAAAAATCCTCAATAAAATACTGGAAAACCAAATCCAGCAGCACATCAAAAAGCTTATCCACCACTATCAAATTGACTTCATCCCTGGGATGCAAGCCTGGTTCAACATATGCAAATCAATAAATGGAATCCATCACATAAACAGAACCAAGGGCAAAAACCACATGATAATCTCAGTAGACGCAGAAAAAGCCTTTGATAAAATTCAACATCTGTTCATGCTAAAAACTTAATAAACTAGGTATTGATGGAACATATCTTAAAATAATAAGAGCTATTTGTGACAAACCCATAGCCAATATCATACTGAATGGACAAAAGCTGGAAGCATTCCCTTTGAAAACTGGCACAAGACAAGGCTGCCCTCACTCACCACTCCTATTCAATATGGTATTGGAAGTTCTGGCCAGGGCAGAACTTCAGGCAAGAGAAATAAATAAAGGGTATTCAAATAGAAAGAGGGGAAGTCAAATTGTCTCTGTTTTCAGATGACATGATATATATTTAGAAAACCCCATTATCTCAGCCCAAAAATTACTTAAGCTGATAAGCAACTTCAGCAAAATCTCAGGATACAAAATCAATGTGCAAAAATCACAAGCATTCCTATACACCAATAATAGACAAGCAAAGAGCCAAATCATGAGTAAACTCCCATTCACAATCGCTACAAAGAGGATAAAATACTTAGGAATACAACTTACAAGCACCTTCCCTGAGTGAAGGACCTCTTCAAGCAGAACTACAAACCACTGCACAAGGAAATAAAAGAGGACACAAACAAATGAAAAAAAATTCCATGCTCATGGATAGGAAGAATCAATATCATGAAAATGGCCATACTGCCCAAAGTAATTTATAGATTCAATGCCATTCCCATCAAGGTACCATTGACTATTTTTGCAGAATTAGAAAAAAATTACTTTACATTTCATATGGAACCAAAAAAGAGCCCGTATAACCAACACAATCCTAAGCAAAAACAACAAAGGTGGAGGCATCACGCTGCCTAACTTCAAACTATGCTACAAGGCTGCAGTAACCAAAACAGCATGTTACTAGTACCAAAACAGATATATAAACCAATGAAACAGGACAGAGACCTCATAAATAACACCACACATCTATAACCATCTGATCTTCGACAAACCTGACAAAAACAAGCAATGGGAAAAGGATTCCCTATTTAATAAATTATGTTGGGAAAACTGGGTAGCCATATGCAGAAAACAGAAACCGGACCCCTTTCCTTACACCATATACAAAAATTAACTCAAGGTGGATTAAAGACTTAAATGTGAAACCTAAAACCATAAAAACCCTAGAAGAAAACCTACGCAATACCACTCAGGACATATGCATGGGCAAAGACTTCATGACTGAAACACCAAAAGCAATTGCAACAAAAGCCAACATTGGTAAATGAGATCTAATTAAACTAAAGAGCTTCTGCACAGCAAAAGAAACTATCATCAGAGTGAACAGGCAGCCTACAGAATGGGAGAAAAGTTTTACAGTCTATCCATCTGACAAAGATCTAATGTCCAGAATCTACAAGGAACTTAAACAAATTTACAAGAAAAAAACAACCCCATCAAAAAGTGAGCAATGGATATGAACAGACGCTTCTCAAAAGAAGACATTTATGCGACCAACAAACATATAAAAATAAGATCATCATCACTGGTCATTAGAGAAATGCAAATCAAAATCACAGTGAGATATCATCTCATGCCAGTTAGAAGAATGATCATTAAAAAGTCAGGGAACAACAGATGCTGGCAGCACTGTGGAGAATTAGGAACTCTTTTACACTGTTGGTGGAATGCAAATTAGTTCAACCATCATGCAAGACAGTGTGGTGGTTCTTCAAGGATCTAGAGCCAGAAATACCATTTAACCCAGCAATCTAATCACTGTGTATATACCCAAAACATTATAAATCATTCTACTATAAAGACACACGCACATGTATGTTTATTGCAGTACTATTTACAATAACAAAGATTGGAACCAACCCCAATGCCCATCAGTGATAGACTGGATAAAGAAAATGGGGCACATATACACTATGGAATACTATGCAGCCATTAAAAAGAATGAGCTCATGTCCTTTGCAGGGTAATGAATGAAGCTGGAAGCCATCATTCTGATCAAACTAACACAGGAACAGAAAACGAAGCACCACATCTTCTCACTCATAAGTGGGAGGCGAACAATGAGAACACATGGACACAGGGAGGGGAACGTCACAATCTGGGCTGTCAGAGGATGGGGAGCAAGGGGAGGGAGAGCATTAGGACAAATACCTAATGCATGTGGGGCTTAAAACCTAGGTGACAGGTTGATAGGTGCACCCAACCACCATGGCACATGTATATCTATGTAACAAACCTGCACATACTGCACATGTATCCCAGAGCTTAAAATAAAATGTAAAATAAAATAAAATAAATGTTTGATAGAAACGAGCAATGAAAAAAAAAAGATCTGTTTCAGAGTTCCATGCTATATTTAATTGTTATATTGCCTTAGTCTCCTATAATCCATGACTGTTCCTTGGTCTTTCTTTGCCTTTCAAAACCTTGACACTTTGAAGAGGAAGGACCAATTATTTTGTGGAATATTCCTTAATTTGAGCTGCTCTGATGTATTCTCCTGTTTATATTGAATTATATGCATATTTGGGAAAATACCACAGAAATGATATTGATGCCTTTTCAGTGAATTATATCAGGAGAAACATGGTACCTGAAGTCTTATTATTGGTGATATTAACTTTGGTCATTTGATTATGTTGGCCTTTGTTAGGATAATCTATTATAAAGTTACTATTTTCCCCTTTGTAATGAATATCTATCCTATAACTAGATTCTTTGAGATTGTGCAAATACTTTCTTTCACTGATCTTAGAATCTATCAATGAGTCTTGCCTACACTAACAGGACTTTAAAAAAAATTAAATAATAGACTTTACTTTTTAGAGAAGTTTTAAATTTAGCAAAAAATCGAGTCAATATTACAAAGAGTACCCGTATACCCCCCAAGATATACACACAATTTACTCTATTATTAACATTTTACATTAATAGAGTACATTTGTTGCAATCAATAAAACGATGTCAAGACATAATTATTAACTAAAGTACATGGTTAATTCAGATCTCTTTGGTTTTTACCTGATGTCCTTTCTCTGTTCTAGGATCCTACTCAGCTTGCCATATTACATTTAGTTGTCATATCCTTAGGCTCCTTTTGGACATGGATATTTCCTAAACTTTCCTTGTTTTGATTTCTTTAACAGTTTTGAAGAGTACTGGGTATATTGTAGGTTGTTCTTCTGTTGGAATTTGTCTGATGTTTCCGTCATTATTGGTCTGGTGATACAGGATTTTGGAGATATATCACAGAGGTAAAGTGCAATTTTCATGATATCATATATCAAAGGGACATACAATCAATATGATTTATGACTGTTGATGCTGACCTTGATCACCTGGCAGAAGTAGGATTTGTCACATTTCTTCACTTTAAAGTTAAATGTCCATCTCTTTGTCCTTTTTTCCCATACATTCTTGATAATTTCCATAATTTTATTACCAAACCATTTAATAATAATAATAATAAGCTCTCATAGATTAAATTTCCAAGAGCTCTTTCATATACTGTTTATGTTTTAGCTTTATTGAGGTTTAATTGAGAAATAAAATTACATGTATTCAAGGTGTACAATGAGATCATTTAACATATGTATATATTCTATAATAATTACCATGGTCAAATTAATCAACACATTCATCATTACACATAATTACTATTTGTGTGGGTGTGTGTTTGTGGTGAGGACACTTAAGATATACTCTCAGCAAATTCTGACAAAAAAAATAAAATATTACTGATTGTAGTCATCATGCTGTACACAAGATCCCTAAAATTTATTCATCTTATAGCTGAAAGTTTGTGCCTTTTACCTGCATCTCCTCTCCTTATTTCTGCTATGTCCCAGCTGTTGGAAACCACAGTTTTATACTCTGCTTCAATGAGGTGGTGCTTTTTAGATTCCACATATAAGTGAGATCATACAGTGTTTTTCTATTCTGTTCCTTTAAAATATGGCATCATCTTCTTGCTTTATAAATATACCTCTCTTATTTCTCATATTGATCATATTATGTTTGAATTTTCTTCTGTGCCTTACTATCTCTACCTCCACTGAATCACTTTCTTCAATAAGTTTGTTTCAATTTTTCTCTGCCATGCTGAAGGCATTCCTCAAATATCCAATGATTCTTGTTTAGTGATCACTAAGAAACCAACAGGATACTCTATGCATTTATGCATATGTTTGGGAGTTGAGGAAGTAAATCTTGAGGACTAGAAGGCTTTATTCTAGGATGAGCCTGTAATCAGTTAACTTTTTTGTTGAGGACACTAAAATGCCAATGTCAGTGGGTCTACCCTATGGGTCAGGTCAGGTTTTTCAGAGGAAGACTTTAGAACAGCCCTTCTGAAATATAAAATATGGGGACCGGATTTCTGGGTTCTGAGTAAGGGAAAGAACCTGGAGTGAGGGGAAGAATGTCATCATTTGGAATACAAAATTTTTAATGTTCCTGTTCCCAGGGCAGCACTTCTCTTCATCTTCTGTGTTTAATACCTCAGATTTCAAGACTCTATAATGCAAATTTTCTAGAGAACACACTTCTCACCTTAAGTAGAGGATGAGAGCAGTAGTCAGGATGAGTTGGAGCTGGCCTTCTGGTGGTCTAAAGATTTTCAAACAACTTTCTGTTTTCAGCATCCAAACTTGTCCAATTGCAAAATAACCATGTCTTTTCAAGGACTGACATAGAATTAGCTTGATTCTTACCAGTTTCACTTTTCACAGACAATTAAGTTAGACTTTCTTTGTTTTACTTTACTAAATAATTTTTAATTTTTCCATCTACATTCTGTTTAATATTGTATGTTTTGATGTTACAGATGTTTCATAGTTTCACTGAAAATGTAGTTAGGAATTTCTGGGTTTTGTTTGACTTCTCTTAAATAATTGGGGAAGGGGAAAATATGTGAGAAAAATTTTGAGCTGTGTTTTATTATTAAACCAAACACAAAGTGGTAGAAATGAATGAAATAATATAACTGTGAAACCTAGTGAATTTGAGGAAATAAACTAGAATCTATTATTATACTATTCAATTGCTTGTCCTTCAATATGAATTCCTTGCTGGATAATTCTAATTTAGGTTGGAAGAAAGGTTTATTGGTAAATTTGATTATATTTTTGGAAGTTCTAAAATCTTTGGAAGTCACAACATTTTTCCTAATTCAGCAGGGGTATCCAGTCCAAACAGAATGTCAACTGTAGACACAGACATGGCATGACAGAAGTGTTAGTCATCCCCCCAAACTTATTGTTACCTTTATCTACCTTATTAGAAACCTCAATTTTTAGCTCTTGAAATAGGCACCAAAATGAATATGACATTACTCATCTTTCCTTGCAACCAGTTTTGTCTTTGGGGTTAAGTTCTGGCCAACAAGATATGAACTCAAGAACATATTAATTAATGCTTCTGGTTTCCTCTATTCTATTTTTCCACTGCCTGGAATGTAAAAGTGTTGTTAATCCATCTTCATTCATGCAAGTGGGGGTTGTCCACTAGAGGTAGAAAAATCAACAAGATTGAAAATATCCTAATTCCTTTGTATTTTGTAGCCCTGGACTGCTTATATCTGGAATGATAGGTTTGAGAGAAATAAGCTTTTGTTTCATTTAAGCCACTGTTATTTTAGGTTTTTTTTTTTATTACAGCAGTCCATTCTGACTTTTGTGCATGGCATGCACATATTCAACTATTTCATGTATATGCACACAAGTAACAACGGGACTTTCACATAAGTGACAGATTACAACTTTGTAATTATCTGTGTAATTGTATTTTATTTTTTCGCTTGAAAATATACTATCCTGGGCTTCTGCCAAGCCTGGCTGGGAATTACTTGAGACAGAATTTTTGGACATGAAATTGGTAATGGAATGTATTATGGTCAGGAACATTTTGAACACAAACTCCAGATGTTCCTATGATTTTTGGAATCTGTTTTAGGGAACAAAAAGTATTAAATAATATAGGCATAAAATGTCCAACTTATATTATGAATGTGTTTTGTCAATGAGATATTTGACATATTTTCTCTGCTGATTTCTAATGTTAAATTGACTTTTTTTTTCTAAGATTTGTATTGACTATGCCTGACGTTGGAACATATTTGAAAAGTAGAACTGGGATAATGTGTCTATGTATATATCTTAGAAAAATTGAAACCAGTTTAGAAATTTATCAATGAATTATCAATAGTCTAGAAGGGATTTTGTCTATTTTTTGTAGAGAGGTCCAAGTGACTCTTATCATCTATGACCTGTTCTTTCATTTCTGAGAATCCCTAAAAAACAAGTTGTTTACTTTTCTCCTCTATTATTTGCAAACAGCTCTTTACAGTTTTTTTTTTTTTCACTGATCAGGTACAGATTCTTATAGTTCTGGAACTTAGGACAGGGTTGAAGATTGTGGCAAGATTTTCTAGAGCAATTCCAAGGAACTCAAACACATAAGTATTAATAGTTAGAATCATAAGTTGAATGTTGTACACATAAAAACAATGACAAGAAACTGATTCTGGGCAGTACTGTGTTTGTGTAGGCATGTAAGGATGATAAGAAACTGAAAAGAACAAATAATATGTATTTCTACATGTTCTTATGAGTGGGAGCTAAACAATAGGTACATATAGACACAGAGTGGAATAAGAGACATTGGAGCCTACAAAAGGTGGGAATGTGGGAAGGAGCGAGGGTTGAAAATTGCCTCAAGTGAGGGGTACACTAAAAGCCCAGACTTCAACACAATCCATATAAGACATCTGCACTTGTAGCCCCTAAATGTATTATTTTAAAAAAATTAATAAAAGATAATAGGTATTTGCCAGCGATATTGCCCATTGCACTTGAAAAGATAACCTGCATTTGCAAAAGAATATATGAAGTATTAAGAATCATAAAAGGCCAGGCATGGTGGCTCACGCCTGTAACCCCAGCAGTTTGGGAGGCCAAGGAGGGTGGATCAATTGAGGTGAGGAGTTCAAGACCAGCCTGGTCAATGTGGTGAAACCCCTTCTCTACTAAAAATGCAAAAATTAGTGAGGCATGGTGGCACATGCCTGTAATCCCAGTTACTTGGGAGGCTGAGGCGGGAGAATTGCTTGAACCTGGGAGGTGGAGGTTGCAGTGAGCTGAGATCACACTACTGCAGTCGAGCCTGGGTGACAGAGCCAGACTCTGTCTCAAAAAATAAAATAAAATAAAATAAAATAAAAAATCATAAAATTCAAATGATTCAGAAAGACACGATTCTACAATATGATTCACATTATATTCATCTTAATAAATCTAGGCTTCCATTGTGACAGTGATCTAAAATCAGTCTCTATTTTATATTATCCTATAATAAGGCTATGGGAAGTATCCATTCACACTCTTGACACTGATATGTTTGAGGTAAGAATAAACAACCCTTATTTAAATGGGCTAAAAGGAAAGTAAAGTCTCCCAGGGCCTATCTGGTTCAAGTGCAGTGTGATAGAGGAGATTTCTGTCTTGACAAGGGAGAATATCTGGGTCTAGATCTTCTACCTTCTGAATGCATTCTAAGAAGCACAGCTCCCTTTTTTGCATTTTATTTTATTTTACTTTATGTTAAATTAATAAATAATTGTGTATATGGGGTACACTGTAATGCTTTGATTTGTATATTCATTGTAAAAAATTGAATCAAGCTAATTAACATATCCATTGTCTCACCAGCTTATCCTTTTTTTGTAGTGAGACTGTTAAAAAATCTATTCTTTAAGCAATTTTCAAATATACAATATGTTATTTTTAGCTGTAGTCACCATGCAATGCAATAGATCACTAAAATGTATTCATTCATTCTAACTGAGACTTTGTACTCTTTGATCAACATTTTCTATTTCCTTCTTCCTCCCCTTCCCAACCAAGCCCCTAGAGACCACCTTTCTACTCTCTGTTTATATGAGATTGACTTTTTTAGTTCCACATATAAGTGAGATCATGTGGCATTTATCATTAGGTGCCTGGATTATTTAATTTAACATAATGTACGCTAATACCACCTTGTCTTGAATGATGGAATTTCCTTCTTTGTAAAGGCTGTATGGTACTTAATTTTGAATGTATACCACATCTCTTTACCTAGTTATCCAGCAATAAACATTTAGGTTGCTTCCATATCTTGGCTACTGTGAATAATGCTGAATTAAAATGGAACTGCAACTATCCTTTTGACATAGAAATTTAAATTCCTTTGGATATATACCCAGGAGTGGGATTGCTAGATCATATGGTAATTCTATTTTTAGTTTTTTGAGTTTACTATTTTCCAAAATGGCTGTACTAACTTACATTCCCACCAACACTGTACAGGGTTCTCTTTTCTCCACATCCTCACCCACACTTGTTATCATTCATCTTTTTGATAATGTCAGAATGAGCTATCACCTCACACATGTTAGAATGGCTGTTATCAAAAATAGCTTAGGTTTGAGGCAGAGTGCTTTATTTCTCTGCGTCCCTTGGTATTCCCCATAGACAGGACTGGACTTTCTTATTTTTACCATTTCTTTCCAGGCAGGCCCATGCTTTATATCAAGATTCCGAAACCAGGGGAAATTCTCACACCTATATATTATAGCAGCTTTAAAGCATCCAAGCACCAGGTTTTAAGAATGAAACAGACCAACAAACAATTCTCATGTTCTTTAGATTACATGTGATCTATGGTCTATTCCTATAGTGAATCTCCACCTTTTCCCACAAAGCATAGAGTGGATTAGGTCATGAATGATGCTCAATGCTTTAGCAAATATACTGGGTACCTACTCTACTACATCCTCTCTTACAAGCACTATTGTAAAGCAGGGAATAAACAAGTCTCAGCTGTCATGCAGAATGCATTCTAGTGGAACAAGACAGAAAATAAACATACAAGCAATAGCTATTTCACATGCCAGGTAAGCGCTAAGAAGAAATACAAAGCAGTTGCTAACTATGATAGGATTCAAATTGTGAAAGTGGGAATTGATAGCAGAAATGATGTGGAGAAGAAGATAATCCATTAAGGATGAAATCAGAAGTTAGGCTTTTGGATGCTTCATCCAAATAATTGTTGGTATTCAAATGGATGAGAAAGTTTTTAAGAAGGAAAGCAAGAGTTTGAATGGAGGGAAAGACTGTCAACCACAGAATAAATTCTTAATAAATAAGAGTGTCCATAAAGGCAGAACATGATGGCTACCATGTAGCCAGGTAGAAAAAGATGATGCAACTAGAGAACATATCTCCAAAGGAAGAGTTTTGGGTTCGTTTGAGTGTTTTGGGAGAGTTGTTTGCTTGTTCTTTTTTATACAGAGTTTCGTCAACTCTGGATGTAGAGACTTTTTTGAGAATTAAAACATCGGGTCCATCCACACTTCTGACACTGACATCTCTGAGGTCACAATAAACAGCTCCCATTTAAACAGACTGAAAGGAAGCTAACGCCCACAGTGGCGTATCTGGTTCAGGTGTGGTGTGATACAGCCAGCTTCTCTCCTGACACGGGAGAGTATGTGGGGTCTAGAGCTCCCACCTGCTGAATAATACTTAGAAAGTAGAGTTTAGAAATATGCTTATAAAGTTCCTAAGGCAGAAATGTTGAAAACAGACCCTCCACTACATAGTTCTTCCTGCCGAGAAACTCAATGGGGGAGGAAGGATCCTCAGCTCATTATTAGGGGCACGATAATTGCCAAAACTTTTCAGATCCAACCTGGTAATATTACATAACCATTATATAACTGTAGTGCCAAATATTTGTCCCGAAACAAATATTTGTTCCAAAACAAGAAAATGGCTAGCCAACTCAGAATATAAACGAACACCGTTAGTTTCCCATCTATTTGCCTCTCGTTTATATGATTGGTTTGTACAATAACTTGGGATCAACTGCCTGTTCATTACATATTATAAAAAGCAGTACTTCTTTTTATTTATTTTAAATATTACATTTAAACTTTGAAATATTTGATATTATTAAGTTCATTAAATTTATATTGTGTTTGAATGTACGGAAAGGTGTGTAGAATTTTACGGGGTGAAAAGGGATATATGTGTCAGACTGCTCTAAGGGAAAATTTTATGCTCTAGAAAATTCATTTGCATCATCAGAGTGTGGAGAAGAGAAGCCTGCAGGCAGTCAATTGTCCATTAAAAAGAAATCAAGTGAATGTTTGATACTACAAAATAATTATTGTTAATTATAGATGTGACCAGGGTATTGAGTTAAAATCTTAAGAAGTTCTTACCATTCAGAGACATATGCTGATATATTTTTGAAGTAAGTGATGTGATGTGTGCATAAAATAGGGTTACAAAATGAAGGTTCTATGGTGTGGCCTTTGGGAAGAAGGTCCAACCCCTCTTGCCTTCACTCCCAAACTACACTGTATTGCCGCAGTTTTCTAAAATAGACGTAATTTTTCCTCTGTCCCTCGTGTTTCAAATCACTAGAGTGGGAAAGAGATCCAGAGTAAAACGCAGCCCCAGCTGACTCTTGACTCTTTCCTAAAAACAGCTACACACATACTCACACAACAGGATTACAAACTCTTAACTACAGCAATGTCCAGATTTGAACGCTGCAGGCTGACAATTGCCCCTCTAAGTTCTGCTGGGGCACCTAGGCAAGGGCAAAGAGAATACAACTGGAGGTTAAAGAACCAGAGTTTTCTGTCTTCCTCTCCTCTCCCTCATTTTCACTCTCTCTTCCCCCTCAACTTAGCTGCACCGCGCTGCTCCTTTTCCTCTCCTCCTTGGATGTTCCCTAGCCCCTTCACGCTCTGCAGGCCCTCCCCTCTACCCCTCTTCATCAACTCCCGCCCCCCCACCCCCCGCGCTCCTCTTCTCCCTCCCTTCTCGGCAGCTGCTGGAGGAGACGCCACAGCTGCTGCTGTTACTGCATCTGCAGCAGGTCTCTGTCAATATCACCCGCCCACGCCCGATCTGAATGCTGAAGTCGCGCACTGGCCTGGAGATGAGGGCGGGGGAGAGAGTGGAGTGGCTGGGAGAGGCGAGGGAGGAGTGGAAAGGAGACAAAAACAGCTTCCAAGCAGCGGGTGCGGCTCCACTGGACATCTGGGTAGGAGGGGTCTCTGGGTCAGTGGCTGGAGAGTCGCCCCAGTGAGTCGGTGTCTAAATGGCCATTTAGTGGGGCCCATTTACTGCAGAGCCACAGCTGGTGAGGGCAGACGCCAGCCTAGCAGCAGCTTCTGTGCAACTAGAGCTCAGAAAACCCGAGAGATCCGTGGAGAAAGAGAAGCCCAGGAGGAGGAAAGGGCTCCAAGGAGCCCTGCTCCTGAAGTTTCCCTCAGGCACTGGTGGAGACCTGTCGCTTCCTAGCAAGTAAGTGCCTTTTTCTTGCTGCTGTGTCCAGTTCCAGAATGGTGATAACCGCTATCCGCTGCCAGCCTTTCCCACCCACTCCCACCTGCCCCATCCCATATACACCCTTAGGGTCCCCAGCAGGAGGATAGAGATTTGAAATTTTGGACGTGCATTAGGAGAGTTACTTCAACAGTGTACTTCAAGAGCAGCCGTGGTCTGTGGGTGTTTGCATGGCATGTGCCGTCAGTTTTCTAATTCCCTCAGGTAAGCTTCTGAAACCAACATTCTCTGTTAGTGTAAAATTCTAGAAACCCTATATGACAATGACTTACATTACATGATACAATGACAGTATAAAATGGAGGAAAGGTTATGCAGATTGTTGTACACTTCTTCTAGGAATCCTATGTCTTATTCTAAATAACAGAGATTTCAAGATTGATTTTCCCAAAGGAATAGTCAGTATAAAAGTAGAGGCATTGATGTGATTGGCAGTGGTGTGCTCAGTTTAGTCAGTTGGGCATGTTGGTATTGACTAGATCAACAGAGATTGTTGTTGTTGTTTTTTGCATTGTTTTGCACTATAAAATGCATATCTTCTGGAGGTTTTCTTTTATAAGTGATAGTGTGACTGGTTGTATTAGCTTCAAAACAGGACATTGGTCAAAACAAGACAAATGATGAGCACATGTGGAATGACACACTGATGGCCCCTTTCATTAATGAAAATGATGGGTTCCAGTTTGGATATTGGACTGAAAAATATCTTGAAATGGGAAAGAGTTTGGGTGGTGCCTCTTGTGGATACTTTCCCCCACTGCTGTTCATTCAGGAGAGCAGTTTATGGCAAAGTAGAAGGAAAGTGAGCCCTGTAATAAACAGAATCCTGGGCACCATACCTGCTATGACTAGCCTTAATTAAAGATTCTATAATCCAGCTGCTGTTTTTACAAGTAAGACCTATAAGGAGTAATTTGCTGAGGCTACCTGGCAAATCAGTAATTGAGTGGGAAGTCCAATGAAGAAGTCTTTGGGATTTAGAACTATAAAACTTGATTTCAATTTTTGTACAAATTAAGCCAATTATTTAACTTGAATAAGCTTTGTTTTCTTTATTTATAAATGATACTCCAAAAAGTCCTGATAAAAACTAATTGACAGGATATAAAGGGTTTATGAAAGTAATATGTGTAACTGTTGATTACATAAGGGATTATTCTGTGTTTTTATCTACTTCACTATTCTGGTTTTCCTTCTAAGTCTGATTCAATATAAGCATACGGAGGGCTTTGACATGCATCTCTAGAATGCACTAGAGGAAGTGAAATTCAAATCCTTTTCTTGCCACCTGTACAGTTTAAAGCATATTCTAATCTGAAAGCCTTTATCCTCAAAAAAGTGAAAAGTGTGTGCTTTGGCTAGCTTTGCGTATTTAAACACCTTGTAATATTCTCCAAATATGCTTTACCCTCTTTCTGTTTTTAGTTTTAAAATTGATTTTAGATGTGTAGTCCTGTTTCCTGGGGATGAAGCCATCACGTATATTGGATATTGCTGAATGTATTTGGTCCATTACTTAACATAGGAGAAATCGAAGTTTAGGCATAAATACTCTAATCTTGACTGCAAAGATTCATTAAAATCTTGCACCTGGGGGATAGGTACTGTGAGTCCGTTCTTTCCCATGGATATGTTTAAAGTAATAGAAGAAAGACCTCAAGTTGAACATGGGCTCAGGAAAAGGGGTCATCACATCCCAGATGGCACATGACCCTTGGACCTGCTGCTGCATATCAGTCTTTATTGGAGTACTGGAGGCAGAGCCAAGCACTTCAAAACTGGGCATTCTGTTTCCGTAGCCTCGTGTGGTAGACGGTTTGGTAGGGGATATACACTCACTGATTTTCCCAAAGTAGGATAAATACCTGTCCAAAGCATACCAGAAATAAAAATAACAGTATTTTCCCTAATCCCTTACTCAGGGATTGGGAAATCTACACTCCAGCCCTGGATCTCATTGGGTTGAGATATGTGTCACAACTGGGGTATTCAGAGATTGACTCACCATCTACCTACCGCCTTAGACTCCCTCCTGAAAGCTTATGGTGGAGGCATTGGAGTAAAAGGGACATTCTTGATTTCTGGGAGTCTGATCCCATTATTTCCACTAACCATTTTCAGTATTTGTCAGTGTGAGAAGAACATCTATAACCTCTGCCCACACCCACCCCCACTCCAGATATCAGCAATGCACAGTCACCCATTATCACATGAGAAAATCTTGTACAAACAGATGTCACTTTTCTTTTCCTGCATTGTTCCTTCTCTTCTGTTAGTGAGGACTAACCAACCAGACAAGTGAGGTCTCATTGCAGCAACATTGAAAGAGGGAGCCTTTGAGGTTAAAGATAAGATTTCATCTGAGGGCCTCAGAGGTTATTTTTCAGTTGGTGCATATCTCTTGACCCAGCTAAGATTATTATTTACATTCATTTGTTCAATTATTATTCATTACAAATGAGGCTCCATCTTCTTATATTCCATTCTGGAATTCCTAGCAAACAGATATCCTTGTTGTCTCTGCAGTATTTATAATTGGATTGACTCAGCCTGGTGCTGGATAAGGATAACCAGCTCAAAGGACGACTCTGATGATGGTGTGAGTCAGGTACCACACTGACTGCCTAGACATCAAAGAGCTTGATAGAAATGCAGAAGCTTGGGCCCACTCGTGGAAATTCTGATTAGAAAGGTCTGATATTATGATAGGGCATTTGGTTTTAAACTAGAACAGGAGGTGATGCTGATTTGGGGGCTGTAGACCCTGGGTGAATATATTGTGTTGAGTAGAATAGTCTGTCTTTCCTATTTTAAATGCTAAGATGAGGCGTCCAGTCCACCAGCTGCTCACTCTCTGAGTTCTCCCAGAGGTGACATGGTCTAAGCACTTGATTACAGGCTCCTGCCCATATCTACTCTCTTTCTCTGGCCTTGGGGCTCCATGTTGGGCATTTTTTGCCCAACTGAGAGTGAGACAAAAACTAAATCGTGCTCACCCTAAGATATTTCAAGGCACCTTTCTAGTTTCTCTCTAATTTGAGAAAGGGATGGACATCTATATGTTTGGTTTCACATTTGAAAAGCTAAAGGAGCTTTTGGGAGAGTTGCAGGGAGGGCGGGTTGGAATCCTGGAAAAACAGACCGACATTTTCAGAGTTGTCGGAAGCAGAGGTAAATAGCCAGTTCTAAGAAGCCTACAGGGTTTCAGTAAATGTGCCAGTTCTAGATTTTTTTAATTCAGAAAGTGCCTGGATCAAAAACTTTTAAGAATTATAATCCAAATAAAATAGCAGTACAAATGACAGTCTTCTTTTTTAAAAGTCCGAATGGCATTCCATTGTGTATATATACCACATTTTCTTTATCTATTCATATGTTGATGGATACTTAAGTTTCTTCCATATCTTGGCTATTGTAAATAATACTGCAGCAAACATGGGAGAGCAGATATCTCTTTGACAAACTAATTTCAATTCTTTTGAATACACATCATTTGTGACAACATGAGTGAACCTGGAAGACATTATGCCAAGTGAAATATTCCAGGCACTGAAAGACAAAATACTGCATGATCTCATAGATATGTGAAATCTAAGAAAGACAAATTCTTAGAGGTAGAGAGTAGAATGGTGCTTTCCAGAGGCTGGGGGTGAGGGGATGAATGGGGAAAGGAAAGATGTTGGTCAAAGTGTGCAAAGTTTCAGTTAGAGAGGAGGCATAATTACAAGTGTTCTATTGCACATCATGGTGGTGATAAATAATAATGTGTTGTATATTTCAAAATGCTAAAAGAATAGATTTTAAATGTTTCCACTATAAAGAAATAAGTTTGTGAGATAATGGATATATTAATTAGCTTGATATCATTCCACAATGTTTGTGTATACGTACATATATATATTTTATATATATAAAATAACATCAACTTGTATCCCCTAAATATATATAATTACTATTTATCAATTAGAGATAAAATATTTTTTTAAATGGCAGTGCATATTTATGCCTTTGAGAAAGTTGCTTACTTACCACTTTCTTTTGTAAGATAACATATTCTAGGAATTTGTTAGCTGAAATTGTCAGAGTGAGAAAATTGAGTCCGGACTTAAGTGGACGTATTGAAGAATAGAACCTGAAGCCAAACTGGACTGACCTGGAAGCAGAACATAGCTGCAGTCAGAATCCAAGGAGAAAGTAGCAAAAGTCAATTAAGCAGCCTTGATAAACTGTTTGCCACAGACAAGTAAAAAAGTAGGCATCAGATCATCAACGCCAAATTGGAAGTAACCAACCCAAGTGAAAAAATAATCCAAAAGCAAAATCGAAGTGGGTTGAAGTCAAGAGGTATTTAAAGAACGTTTATTCACACAGATGGTTGCAAAATTTCAAGTGGATTGATGTCATTTTAGTCAAGCTGTCCTTTATTCCTCAAACTTCAGTGTGCAAATTTTCCATTTCTGGGCTTTGGTAATACATACACATGTGAGTTATGTTCAAGTAATATAGAAATATTAACTGGAAAGCAACAGAATCCTCTGACACCTTTTTGGACTCTTTCCATAGATGTAACGCTTTACTCATGTCCAGAGGGGAAAACATTATGCACATGCTAAAATATACAACTTTATGTATATAATCATTATACAACATTTTATTCAAAGGTGAATGATGCAAGTTGTTCTCAACTTTACATTTTCACTTAGTAATTGATTTGGTGAAACTTTCCATATGAGCACAGACATATCCATCTCATTCCTTTTTGTAACTAACTAGGTATTCCATGATAGCAATATACTAGAATTTTTGTTATTAGTCCCTTGGGGTAGACATTTTATTTCTACTCTTTGGAATTAAAAGTATTATGTTATGATAAACATCCTTGCAAATATGACTTCTTAAATTTCAGCAATAATTTCTATATGGCAGCTTAATTGCTAGGCCAAAGAGTACATGAAACTTTAAGAAACTGTTGGTTGGGCGCAGTGGCTCACACCTGTAGTCTCAGCACTTTGGGAGGCCAAGGTGGGCAGATCACGTGAGGTCAGAATTTTGAAACCAGCCTGGCCAACATGGTGAAACCCCAGCTCTACTAAAAATACAAAAATTAGCCAGGTGTAGTAGCACGCACATGTAATCCTAGCTACTCGGGAGGCTGAGGCAGGAGAATCCCTTGAATCATGGAGGCGTAGGTTGCAGTGAGCCAAGGTTACACCACTGCTCTCCAGCCTGGGTGACAGAGTGAGACTCCATCTCAAAAAAAATAAAAAATAAAAAAATAAAAAGAAACTGTTGACAAGTAGCCTTTTAAAAAAACTGCACCAAGTTACATTCTCACCTGCACTGTGTGTGGGTAGCCTTTGCCTCTGTATCCCAGCCTGTAAATGGTCATATTCATTGAGATGAATCTCAATTATGTCTCTACAGAGTTAGACTATTAAAATTATTGATTTAGGCAATTTTATGTCTATCCTTTAGAATTTAGTTAGCTTCAGTCATCTTCCTCATAGGTTTCTGCTTCCTAGAAGTCAGTGATAAAATTTTCATAGCCTTCCATAAAAATTTAAAAAAGCAATGCATTTACTATCATTTAGGTTGTAAACCCTGGGGGGAAAAGCATTCTAGTCAGAAAGCTCTAAGGGAAAAGGCCCTGCATTAGAGAATTTAGCTGTAAGTCATTATGGAATGTGAGAAAGATGAAATATAAGCCATGATATATCTATGAAGTGCAGTCAAGTTGCCCAAACCAACAAAAATGTCAATATAAGTTGGTCACTAAGTTGCTAAATTGATCAGCAGGTATGAATCCTACATTCTCAACAATACAGATTATGTACAATGGTCGCATTAACTCTGTATCTTTGCTTATGCAGATGGTACCTTCTGATCCCAAGTTAACTTAGTCTTATTATCATCACTGCTTTGTTTTTACACCTATCTAAATGTCATTGGTGCAATAGACATGATACATTGTCCATGTCTGATGTACAGCATAATTGTTTCAAAATAGCTTGAAAACAACTAAGTGAGAAGTCATTTTATCCTTATTTCCTGCTGCACACAGAATGAAATTGGCATTTGCAATATTATCCTCAGTCTATTGATCCACTGTCCTTACTTTTTTGTTTCATTTTTCTTAATTTATATTCTCTTGCTCTATGGTCTATATTCTTGAATGTGAACCTCAATCTTTTTGGAATGCATTAGGAATATATATTTAATATAGAATAGAACATTCGACAATTCTATTTGGCAAAGCTAATCTAACATTTGTTTTATCTCCCCTAGGATTAACTCCAGTTTCTCAGAAAGCACAGAGATTGATTCTTTAGGTGCTGTATTTTCAATTCCCTAAGATAGGAATAAATGGAAATGAAGAGGCTGTGACTGGCCTGGGCAGTCATCTCCTACAGGTGGAGAATCTCTCTCCACAGCTTGATTGCATTCCTGGCAGGCTGCGCTCTAGAAATAAAACTGAGGCACAGGGGAAACAATTGGGAATTGTGAGTAGGGAAGAAGAAAAACACTGACTTCTGGCATTCCTTTTCTTCCCCGTCCTTCATTATCTAAGAAGATGCAGCTGCAGTTGCTGTTTCGAAATGCTGTTCATGCAGCCTCTTGCATGGGAACTGGGCACTCTAGAGAGAGCATTCGCTCACTGATTGAGTGGCCATGTAATTTATCATTCAACTCTGGATGTTTCTGAAAAGGAAAAAGGATGTAATTAATAGTTAATCCTCAACAACAGGCATAAACCCAAACTGCCCCCAAGTAACCTAGAACTTTAGGAAACATTACTTAAACATGAGATTGGATGGGTTGGAAAGGAGAGGACAGAGTGGAAGAAAAAAGAGGGTTGTTATCCTGGAGGTGGGTGTTAGCCACATGCAAAGGTGAATGTCCCAATTGTGTTTGTTTGATTTCAAGCTTTAGAGCTGTTTTGCAACAGGTCCTCCACTGTGTGAATGCCAACATGGCAAGGTCATTAGAGCTGAGGGTAAACCAGTGCCCAAAGATGTGAAAAGAGTGTGGATCTTCGGGAGGAGGGCTGTTGTTGAACAGGTATTTGCGTCAGCAACTCCTGTATATGCTTTGTCTCTCATACTCAGGCTATCAGATGAGAAAAAACAAACAAGAAAATGTAATGATGTGTCTGCTTGCTTTATAAAGTTGGTTGGGTGAAGCTTAGCTATAAGCCAAGGCATCTTTCTGCCTAGCAGTCTGCATCAGATTCATCTCAAAGGCTGCAGCACAAGTTATTCTGAAATAGTCTGTCTGGATTGGGCCACTGGCTCCTAGATTTTCAATATTAGCCCCAGGAAATTTCTGACATGCAGTCCAGAGCTTGTATGATCGAAATCACCTACATCGAGATTTTCTTTATCTATAGCTCTCAGTACCAGCGTGTTAACCAGAGGTCACCATCCTCTCATCTTCTCTGTCCTCTTAGAAGCTCCAGGACTTGTGAACTGCAGATTTCACATTGTCACATCTAGTCAACCTTCCAGGGTCTGGTACATTGTTGAAGGTTTTGTGTCTATCTGAATCTAACACGGAGCCAGACTTGGTGCTAGAGGTTTATGAGTGACCTTATATGACACTGGTTCAGAACTCGTCTATTCACTGATCTAGGGTATCATTTGTGGATCTGTGAGCTTAGTTCCACTGCTGAGGAGAAGCTGGCAACAATGAAGGGTCAAGGAAATCTACAGATTAAGTCTAACCACAGATTAAGAGGATACTCAAGGAGGTCAGCTAGGTCTGAGAGGTCCCGAAGAGTCCCAGGGATGTCCTAATTCTGGAACTTTTTAAACAGAAGTTGAGAGATCAGGTCTTGCGTCTCAGGGGAACAATCAGTATCAAAGACCTCAGGATGAAAGGCAAGTCATAATCTGGTTGCATCATACAGCCTCCTTTGTATTCCACTGAGAAGCAGCACAGCCTACTTTTCTTCACTTGTTGAATCCTAATGTGGCCACTAGCCAGGAATTTTTGGTCAAGGATTTAACAGACTGGATCCACTAGAAATAGAATTCCGGGACAATCCTGGCTCCTTTACAACTTGCTCTTTTTGATGAGATAACAAAGGATAATTTAGAATTCTAGAGGCTTATTTTGCAAAGCAGTGGAAGTTTCGAGAACATCTGGAGAAATTGGGAACATTGAGTTCTTTAGAATGTGGGGCTCGACCACTTTCCCAGAGTTACTGGTAGAGAATCAAAGATCTTTGTTGTATTGGAAGCTTCAAGCAGGAACATTTCAGGCAGAACCAGCTTTACTTTTTATTCCTAGAAACCTCCCTTTCTATTGCGTTTATCACTGTCATAGTCACATTTCTCAGTGAGGCAGGACACCCTCAAAAAGATCTTATTCCCAGTGATTCGTGTCCTTTTCTAGTGTTTCAACTGCCATTAAACCTTCCTTATGCTCATTGATCTTAGTATATTTGCAATCAGATGTGACAGGTTATTTGCTTTGGTAATCTGGCACTGTTTGTGGACTTCTAATCGTATTGTGTCTGTTGACTCTGTTGACTCTCATTCTGAAGCTTAATGTCTTAGACTGTTCCTTCCCTCAGCAAGAGAGATATTAATTGTCCCATATTATTGGAAAATTTAACACATAATCTGTAGAACCAGATCCACCAGTGTTTGAGATGATTTTCATTCCAATCTCTGTTCCTCTTGAAACTAATCATTTTGAGAGATTAACAAGGTAAGATTAGCTTGCTCTCTTCTAGCACTTCATATAAATTGGATCACATAGTTTGTAGTCTTTGATGTCAGACTTGTCTCACTCAGCACAATGTTTTTGTCACTGAGTCATTGTTACGTGTATTAGTAGTTCATTGATTATTTTGCTTATTGTATTCTATTGGATAAATAGACTTCTATTTTTATTTTTATAAATCTATTCTCATCTTGATGGATTCTTCCCAGTTTTGGGTACTTATGCTTTAAAAAATATATTCCCATATATTTATTATTTTTCATTCTCTTCATTCCTTCTTAAACATAGAAATGTCCATTTGAAATATGTGAAAATATATTATTTTGTCTTCATTCTTGAAGAGTATTTTTGCTGTATGTAGAACTCTAGTTTTAAATTTCTTTTTCCTTTGACACCTTAAAGATATTGTTATACTGTCTTCTGGTTTCCTTTTTATTTTCTAAGAAGGCAGTGATCATGCTTAATCATTATTTCCTAAAATTTATAATGTGTCATTTTTTCCAAATTTCTTTCAAGATTTGACTGTGATATACCTTACTAATATTTGAGCCATGTGACTTAAAACATGTATTAGTGATGATATATAAAATCTTTAGCCTTCTAGATTAGATTTTTAAATCATAAATCATAATAGGTAGGTGCTTTTCAATATGCTCCTCTTGTAATCACTCCATAAAGAATTTCACACATTTTGCAAATACACATAATCCTTTTATTTCTCTGGGTTTCAGCTATTTATATATTTATATAACCATATAACCATATACTATATATACATTTATGTACACACTCATAGGTACATAAATATATCTATTTATATTTGCATATAAAACATGTACACATACATACAGTTTAATTATGTATATTAACCTCCAGATTTATATTTCCAATCTCTGAATTGTTCTTTTAGTTGTTTCAGATATGCTTCAAACCCACCAAAAAATAAAAGACATCTTTCCCTAATTTCTAAGCTGATTATTTCCCCATCGTCCGCATTCTTTATACGAATGACAGTCAGTCATACAAGCCAGATTTTATAGCCTTCACTATGAGAAACCATTATCTATGTAGAAAGTTAGAAACAAGCTATTAGTGTTCAAAATAATTATTAAGATATCAAGAGACACATTATTTCCCAGTTAACACTTGTTTCTATTTTTAAATCATTCTGTATGTATTTAACCTTAACATTCAATATAGTTACAGAATAACAAAAAATAATAGTAGTTCCTTTTAAGGATGTACTATAATCTTTTTTAGTGGCTGCACCTGAGATACATGTTGACTGCTTCTCTTATGTATAAAAATTACACTGCTGTGAACAGATTTGAGTACATAAATTGGTTTGACATTTGTACCCAAGGGTCAAGTCTCTGTTGCTTGAATTGCTAGGATAAAGTGTAAACGTTTTTATTTATAAACAGTACCAGATTTCCTCTTAGAATAATTATACTGTTTTATACGATCAAAAAAGTTTGAGTGTTCTTTCATACCCTAACCAGCACTTTCCTTCATTAAACTAAGATTTCCATTTTAAATTATTAAAAATAAATTTATTTATGATTGATTTTATGTTTTGTTGTTTTAAATTTAAATTTTATTTTGTATTTAAGTAGTTGAGCCATCTAGAGTTTATTTTAATGCAATTAGTGCATGGAGCCAGGGATAATGAGAACTGCCCACTTCCAAACCTTCTTATAGGTGTTCCACAAACAATGCAGTACAACAAGAAAAACAAATACAACATAATATGTACACAAAACTATGCAAATAAATATAACAAAAATACACAAACCCCATACTATCTGAGTAACTAGAAGGTAGCAAATACTCAATCTTTAAAATGCCTGTAAAAGAAAAGTAAACCCAAATTCATTTGAACTATATCTTATGCTCCAAAGCCCTTATGGAGAGAAAGTGATTGGTGGGAACTAACACTGATTCAGTGACTGACAGAATATCCACCTAAGTGTGAATATACCAATGAAAGAGCATTTTTTACAAGCTTCCCTCTATCAGTTATTGAATATCTTCTATTTCTCCACTTTCTTTTGAAACAAACTATTCAATTTTTATGTAGATTCCATATTACACTAATACTTCAAATTATGCTTAATCACAGTAACAAAATTGGCATGGGGGAATGAAATTATGTGGTAGACTAAAACTAGTACTTAATAGTCTGTGCTCAAACAGACACTAAGTTGCAGCCAAGACTACAGACAACGTCAGATGACAAAACCAGTCCAGTGGACATAAATAATACCTCATCCTCAAACGACCAAAAATGTCACACTGGAGACTGCTGTCGGATCCATTGATATTACTGCTTGCCAAATTGCTACTGAAGCTTCTGTTTCTCTTGCAAAAATGGATTATCCACTCCCCTCTTATTTTGTGTTTTTAGATCTAAATTCAAAATTTTGAGTTGGTTCATTGATTGGATTGGCCAGTCATATGTTCGCTTCTTATACCCATAAGAAGCTGGGAAGGTTATTATCTGATGCTTTCTTTCACTTCTATTGCAGTAGGTCCCCAACTACAATTCATACACTAAGGAGTTCCCTAAATCTAGACAGTGGATTACCATGCTAGGCAGTACGATGTCCCCTTTAAATTAATGTCCACTATGCTTGCTCACCTTTGGTTTTACAAAACAGAAAATATTTTACTTTGACAACATTTACCTAAAGAAAATCTCTAGACACTCCCATTACAGGTTACATCAACCTGTCAGCTACTCAGTTGGGCAAGTTTGTGGCTAAATTATCCCAGTGAGCTCACTGGTTTTTGGACGTTTCTAAAGTAGCCATACTGAAGTATCAATTATTTACACTTGCCCCAAAATTGTACATCTTATAAGTATTTTTGCAGTGTAGTTTAAGTGTACCAACATTTAGATTTAAATACACCTAGATTAGCATTTATTTCTACCACCTAAGCAGCTATGCAATGATGGAAAAGTCATTAAACTGATCAAACTCTGTTTCCCTATCCTTAAAATGGTAATCATAAGGAAGATATGTGAGAAAATAAAATAATTTAATTAGAAACGTCTAGTCCAGTGCTTCAAAAATGGTACTTGGTAAGCATGGCCATAATCATAATTGCCATAAAGATTAAAATAAATTTTGGCTCATACTCAAGTTTGAAATTCGTTTCAAGGAGAAATTTTTTTTCTATAAAAATTCACCCCATTTCCATGTACTTCTGCTGCTCCTGCAAATTTCAACTGACATTCAACAGAAATGGATTCCACTTCAGTCAACAATATAAAATATTGGTACAATGAATTTGTTAGTGTCCAAATCTGGACTTGATACAATTGACTTTGATACAATTATTGCCAAAAGCTTACTTTAGCTATTCAATTTTTCAGAAAGAAGTCTAATGGATGGATTAACTATTAATCTTTCTATATTTTTTCAGACTTTAGTGCTGTATTAAGATGGCTCATCAGAAAGCGTAGTGCCTGGACCATATTACATAAATTCCCCACAGAAATGATTTTACTGAATTATGATTTAATGATTAATAATTTAACAGTCTGCGCTCAACCATCTAGAAGTCAGATGCATGCCACTTCTATTTGATAAGTGCTTGCATTTTTTTTTGCAGTATCACAGAAGGCAATGCCTGCTGTCTATTCATTCATTCATTCATCTAGTCAACAACCTAGGGTAGTTTCATTCAACATCAAAATTATCACTAAAATAATCTTCTGGGTTAAGTGACTGGGTTGGATGACAGAATCAGTACTGATGAAACCAGTGGTGTGATCCAGGATTTCTTTGTGGTTTGATTTAATCTTTAAAACCTTGGGAGATATATGAGGGATTCCAAATTTTATATGTGAGGAAAGGTCAGGTGATGTTACTGAGGTCTCATAGCTGGGGGGTGGCAAAATGAAGAGTCCAAGATTATTTTCTTATGGAGTAGTAAAAGAAAAAGAAAAGGGATATTATACTAGGACTATGCAATAGGAAGACAGGCTAGCAAATTCGGTCTTGCGGTTTTAATGGAAGGTGTTTAAACCATTTTCATTGATGGCAGCATCCATGCAAGAAGTTTATAACCTCTTTTTGTGTCTTCTTTTAAGGTTAATATTTTTAACTTACGTTAGTTTAGTAATACTTGTTGGCAATCAGAATGGATACCTAAAAATATCAAAAATATACTGATTTTGTTAATTCAATGCTGCATAGTTTTAGTTAGCTAATATTTCAGTCAGACTTTTATATCATGTGAAACTGTGCAACAAATTCAACCAATGATCTTAACCTTAGAAATGTTCCAAAATTATAAGATGTTGAAGTTAACAACCAACATTCGGATCTATTTAAATCATCCCACTGCCTGTCAAGAAGTATGTGCATCCGCATTGGTAGTTAAGGGGAAGGTCTGATGTCTAAATCAACCCATTTTGTTTTTGACAGCTATTAGAAAGATCCTTATTTTCTTGAGCCAAATCTCTTCTGGCTTCACCTCATTGATTCTAGTTCATCCTTTTCGAACAACATGGAAGTCTAATTTCTCTTCCACGTTAGAACCATTCGGATACTTGGAAATAGTAAGATTGTACTTGAGTTTTTTCCACCTCAACTATACATTCTCCATTCTTTTAGCTTGTCTGTAAATTGTTTTATTTTACTTAATCAACCTTCTGTTTCCATTTGAAGACCCTTCAGTTTGTGGACATGCCTTTTAGGTGTGGTGTTCTTGGATTACAGCACAATAGAGACGGACTGCCTCCTGCATCTTCCATCAACACAGACAGAGGTTATATTAGTGTTCTTGGCAGACACAAATTAGTATTGATTTGTATTGCAGTTACTATTTAGTAAAATCCCTTGACAATTTTCTCTGTTTCAAAAGCACATCTCTTCTCTACTGTACTTGTGCCGATGGGTATTTTAGTCCAAATTTTGAAGTTTTACATTTATTTCTATTATATTTTTTTCTAGTAAATTTGACTCACCATTCTAATACAGCAAATTTTATCACAGTTAAAAATTTATATTTATTTTCCATGTATTATGTGCCAATCACTGTACTAGGTATTTTTACTCATATTATTTTGATTTATTCTTATTTAACTGGAAGAGGAATCCCAATTTTATGACTGAGAAAATATGTTCAGGGATATTAAATAATTTGACTGAGGTTTTTTAGAACATTAGTCACAGAGTTCAGGATTTGACTGTAGGTCTAAGTTCAAAGATCATGATTTTATTTGTTTCTACTAGGTCGTTTCTCTATCACAACCTAAATTGTTGATACGTTGAGTAAGTCTTATAGAATATAGATAACTTGGACATGTCGTATCCACTGGCCACCAGACTTTAGACAAAAACCCGGAGTCCTTATAGGCCTATCTTATTTTAATGCTATCTAGCATGTATTTTTTCTTCTTGTGAGACATTTTACGAATTGACTTACTGACGTTCAAATACATATATTTTACTTCATTTTTCCTTATTAAATAATCAAGGCTTATGGTGAGAAAGTAGAGCATGAATAGGGTTGGTTCACATAAAAAGAAAAAAGTCCCTGAGCAGCCAGTAACTGTCACAAAGCCCATGAATTTTTTCTTTGAAGAGGTTCAACAATCTTTAGTTCTTCACCCAGAAAATTTAGATATTCTCTTTCCACATAGAAGGAGGAGATTAGAAATACCAAGACAATGTCAAGTCAAGGTTGATTGCTAAGGCAGGAAACAAAAGTCTAAAAGTGTAATAGGACCATTCAGCAGTTTGGGAGCATCACTATATTTTATCATAATATAGTAAGGAATGTTTATAAAGATAACCAATAAGTTATTTATAAATTATTTAATATACACTCAAGGATATCTGTGTAAAAATATTTTGAATGGCTTTTTTTTTTTTTTTTTTTTGAGACGGAGTCTCGTTCTTTCACTCAGGCTGGAGTGCAGTGGTACGATCTCGGCTCACTGCAAGCTCCGCCTCGCAGGTTCACGCCATTCTCCTGCCTCAGCCTCCTGAGTAGCTGGGACTACAGGTGACCACCACCATGCCCGGCTAATTTTTTTGTATCTTTAGTAGAGATGGGGTTTCACCGTGTTAGCCAGGATGGTCTAGATCTCCTGACCTCGTGATCTGCCCGCCTCAGCCTCCCAAAGTGCTGGGATTACAGGCATGAGCCACCGTGCGTGGCCTGAAAGGCTATTTTAAAGGAAAAAAATTTCATATGTAAGAGAAAACTTAGTTATCTGTAGCTTGTACTCATAAATTGTACTTATTCAGAGCATCTTGGCTCCCCTTAATAAAGTTTAATATGTGAAATGTGACCATATGCATGTCTGTATATGTGTGCATATGGTATCTATAAATAATCTTAGCAAATTTTTAATGTCTCAGATATTTGGAAATAAGTAAATTTTAAGGTGAATTTTTATACCATTTGTCTGGGAAGACAGCTGTAAGTAGATGTATTTTGATCTTCTTAATACATATTCTTCCCTTTAAAATTTCCTTGTACCCTATCTCTGAAACATCTCTTGAGGGACTTGGGCATAAGAAACCACTGCTATTGCAAAAATATCCCTGTCTTTGATTACAAAGACTGAACCAGTCATTTGTGACTGGTTCTTGTGAATGAATCCAGAGGCTGGGCTCAGTCAAAGTCTATTTCTGTTTACCTTTTTTTTGAGACATATGTTATAGGTATGTGGTCAGAACTTAAACTGAAAAACCAAATAAAGTTAAGACTGTCAATATTTTTAGTCTATGTGTATTCTTAGAAGTAAGAAAAGGAAGCCATTCTTTAAGTAGAATGCAGCAGACATGAAAAGCAAAGCAAAATCCAGAAAACTTGATTCCACAAAAGGCATAAGTAGTCATCCCAATATTTTATTTTCATCTTTACTTCTCATTTTTATTTTCCAGAGAACCTTTATAACACAGAAATGTGCCATGTATCCTCCCCTTGAATGTCTATAAGATTGCGTTTTGTATATTTAAAATATATCCTGCCCGTCATTTACTTATGCTAGCCGTTGAAGTCTGATTCTTGCAATGAATGGTGTCCCAATAATATTAAATACTTGTGCTTACTTTTAATTAATAGACAAGTAATGTGTAAAAGTATTAAACAACTCACTTTTGCACAACAGTAAAAAATTCTGAAGTAGAACATATGTGTGAGTATGTATATCTGTGGGTGATTTCTGTCTTGGGAAAATCTTATAGAAGTAATTCAGCTAGTGCCAGCATTGTGAAAGAAAATTCACAGATGCAAAATGCCACAATATCAAAACCAAAATTTATTATCTTTAATTGCAATAATAAAATTACAAAGAGTGTTTAGACGAACAAATAAAGAAAAATCAATCTTTTGACATTGAATAGAATCATTGGAAGAGTAAATTTTGACAGGAATTGGACTGGAACAAATTAGTAAAATAAATATTTGTATGTGTGAAAAAAGAACCAGGTTCATGAATGGGGAATTGATGCATGAAATTATATTTAATGAACACTACTTTGAGTTGCCTATAGGATAACTTGAAATAGGTAAAGACTAGAGTTGAAATATGTGAAGACTACTAGAGTACCCCAAAGATACAATTACAAAGATGATTACGTTCAAGGACATATATAAATAAATAGTATTCAAGAATCGTAGAAAATTATTGAAAGAAAATTATTTTGTGTATAAGGATTGATGACAGAGAGAAAAGTGCCATCAGTAATTTTCAAGATGATTAGTTTGAGTTTTTATTTTTACAATAGCTCACAGGTTAAAGAGTAATTCTAGTCATGCAGAAAGATAATTTTGATTTTACCTGTTAAGTTGCTACCATTGGTGAAGTTACTATATAGACAGCTGGGGGAAGAAAGCGTTTGGGAAATATTCACATGTACTTGATAAATATTTGAATGCAAACAGTAATTAAAACTCTGTTTGCCTATGCATTCATCAGAATGATAGATATAACAGAGGAAGAAGGCAAACCCTTAAGAGATATCAGAGTTAAAATTTGGGTTAATATTTTTTTCTTTTTATATATATTATATATATATATGTTTTATTATACTTTAAGTTCTAGGGTACATGTGCACAATGTGCAGGTTTGTTACATGTGTATACATGTGCCATGTTGGCGTGAGGTATACCTGATGTAAATTTGGGTTAATATTTGACTGATACTGTAATTGATTTAAAAAAAGTAATCAGAACCCTAAAACTTAAAGTATAATAATAATAATAAAAAGAAAATAAATAAATAAATAAATAAATAAAATGGTTTTCCAGAACAACAACAACAACAAAAAAGTAATCAGAGCTACAAAAAGAGACATGGAAGAGTAGGGTGCAGAGCCAATGACGAGTAAGTTTAAAGAAGAAAAGTGTAGTCAATTGTTAAATATGTCTCACAGGGAAATAATTGGATTTGGCCAGAAAAAAGTATCTCTAGCAAAAAAGATCTTTCTAAAAAATATCTCTTTTATTTTAATGGAGAAGTTGAAAGGTAGATTTCAGTAAAAGAGTGTTAAAACAATGAATAAGTGAAGCAGATTGAGTTACTCATGAAATTACAAATTAAGTCCAATATTAAGTACAATAAAACTCGGGACAACTTAGATTTCTACAAAACTAAGGAATATGTTCTTCAAATGCATACATTCAGTTTCCTGGTCTCTATTTTTCATGTCCTAATCTTTTGTACTTTTATGTTTTATTAGTATACCCAACTTTAATATAGAATTTTTTGCAGGTACAAAATTGGAAATGTTGGCTTCACCAGAACCTAAGGGCCTTGTTCCCTTCACTAAAGAGTCTTTTGAACTTATAAAACAGCATATTGCTAAAACACATAATGAGGAACATGAAGAAGAAGATTTAAAGCCAAATCCTGATTTGGAAGTTGGCAAAGAGCTTCCATTTATTTATGGAAACCTTTCTCAAGGAATGGTGTCAGAGCCCTTGGAAGATGTGGACCCATACTACTACAAGAAAAAAAATGTGAGAATTAATTGAGATTATTTTGATGACATTTTTATTATTTTATTTCCAGACATACAGAAAATGTAATTGAGATAGGATACAAAAAGATAATGAAAAATAGGGCAAGATCTGATTTTAAATTATACAGAACTACGTAAGATATCTCATTTTGGGAGCACACATATTGGAGATTTTTATCAAAACTGATATCTTACCTGGTTAGGTAGTATATTTTGGATTACTTTACTTCATAATATATGTATTAGTATGCCTTAATGTAAGTGAAATATTTTAAGGGAACATGATGATTGTCCATTTGTGGTTATCAATTTTAAAATGCCTATAAAATGCCTAGAATATACTCAACAATTTAAAATGTTCAATATGATGAACTTACTCAGAAGTCAGAAAAGTAAATACAACCCGTATGTTGTTTATCATTTTTATTCATTCATACATACATACACTTACCCTTTATCTCCAGAATGACTTTAGGCATCTACTACTATATGTCCAATCCCAGAACAAGCACAAAATGCTAAATATGAAAGTAATTGCTTTTAGAAATCAGAGATTGGTGTGAACCAATGAAGCTGAAAGAATCAAGGATGCAGAATTTGAGTTATAGATTAAAAAACACTTCAAAGTTTTAATAAGGGAAAGAGAAGACCTATGTGTAGGCAGGAGCAGAGAATGATTCTGGAATGAGGAAAAGAGAAAGTGACGCTATAACTGGAAACTTAGCTGTTGCAAGTTATGAAATATGAGGTGAGATAATGGAGATGTCAACATGGATTTAATATGGTGATCAAAGGACTGATGCAATGAATATAATGTTTAAGTAGCATTAACCCAGCAGATTTCTAAATGATGATTGCACAGAAGAGACAGGACTAGAAAGATGAAATAACACAGAGAGTAATCCAGGACTGAAGTCGCGAGGAGACAGAGAGAACAAAGCTGAGAAGAAGCAGCATGATCTGACTGACTAAAAATGCCAAGGTTTTCAGCTTAGAGGAATGGTGATGCCACTGACAAAATGAAATAACTAGAAAGAATATCAAATTCGGGGGAGGTGACGATTAGCTTCATAGCAAAAGTAATTTGATATTCTTGTAGAGCATTCAATGATATTATCAAATGGGTGACAAGGAATTGCACCACATTCTCTGGATGGAAGACAAAGTGACTTTTTTTTTTTTAAAATAAATTACAGTTCTTTGGAATACTTGTCATGGTGGAAGCTTGTTGACATTTTACAGTAGAAATGTATATATTAACTTAAAAGACTGCAATATCTCGGGTAGCCTCCATGGGCATTATGCAGCATTGTTAATGCTTAATCTTGAGAGCATTTTAATGAAAGTATAAGTTAAGCCCTCATCTCAATTACCTCTACATTCAGTTTTTGCTATGGTTATGTCATAATAATTGATATGGCACAGTAACCGTAGGGATAGGTATTATTGCAGAGTTTTGAGTACCCTGCAGCATGTACAGACATGGCTGGCAAAGTGCTAGATGTGTTCTTGAAGACAAAACCAAAGATTTTGAAAAATAAACCAAGGCCCAGAGTTACTCTTGGTCTAGTTCCCATGAAACATCTGGAGCAAGAACTACATGGATAGCTTGGTATAAAAGTGCTGTTACAAATGACAATTTATTTGAGTTGCATTTGGTTTATTCTGTTAAAAGTGGCATAAAATAAATACTTTTATAATTAACAAAACAATTTCAGCTCTTAAATTGGGAGATTATTATACCTAAAATTAGTCATTTCATCACAATGGCATATATAACATCTTGTGTGAAGTTCGAGATTGTTCTGGAAAATAGCATGAAAAGCACATTTTAAAAAATCAGATTTACTTTGGCTCTTTTTAATTTTTATTTTCTGTTTGCATTTAAAATAGAGGAAAATATCTATAGTATAGGTCAAAGTGTTCACAGATTGTGTGTTAGAAAAATATTTTATTAAGAAGAATTATATCACAATTTGGATTCCATTTAGAACACTTATCCATGAAATATTATTGAATATATATTTGTGCTAAGTAATCTATTTTTCTGTATATATACAAATGTAAATAGAAATAATCACCTCTGTATAACATATAATACTGTAGTATCTAATAGATTATATTTAATATATAATTTTAGTATACTATAATTTATTGTGTCTCAGTATGTTATGTTATAAATTATTAAATATACTCTTTTAGACTGTAAGCTATAAAATATTCACTATTCGTATTTATTTATACCCCACAATAAGATTTTTCCAAATGGATATATAGTGGATATATATACACACTTTCACTGAATGTGTATAAATATATATATATATACACACAAATATAAAAATATGCAAACTTGCTCATTTACAGGTATATATATATACACATACATTCATGTACATACACAAGCATGTACACATATATAGATCTATGACTCAATTTTAATTTCAGAATATTTCTGATATTTCATTATTTTTTATTAGAATTTTAATGCTTTAATATCTCAATGTATTAGGTTTACATGTTATAAATTTCTGGTTTAGATATATGTATGTTAATGATATCATGCAAGTTTGGTTTTATTTCATAGACAATGGTTAAGAATTAATGTACTATTTCAATTCATTGGATCTTCTTTGCTATCATAATCCCACATTTGATTTGCTCTGAAATAAAATCTAACTTTTAACATTCATTACGTTCTCAGATACACCGGCTCTGGCATTTTTAAATGGATCTTCGTGAGCTATTGGCATACTGTGTTCTTCCTATTCTGTTAGTTCTCTAAGGAGACTGGGGGTTGGCTTGAGACAAACAACTTTCTTGGGTGTAACAGTAGCAAAAAACTCAAAAAAGCAAAAATGGTAGATAAACAGGCAAGCCTAAATATGAATAAAAACATCTAAAATCTTTCCATTTGACTTAGCCTATAAAAATATATAAAAAAAGAAAAGTATGGCTTTTAGAGTCCAAGACTATAATGATGATTGATTGGCAATTTTTTGCATAATTGATGAGATTATGGTTCTGAGTTCTAACTTCACTTGATCGCTTTTCTTCTTACAGACTTTCATAGTATTAAGTAAAAATAGAACAATCTTCAGATTCAATGCGGCTTCCATCTTGTGTACATTGTCTCCTTTCAATTGTATTAGAAGAACAACTATCAAGGTTTTGGTACATCCATATCCTTTTCTGTTGACTTGTTGACTTTAAACTGTGCTGACATTAACTGCAACTATACTATTATTCAACTATTTCTGCAGTATTTTTCTCTTTTCAATTTATATCTCATGTTGGGTCATATTGAAATCTAGGTTATACTTCATTAAGTGTTCCACATTTGAAAATACATACAAAGTATATTTTCTAATATACACAATAGTAAATATTAACAAATATTAATGCCCATTGTTGTTCAATAAGATTAATATTTTTCAACATTTAAAAAATATATATAATAGAAATATATCTTTTCCAATATTATTTATTAACTATTATTCCTTGACTATAAGCTACCTTTTTCCGACTGTTTATTCTAATTAGTGTCCTGATTGATTGCATATTCATGTCCCTGACTAATTTGCCAAAATGGAGACCAGTATTAGAGTATGTTATATAATTATTTTATACATAATATCATATATAATTGTACATTTTTAATATTTTACATTTTATTTTAATAACATTGAATTATATGATACATTATATTTTATATTATAATAAATTTAATATTTGTTAATGATTAAGATAATATTTCAGTGCTTCACATCTATTTTCCTTGCTATTGCAATCTCATTCCTGATTTGCTTCTAACTTAGGTAACTTTCATTCCTTTCCACTCATTAAGAAAATCGCTTTCTCCCTTTCTGTTCTATTCCTCTCTTTCCTAGGACATACCAGTAGTCTGACTTGCGTTAGACTGTAAGGATGGAAAGGCCCATTAAATTTTCTGGGGGAAAAGGCTTTCTTGAAGTTACCTTTTGAGTTTTAATATTATTATTAAAACTAGTTGATTTTGGAAGGTGACTATAACAATATCACCATAAAAAAATCTTTGAATATATATATAATAAAATTAGATCTTACACATGCCCTTAATGATGATTATTAATTATTGTATAATCCCTATAGGGAGCAAATTTGATATTTGATGTTTCTATCATTTACCTACATAACATATAAAGACTATCACCTCTCAGCTAGAATTTATTGAACTTTTTTTTTACTTTTTAACTTTTATTTTAAGTTCAGAGGCACAAGTGCAGGTTTGTTACATAGGTAAACTTGTGTCATGGGGTTTTGTTGTGCAGATTATTCATCACCCAGGTATTAAGCCTAGTTCTCATTAGTTAATTTTTTCATGATCCTCTCTCTCCTCCCACCCTCTAACCTCCAAAAGGCCCTAGTGTCTGTTGCTCCCCTCTATGTGTCCACGTGTTCTCATCATTTAGCTCCCACTTCTAAGTGAGAACATGCAGTATTTAGTTTTCCATTTCTGTGTTTGCTAAAGATAATGGCCTCCAGTTCCATCCGTGTTCCTGTAAAGGAAAATTCATATGGAACCAAAAAGGAGCCCAAATAGCTAAGGCAATCCTAAGCGAAAAGAACAAAGCTGGAGGCATCTTGTTACCTGACTTCAAATTATACTACATGGCTACAGTAATAAAAAAATTTAAAAGTCAAATGTCATGACAAATGCTATAAGACACAGCCTACCCTATTTAAAGCATGGAGCTAGGGCTTTAAATTCTATTTAAAGCATTGAGCTAGGGCTCAAGGAGCACTTGCTTTCTTGAATGTTGTCTAATTTATTGGTGGTTGGTTTGTTTTGGCCTACCAAGTAGACCTGGTCTCACCTTCCTGATGACTTATTCTTAGATGCCAGCTAGTTATCATAAACATAGTATTTCAGAGTTGACAATGTATTATTCTCACCAATAACATTTATATGAAAAAAATTCTGCAGGAATACTTTGCTTGGAATTTACACATTTGAAATACTTGTAAAATTCTTTGCAAGAGGTGTCTGGGCAGGATCTTTTTCCTTCCTTGGTGATCCATGGAACTGGCTTGATTTCTGCGTAACTGTGTTTGAGTGAGTATTTCTTTAAATTGAGTCTAATGTTTTGCTCAGAAAATATTTTTCATAAAAAAATAATTGACGTCTACAAAGATTTCTGCCTGCAGATAGTCTTCAAGTGAAGAATACTTCAAAGTTATAGTCATAGTGAGCTCTCTCAGCTGCCTCTGACCTAGTCCTCAGAAGATGCAATAAGAATGAAAGGAGTGGGGGGGAAGAGGGGAGGGATAGCATTAGGAGATATACCTAATGTTAAATGACGAGTTGATGGGTGCAGCACACCAACATGGCACATGTATACATATGTAACTAATCTGCACGTTGTGCATATGTACCCTAAAACTTAAAGTATAATAATAAAAAAAGAATGAAAGGAGTGGGTTATTTTCTGCTTTCTATTTGGAGCAAGAATGATAAAGATTGAATTTGTGCATTTTAAGTGTGCCTTTTAGTGATCAGTGAGCGAATCCCCTGAATACTTAGGAGAAGGTCCTGGCAGATTTGATTCTCAATTCCCAGTCTACGTTGCATGTAGCTACATTGCTTAAGACCAGCAAATATGCTAGAGATCACAATAACGTATCTTAAACACCACCCCCCCACATTTTCTGGAATGCTTCAGACAATTCTAACAATTTCATGTCTCTTTTTAAAATACTTCTATTTAGTGTATTCTGTTTTCTAGCTATGGAAATCATTACTGGCATCAAACTTGTTAAAAATAATTTTAAGTAATTTTCTATTTGTAGATTTTGAGTCAGTTTTTAAAATAACATTTATAAACAGCATAAAGGTGTCGCTATTTTGTAAGCAATCTAACATAGTGTCTTATATCACTGTAATTATTACCATCACTACTTTGACTGTTATTACCATTATCTTTGCTGTTTTGCTGTTTCTGTTAGCTAACACCTACAGAGCCCTTCCTATGTGCCAAGTGCTCTTCTATGTACTTCACATAAATTAACTCATTAAATCTCTCAAAAAACCCTCTGAATCAGGAAGTATTATTAACCCCACTTTACAGTTGAGGAAACTGAGGCAAGAAAGATTTAAATAATTTGCTCATGTTGCACAGTTAGTTCATGGTAGAGCCTGGATTTCTACACAAGCAGTCTGGCTTCAGAGTCTGTGCCCTTAATCAACACACAGTCTGCTTATACCTTCATCACCATCACCATCACCATTGTCATCATTATCACCATCATCATCAATGTCATCACCATCATCCTCTCTTCATCTTTATTCTCATATCACCACCATAATTACCATCATCATCACTGTATGTTTAAATATTTAAAATGAATCTTATTCCTTAAAACACTATTCATTTTTCATTGTAACTATCTTTTCAGTAATTAGATAACAAAAGATTTATGAACATAGTATGGAATATTTGATGAGAAATTAAGAGTATTCACAGTGTCAAACTTTTGTAAACTCTCATAATATAGATTAATATTTACCTGGCGACTTTCCACCGTAGCAATCTTTGACTTCTGATCAATAATAAAACTGTTTGCAATATGGAATCATGTGATCAAGGGAAATGTTTGCATATATGGTTTTAAAAATAAGTTTCAATAACCATAAAAAGCCAAGAATAAGTAGCATAGATGTAATATGACTTTTAAGTAACTCTAATTTAACTCCACAGGATTATTATAAGATACTCACCTCTAGACTTCATTCCAATGCTTCAAACTGCAAGAACTTTGAGAATTTTAAAAATTATTCCTTTAAATCAAGGTAAGAAATTGCACTGAATATCTTTTCTTCGTTTTGTTTTATATACTGCCATGTATTCACTTGAACTTCCCTGTTGTTGTTCAGAGGAAATATTGAATAGTGTTTCCACTTTGAAACCAGTGAGTTATCTGAAACTTACATTTATGTCACTCCAGGAAAGAGAAGAAGAAAAGTACATTCACTGTTATTTATTTGGTGTAGGCCCAATTTTTACAAAAACCAAAATATAGACATCAATAAAATATATTTTAATTTGTAATTCTTACAAATATGAACTTATAAAATTCTTTAGACTTCTGAGAGAAATAGTGGTCTAGACAGATGTCTAATCTGCCTCTTTCTTTTCCTCATTTTATCAAGAAACCAGTTGATATGAACAAAGTAATATAAAATAAGATGAATTCCCCTTTGCTTTGAGTGCTTGGATAGGGTGCAATTCACATGCCACAAAATTCATCTTCCATCAATCTTGTTGCAACTTTACCACATTGATGGAAGATGCTGAAGACTAAGTTACAGCTCCCATTTCTAAAGACATTCTAACAGAAACACACCACACCTTCTAGTTTGTTATTGTGAATGAATAAGAACAATTAGATAAGAAAACTCTACCCAGAATGTTTTAGCTGCAATTCAGAAGTGTTATGAAATAGCTGTATCAAGAAAACAAAGAAGGAATGTAATAAAAGCAAAAACAAAGCCTACAGGCAACTTTCTTAGACCAGAAAGAAGGCTAAATATATATAGGCTATGTATTTGTAGTTCAGGTAGAACAAATGAGAAAAACAGATTGGAAAGTATGGTGATAATTCATAACCTGTGAATATACTAAAACATTGATTTGTACACATTAAGTTGTTGAATTGTGGGGCTTGTGAAATATATCTCAGTAAAGCTGTTTAATAAAAACTGTCTGTGGCATGGCAGCTTTACCAAATCTAGTGAAGGAATCAATTAGTGAGACTTAACCTGGTGGGAATTTTCACAGCTCTAGCTCCCTTACTACTCCCCACGTATTTCACATGCATCTTCATCTTAAGACTAGAGGTAAGAATTATTAAATAAATCAGATGAATTCAAGTTCTAATAATACAAGAAGAATTCATTCACTAGAGTTGGAAGCCTACAGGCTAGTAGGGACCTCTTACTCTTTTTTTCAAGGGAGAATATACTAGGCACATACCAGCAATATGGAGTGTATGAAAATATTTTGCAATATAGAAAGAGAAACATAATTTAATAGAAAGTATCATCTTTTAAAATAAATGTGTTTAAAAATAGAAGCATACATAATAAATTATCTTTTTGCATTCTCTCAACAGAAGATGAAATGAGAGAGTAATATAGGCAAATATAACTAACTTTAAGACAAAAAAGTGATAAAAATTACACTACCCTAGATGAATATTCAGTGGTAATGGAAGCCGTAAAATAGTATTATCAGTGCATCAAACAAGCACACTCGTATAAAGAAAGACTAGAGGAATTCTGTATTAATACAATAGAACTGAAAAATGGAATGGATTAATGAAGGAGAAAAAACTGAATTCCATCTTAAGCATAAACAGTGATCCTGAAAACAGACCAGAATGAATATAAAAGACAAATTATTGAAATATATACAATAGAAAAAACTTTTAGAAAATTTTTAACTGGAAAAAGAACCTACAAATGAAAGAGATAAGCTTATACTAGATAAATAATAACTACAATGCACACTTGGACATATTGTAAAATGTGATAAATGTAAAGTATTAAAGAATAATAACCTGTGAATATACTCTTCAAGCAAAAGAGCGAGAAACATACATCATGGACAGGTCACCCTTAGACCGCATGTTCATAGTAAACTTAAGTAGGCAGTGGAGTTTCAGAGCTTGGGGCAAAGTGTAGGCAGGGAAGTTGAGACACTAGAATTCTATACTTGGCTTTCATTTGTATGTATAGTCAACAAATGTATGTTGTCAGCTATGCAAGAGTTCTCAAACTGTACATGTGTATATTTTCAGAATATCTGCTGAAAAAATAAGTATGGAAATGAAATATTTAGCAATGAGAGTATTTAGTTCTAAAAGTAATTGCAATGAGCTCTGAAACCATTTCGACACAGAATGGATTGCAAATTACTGCTGTTAGTGAGTTGCAAAACAGAATGCAAATATTATAAATCAGAAGTTACCACATGAACTTCTGTGGTTCATTCTTGAACTAGAGACATATTTTATTTGTGTTTTAGAAAACTTTGACATAGATGTCAATATTATAAAAATTTAATGATTTTATTTTGAAATCCAATTTAACCTGGATGAATTGTCAGGATAGGTCCACCTACATTTATGAACAGCAACAACCTGCTGTAGATGAAGAACAGCTGCCACTTTAAGTCAGGCAGATTCATCTGAGTCCTCTCAACTCTCTGTTTGTGTGAATTTATGCTTCCTGGCAAGCCCTTGTAAGGATTTGAATTTTATCCTTTCTATAAATCATGATAGATAATATGTGATACAAAATACATAATTCAACAATGATAAGTAGGTCAAAGGTCATTACTTATATTAACAAAAACTGAGAAGAATAGAGAAATGTAAGAAAATAAATACAGTTATTTTCTCGCCTTATGTGGTGGGACTGAGTAGATGCTGTCTTATTGATGTAGAGATATGCATGTTATTTCAAAATAGGAACTTAAATTGGATATAAGTTCTCAAAATATATATTTTATCTAAAATACTAAAGGAAAAAATAGATACAGTAAATTTATTGACAAAGGAAAAGAAACACAGTGAATAATAATAAGAATATAGAAATCAAAAAAATAAAGGTATATTCCAGTGTAAACCTAATCTATGAAAATAAATGCAATTGGTTTAAATTATTTTATCGAGGCAGAGACTTTAATATGAAGTCAGAAATTCAATTAAGCTCTATAATAGACTTACTTAAGCTAAGCAAAATGAAGGTTAAAATTTAAAAGAAGGAGGAAGTTATACCAGAAAATTAAGATCGAAATTGGCATATGGCCCAGAACTTTCTAACAAAATCTAATTAGTATATACTAATGAAAATTATTAACAAACTTAATTTTATAAAAATGTGATGGTGTCATTTTTTTTCCATTAAACAAAATGTCAGTGCTAAAATTAAGGCTCCACCAAAAACTGGGTATACAATGGAAATTATCTGTCTGTCTATCTATCTATCTATCTATCTATCTATCTATCTATCTATCTATATGCATGTGTGTGTGTGTGTGTATATATATATATATATAAACACAGACATATATTTTTCTTTAAGAATTGCTCTTCTTAAAAACATTTCCTACAAAACAATATGAAAAAAATTCAGTATAAAAATATACAAGGACTCATGACAGTTGCCAAATAAGCACACAGTGCAAATACACCTATTTTAAAAGTTTGGAATAGTAACTACAGAAATTACGTTGAAGTCATTTTATTTTTTTCTAATAAACTGCCAACAATATTTCAAAATGTTCGAGTGTTAGTGAAGGCTTATAGTCTGGTTTATACATTGGTTCAACATCTCTCGAAAACAATGTGAACGTGTGTATCAATGCTAAACCACTGTTGTATATTTGACAAAGAAGTTCTATTATATATCTAGTATAATACTTTGAAAAGATTTGCTTATAGTAAAAAGAATGATATAATTCTAAGTGGCAAAAGGAGGCTATAAACAAATATTTTATTATGGTGTAAAATTAAAATTGTATATTTAATCTAGATTATCACATTTCTGTAGTCACAAGAATGACTTATTTCAACCCTGTCATATTTTACTCAAGAAATCTAATCATCTGACGTCATTCAAATGAATAGTTTTCAATTCTCACAATAGGATAGAAAGTAGGTATTATTTCCATTTTAAAAAATTATAAAACTAAGATATACAAATGTTGACTACTTGCATAGTTAACATCACAGAGTTAGTATATTCTCATTCATTATTGTGCTGAGCAGTTATTAGGATACTAATGCACACAGACTAGCAAATAAGAGATCAAGTGAAAAAGAAAAGGGAGGAGGGAAGGAAGGATAGAAGAAAGAAAGAAAGTGTATACACAAAAATGTTAATAGTAGTTTATTCTATGAGATATGATTATGTTATTTTTGTTTTTTCTTGTTTTCTACTTTCAGAAGTCAGCATGTGTTATTTATAATTAGAAAAATGAATATCCTTAAATAAAGCCAGCTTTAAGTTTGAATTCTCTATTAGTATTCTGATATAAATACAGTTTACATAGATCACAGTTGTGTTATTCTCATTCCTGCTTATTGAAATTCTTCAAATTGAATTATTATAAAGTCAATTAAAGAATAATATAGAATACTGCTGTTTCAAACTGTTTCTTTTTTCAAGAACATTTTAATTTTGATTTATAACCTTATACCTTTCTTTATGCTTACAAACACTGGAGGTTGATATGACAAGTAGTAACCAAGAGAGGGAGATTGTTTTTCTTTGTAAAGAGAAACAAACAAATAATTAATTTTAAATAGTGTGTCTGAATTATTTTGTTAGGTGTTAAAAATTAGCAATAATACATAAACCTCAACTTTTGATTTAGTATTCACTTTATTTATGAGACCCAAATAATTAAAATTACATTATAAGATAAAACTGTTGATTTCAATGGAGTATGCAGTTGCTATGGGAGAGGTTTGCCAATGGTGCTTTTCTAAGATATTACATTATTTCAAAAACAAATGTTTCTCTTCCAGGTCTGAAATCCCTTGTAGGGGTCCTGATCCACTGCTTGAAGAAGCTTATTGGTGTCATTATCCTAACTCTGTTTTTTCTGAGCATATTTTCTCTAATTGGGATGGGGCTCTTCATGGGCAACCTGAAACATAAATGTTTTCGATGGCCCCAAGAGAATGAAAATGAAACCCTGCACAACAGAACTGGAAACCCATATTATATTCGAGGTAAGAATCACCTTGCCATGTATACCAAAAATTGAAACTTTTGTTAAAGGCAAAGCAGTCTTCCCAGAAATGTTGAACACAACATTTTGCTAGATTCCCAAAGGTGCTGGTTGAAAGGCAAGGATATTTGCTCTTTTCTTCACAATTGAAGAAAGAGATTTTATCTTCTGCAGAGATCCAAATAGACTTCCAATGTGGTGCTAACTCATAATTACATATAGAATATCATTTCTTGCCTATTTTTCAGAAACAGAAAATTTTTATTATTTGGAAGGAGAAAGATATGCTCTCCTTTGTGGCAACAGGACAGATGCTGGGTAGGTGGTATTAGTTTTATTCTATTAAATCATTATCACCTGTCAATAGTACTTAATGAAGGACTATTCCTTTTACTGTTGCTTCCCATTTGATTGTGTTATCTCATTTCATCATCAAAACCATACTGAGAAGTTGTCTTAGTCTACTCGGGCTGCATTAACAAAATACCATAGACTGGTTGGTTTAAAAACAACAGAAATTTATTACTCACAGTTGGGGAAGCTGAGAAGTCCAGATCAAGGTGCTGGGCCAATTTGGTATCTGGTGAAGGCCTGTCCTCTGGCCAATAGATGGTGCCTTTTTGCTGTGTCCTCACATAGCAGAAGAGGCCAGAGGTTTCTCTCAGGCCTTTTCTCTGGGGATATCGATCACATTCAAGAGGACTTCACCCTCGTGACCTAATCACCTATCAAAGGCCCCATCTCCTAATCACATTGGGAGTTAGAATTTCAATATGAATGTTGAGGGGACACAAACATTCAGACCATAGCAGAAGTCTGCAATGTGGAATACTATTCATCCAATTTTATTTAAAAAGCAATAGGCAGACTAATTCAATGATTTCTTCAAGGTTGAGAAGCTAGTAAATGGCAGAGCTGGGACTTACACAAGAATCTTATCTTCTGTTTTCAAGATGGCTCCAGAGCTAGTGAGAATGACCAAGAAAGACAATATAAATCTATCATTTGGAAAGAAGTTTTGGGAGAAAAGAAATATTAAAGAGATGCTGATGGGAGCCGGGATAGCTCAGGCCAGTTGTCCTGCTGCGCAAAGAGGCGAGGCTGCATGTTCGAGGCCAATCTGGGCAACAATGAAAGCCTCACATCCATTAAAAAAGAAAATTAAAAAGATATACTGATATTTCACTTATTTAATCTCACATGTTTTTATTACTATAATTTACATTAATAAAAACCTCGTTCTTAAAATCAGCATTTCAAAATCATTCTTGAGATGACAAAACTGTCATATCTCATTGTCCTATAATTTCAGATGAAAATTACAATTTATAAAGGGGAAACAGGGCACTTCTCGGCAGTGTGACTCACGTAATTTCCTCCTGTTGCTTTGCTCCGCTGGGATGACTTGGCAGCCATCTGTAAACTCAGCTCTTTCTTACACTCTGGTGCCCAGATTAACAAAAGGCTCATGGGGGAGGAGAGCATGAGTTATATGGTTTAGTTAAATTCAGGGGATTTTGATATTTTCTCGCTTGCTCAGCACACATATATGTATGTATATGTGTGTGTGTGTGTGTGTATATATATACACACATATACGTATATGTGTGTATATATACATATGTATATATTGTGTATATATACACATATATATATATTGTTTATATATACACAATATACTATTGTATATATATACACATATATATGTATATATTGTGTATATATATGTGTGTGTGTATATATATATATATATATATATATATATATGTAGTTTGAGACTGAGTCTTGTTCTGTTGCCCAGGCTGCAGTGCTGTGGCTCAATCTGTGCTCATTGTAACCTCTGCCTCTTGGGTTCAAGCAATTCTAGTGCCTCTGCCTCTCAAGTAGCTGGGATTACAGGCATGTGCCACCACTACCGGCTAATTTTTGTGTTTGTAGTAGAGATGGGTTTTTGCCGTGTTGCCCAGGCTAGTCTTGACCTCCTGGGCTTAAGCGATCCACCCGCCTCGACCTCCCAAAGTGCTGAGATTATAGATGTGAACCAATGCACCCTGCGCCCAGCCTCAGCACATATTTTTTTGCCCAGCTCCTGCTGGGCTCCCATTTTATTCTCATATCCAAATGGTGAACCCATCTCTTTGTATCTGTCCCATCCCATTTCAGCTAATTCCTTTTATGTACATTCCAAGCTCAAATATGACCCGAAATACATTTTGGATACACGTGGTCATGGATATTCAGGACACAAAGGTATATTTCAAGGCAAGAAGAGAAATTCATGCAGTGTTTCACCTGCAGCAGTCATACTTGGCTGCATGGTAAACTATCCCAAAACAACATGACAACAACAAAACTTCATTTGCTCAGATACTATGGGTCAGCAATTTAGCAAGTCCCAATGCACAAGTGATTTTTAAACCTCTCCTTGTTCCATTAAAACTACAACAAGTAACATGACTAAACCCAAAATAATGTGAGAGAAAACTACACAAGGGCGTGGAGAGAGGAAGCATGATTTACTGGACTACCACTGTAATAATGGAACACAACACCGAAACTCCTAAGTGGATAGAAATATGAGGACTCCCTAAAAGGAAATCAAATAAATATTTAATTTGTTCTGCCTCCCCGTGTGCAAATACTGCTTATAAATTATTGATGCGATAAATGTTTTCTCACCCTTAAATAATGGGTTCTAAGGGCTTTACATGAAGTGATTTGAAAATTATACCCTCAACCATTGCAGTTGTATTTGTATCAGTACTATTTTCCATCAGTTATACCTTCACTCTGATGTTCAGATATTTCCCCTTTAATATTGGAGTAGTAAAGATATAGTTAATACAAGGTATTTTATTCTTGAAAAATGATAAGACGATAGATTTTAAGTATTCTCACCACAAAAAAATAAGTATGTAAGGTATGCATATGCTAATTAGCTCCATTTGGCCATTCCACAATATATACATATTTCAAAACAGCATCTTGTACTTCACAAATATGCACAGTTTCTCTTTTTCAATGAAAAAATAAAGAAATACAAAAAAATGGCTTGGCAAAAACCACTTTTGAGGACCTTTTTTATTTTCACTTAATTAACACCGTTCACTGCATCAACTTATAATCTAACTCATGTGTGACTTTTTAGCAGGCAATTGTTTGGGAGCAGACATTACTCTCCCTGTGGAAGCGTGAGTTCTCTATTACTCAGGACTGATGTTCTATATTTACGATATGCCATAATCTGATAGTCACCTAACAGTAAGCAGGTTTTTTTCTTTGTCTTCTTTAGTCAGTGTCCTGAAGGATATGTGTGTGTAAAAGCTGGCATAAATCCTGATCAAGGCTTCACAAATTTTGACAGTTTTGGCTGGGCCTTATTTGCCCTATTTCGGTTAATGGCTCAGGATTACCCTGAAGTACTTTATCACCAGGTAAGAACAGAGAGAATCTGTACTGTACTTAGGAATGGCACCATGCCCTCACTTCTAAGATAATGGTCAAATGTAATATAGTTTTTAAAATTTTTATGTGCATAAGAACATAAGAATTGGAAGACAAAAGTAAAGAGAACTAGAATTACAGAATGTCAAATTATATGCTGGCCACATTGCCAGGTGTATTATATCTTATTTAATCTTTGAAACAATTCTACAAGGTCAGAGAGAGAGGAAAAGAGAGGAGAGAGAGAGAGTATCTATTTGTGTGTGTGTGTGTTTTTTTTTTTTTTTTTTTTTTTAGACGGAGTCTCGCTCTGTAGCCCAGGCTGGAGTGCAGTGGCACAATCTCGGCTCACTGCAAGCTCCGCCTCCTAGGTTCACACCATTCTCCTGCCTCAGCCTCCCGAGTAGCTGGGACTACAGGTGCCCGCCACCTCGCCTGGCTAATTTTTTGTATTTTCAGTAGAGACAGGGTTTCACCGTATTAGCCAGGATGGTCTTGATCTCCTGATCTCCTGATCTGCCCGCCTCAGCCTCCCAAAGAGCTGGGATTACAGGTGTGAGCCACCTCGCCCGGCTGTGTGTGTGCTTTTTATATGAAGACACTAAGATTTGGAGAGGTCGAGTAGCCTCCCAAAATTTATAGCTGTTGAACGTCCCAGATCTCAGATCACTGTCTTGTTTCCAAGCCTATGATATTATGCATTTGGTAATCACTAAACAAAGAACATTTCTAGGTATTAATTCTTTAGTTAAAACATTTTGAATTTATGGCATTACCATATCTTAAGCAATTATTTATTCAATATATACAGTGTCCTGTTTCTTTTTGTTCTTCTATTTCTTCTTATCCAGTTCAATATTCAATCATGTTCCAGTTACAATAACAGAAGGCTTACTGTAATGAGAATTGAAATTCAAATTCTGAGAGTCTGTGTTCATAACTAATTATGTATGTGTCATAGTTTCTCAGAAAGGTATGATATTCATGAAAATGGGGATTCAGTTTTTCTTTGAAGAGTTCTATCATAGTAGAAAATAGTGTTATTTTCAAAGCAGCATTACTCTAACTTTTGAAGTTATTTATAGTTGAAGGAGAACATTCTTTATTTTTAAACAAACATACATACACATCCAGTCCATGCTTATTTTGGTTGACTTGATAAATTGTGGGCAGTATACGTGTATATACGGGTCATTAATGATGATAGGCTAATGTAATATATTTGGGGCACAGATAAAGTTTCATAATATATTGTTAAATGGAAATCAAGTAGACCAAACGTACATGCATTATAATTGTATTTTTGGTAAAAAAAAAAAAAAAAGAAAATATTACAAGTGGCATTTTTACACAAACTATGTTTTTCTAATTTTGTTAGACTAGTACTTCTGTTGGTATTTCCAGTCTCTTTGATAAGATTCAGTGTTTTCTCCAAAACACTAGGAGGTTCTTATTTCTAAAATAATCATCATGTTATCCTTCTTCTAAAAATCCTTCAGTGTTTTTCAAATTCCTGTAGGTCAAAGTTCCAACTCTATATGCATGATATATAGTGCCCTTCAAGGTCTCATCTGCCTATATCTCCTGATTTATTTTTTAACATACTCTAATATATACTCTCTGTTTAATTATTTAAAAGGTTTGCTGCTTCCTAAATGAGCTTTTCTCATAATATCGTATTTCCATGTATTTTATACCCTCTCCCTACATTTAAGTTTCCGCCTATCTGCCTTCAGTTTCATGCTTCAAATTTATGCTGTGAAACCATGATTTCTTCCTTGAGCTTTTCCCCAAGCCCAGTGTAGGAGTAAGGCACATCCTACACTGGAATGCCACGGGCCACTATACTTTCCTTAGATTGTGGTGTTTTAGTTGCTTGTCCGGCTATTTTCCCACTTAGAGATGAACTGCCTGAGAAACTACCTGCTAACTTTTTATCTATCTGAGAAAAAAAATAAGTATTTTTGTCTTATTTTAATTTTTGTTGATTTCTTAGCATCTACACATAGAATGCTTAATGGAACTTTAATAAAAATATAAGTGAATATGTAGGGGCTATATTATTGTATATGCTATAATAATATAGGTTTTGCTCTTCACTTATTGCCCCCAAAATGTATGAATTAATTTTCTCATTAGCATTTGTTTCAAGATGGTTCTTTTCCTCTACCAAAGAAATAGGAAATCAGTCTGGAAGTGTCCTGCTATTAGGGCCCTCAGGATCTTCATTATTGTACTCCAAGTTTTGTTTGCTTTTTTTATACTGTAAGTTCTGGGATACATGTGCAGAATGTGCAGATTTGTTACATAGGTATATATGTGCCATGGTGGTTTGCTGCACCCCATCAACTCGTCACCTACATTAGGTATTTCTCCTAATGCTATCCCTCCACTTCCCCCCACCTCCTGACAGGCCCCCTGGTGTGTGATGTTCCCCTCCCTGTGCCCATATGTTCTCATTGTTCAACTCCCACTGATGAGTGAGAATATGTAGTGTTTGGTTTTCTGTTCCTGTGTTAGTTTGCTGAGAATGATGGTTTCCAGCTTCACCCATGTCCCTGCAAAGGACATGAGCTCATTCTTTTTATGGCTGCATAGTATTCCATAGTGTATATGTGCCACATTTTCTTTATCCAGTTTAACATTGATAGGCATTGGGTTGGTTCCAAGTCTTTGCTATTGTGAATAGTGTACTCCAAGTTTTTACTGACTAATGTAGATAGAGTTTGTTTTGATTTTGTCTAGATTTGTATCCTGAACATTGCCTTAAAATGAACTAATTATGGATAGGGAAATTTAGCAATTCTTCCCAAAGAGTAAAGCATATGTTTTGGAGATTATTGTTTTCCATTAATTCACAATATATTTATTTTATCCAAGTATTCTGATATGCTGTGGGTACAGAAATGAACAAAACAGTGTCAACCGGCTGGGCGCGTTGGCTCACGCTTGTAATCCCAGCACTTTGGGATGCCAAGGCGGGCGGATCACGAGGTCAGGAGATCAAGACCACAGTGAAACCCCATCTCTACTAAAAAATACAAAAAATTAGCCAGGCGTGGTGGCGGGTGCCTGTAGTCCCAGCTACTCGGAGAGGCTGAGGCAGGAGAATGGCATGAACCCGGGAGGCGGAGCTTGCAGTGAGCCGAGACTGCGCCACTGCACTCCAGCCTGGGCTACAGAGCGAGACTCCGTCTCAAAAACAAAAAAACAAAAAAACAGTGTCAACCCTCAGAGAACAAAATTATGTTTACAGTATAGCTAATATTTATTGGGAACCTGAGATGTGCTAAGATCTTCGTGTATAATGTTTCATTTTATATTCATAAAAACATTGAGATAGGGGCCATAGTTAGCCCCTATTTCAAACTAAAATGTAATAAAACTAGAAATTATATACTGTTTTATGCTAACAAGAGTATATGCTTTTATGCTCCACTAGCATTAGATAGAGGAGACAGCAAAAGTTCTGAATTCAGGTATTCCCTCATAGGCTGTGAGATCTTGGGAGCTTTTTTTCCTGTCTGATTTTCATTTGTCTTCTGTATATTGAAATAATATTGAATAAGATAATAAAAATAAAGTATAGTTGTCCTTCAGTATCCATGGGGGATCAGTTCCAGGACCTCTGGTGGATACTAAAATCCATGAATTCTCAAGTCCCTTATGTAAAATGGCATCGAATTTGCATATAACCTGCATACTTCCTGTATAAATTATCTCCTGTGTAAGTTAAATTATCTCTAGATTACTCATAATACCTAATACAATGTAAATGCTATGTGAATACAGTCATGTGTTGCTTAATGACAGGGATACATTCTGAAAAATGTGTCATTAGGTGATTTCATCATTGTGTGAACATCATAGAGTGTACTTACCCAAACCTGGATGATGTAGCCTACCATACACCTAGGCTATATAGTACAGCCTATTGATCCTAGGCAGCAAACCTGTGCACCATGTAACTATACTGAATACTGTAGGTAATTGGAACACTGTGCTAAGTATTTGTATAGGTAGGCATATAAAAGATACAGTAAAAACATAGTATAAAAAACCAAAAAATTGATATGCCTATATAGAACAGCTCCTTTGGAATCTTTTGAGATCACTGTTGTATATGCTGCTGGTCATTGACCTAAATGTTATTATGTGGTATGAGACTGTATAGTTGTTACACTGTGTTGTTCATAATGACAAGATAAAAAGTCTATATGTTCAATATAGATAAAGTTTTAATATGTATAGTTTTGAGGCATAGTTGGTTGAATCCACAGATATGGAACCCATGAATACTTGGAACCAACTCTATTTACTGATGTGCATGGCATGAAGGGTACTTTTATTCTTTTTTCTTTTTTTTTTTTTGAGACATGGTCGCTCTGTCACCCAGGCTGGAGTTCAGTGATGTGATCATGGCTCACAGCAGCCTCAACCACCCTGGGCTCAGGTGATCCTCCCACCTCAGCCTCCTGAGTAGCTGGGACTACAGGCAAATGCCACCACATCCAGCTAATTTTTTTGTATTTTTAGTAGAACTGGGATTTGCAGTGTACTTTATAATACCGATCCCTGACTGCTGAATGCACTACAATAAATAACAGATACTTTAGTGGTAAAATATTTAACCAATCCTAAATCGGTTACTCACTGTGATAACAGGGCTTATTAAAAATACTTTTAAAGACAAATAAGAAATTATTTCTTATTGAATGTTTGAACTTTCTATTAATCTGTAAACATTCTTGATTGTTACATCCACACAATATTTTCTGTAGATAATACTTTTCTGTTAATTTAATTTCTCGTTTGTTTTCTTAAATTTTGTTCATGTACTTTTGATCAATGAGGTTAAATCAATGGATAATATTTTGTATTTGTAATGTTCTACTTATAATTTTTTAAATCTTTTAATTTTATGATCTGTCTTAGGCAATTATTATGAAATAAAAAGCTAGTCAGTGCTGTGTTTGGCAATCTAAAATGTTGTATTTTGTTATCTATAAATGTCATCCACTGCAATGCCTTCATGTAAATGGATAATTTGACTTCCCCATGTAGCTTGTCTAAAGGTTCTTCACCAAAGCAGATACTTTGACAGGCAAAGAAATAGTCCTGCTCTCCATTCCTTGTAAAGACTAATTTTTTACTTTGCCATGATTTTTCCATAAAGTAATAATCAGAAAAAAAAATCTCCAAACATTCTCTGACTTCATTAAACTTCATATATTTAAAGATTCTTCTGCAAAGAAAATAACTTTCCATGTTGAGGCTGTCCAGTTTCTATATTGAGAGATGACAATTATTTCAATACTTTCTCTATCAGTGAAAACATAAAAATCAAATACTTACCCTAAGTTAATTAAATTACTAATTTTCCCTTGGTTTTACATGCATGCCTTACATGCATGTCTCAAGTTCAAAAGGTTTTCATTTATTTCTTCAGGTGGAGCCAGTGCTTAAACGGTCTTATGATTACATTCCATTTATGACTATATTATTTTCCTAACAAAATTTTGCCTTTTATTTTAAAATAGGAGAATCCTGGAAGATAAATAACATTTTACTCTTTTGCCTTACTTTCTACCTTTCCTTAGATACTTTATGCTTCTGGGAAGGTCTACATGATATTTTTTGTTGTGGTAAGTTTTTTGTTTTCCTTTTATATGGCAAGTTTGTTCTTAGGCATACTTGCCATGGCCTATGAAGAAGAAAAGCAGAGAGTTGGTGAAATATCTAAGAAGATTGAATCAAAATTTCAACAGACTGGAAAAGAACTTCAAGAAGGAAATGAAACAGATGAGGTATATATATATATTTTTTTAATCTTGAAACAACAACCATTTATTTGCTCATGATTCTATGGCTTAGGCTCTGTTAAGACAGTTCATTGCTGGTCCCATGGTGGTCACAGATTCTAAAAAACAGCAGGGGAGCAAGCACCAATGCCAAGTGCTTTAAGGCTCTGCTTGTGTCACATTTGTTATTGTCCAGTGGGTAAAGCAAGTAACATGGCCAAGGTTAGAGTTAAGGTGGAAAGGGATTTCCTAAGGAGGGTATAAATAAAAAGAAGGAAATTTGTGGCCATTTTTGCAAATAATCTACCATACTTAACGATATTTTTTTGTTTGGGTTTTAGTTCTTTTCCTCAGTGATAGTGGTGTTCTTTATTTTTCTATGCAGTTTTAAATTTTTAAATTTTTTATAATTTCAATACTTTTTGGAATTTTAAATAGTTGCTTTATTATAGTATCTTTTTATCATTTTTATACCGAATATATGTCCAGTTCCGGATCTATGTCTAGAACGTGCAGGTTACATAGGTATACATGTGCCATGGTGGTTTGCCACACCCATCAACCTGTCATCTACATTAGATGTTTCTCCTAATGCTATCGCTCCCCTTGCCCCCACCCCCAACAGGTACTGATGTGTGATGTTCCCCTCCCTGTGCCCATGTGCTCTCATTGTTCAACTTCCAATTATGAGTGAGAACATGTGGTGTTTGGTCTTCTTTACATGTGTTAGTTTGCTAAGAATGATGGTTTCCAGCTTCATCCATACCCCTGCAAAGTACATGAACTGATTCTTTTTCATGGCTGCATAGTATTTCATGGTGTATATGTGCCACATTTTCCTTATGTAGTCTAACAATACTGGCAAACCAAATCAGCAGCACATTAAAAAGCTTATCCATCATGATCAAGTCGGCTTCATATCTGGGATGCAAGGCTGGTTCAAAAAAGTAAAACAATAAATGTAATCCATCACATAAACAGAATCAATGACAAAAACCACATGATAATCTCAATAGATGCAGAAAAGGCCTTCGATAAAATTCAACAGCCCTTCATACTAAAAACACTCAGTAAACTAGGTGTTGATGGAACATATCTCAAAATTTCAACTTTTAGATTCAGGGGCTACATGTGCAGGTTTGTTATGTGGGTATATTGAGTGACAGTGAGGCTTGGGGTACAAATGATCCTGTCACCCAGGTAGCGTTTGGTACCCAACAAGCAGTTTTTCAGCCCTTGCCCTTCCCCTTCTCTTCCCCCTCTAGTAGTCCCCAAGGTCTGTTGTTCCCATTATTAGGTCCATGTGTGCCCAGTGCTGAGCCCCCAGTTAGGAAGTGAGAACATGCAGTATTTAGTTTTCTGTTCCTGTGTTAATTCACTTAGGATAATGGCCTCCAGCTGCATCCATGTTGCTGCAAATGACATGGTTAAATTTTTTTTTTCTAGTGCTTCTTAAAATCACAATGCTAGAGGTGTCTTTTTAACGTCTTCGAGTACATTGCCTTCTAATAGATGCTTATATCTGTGTGTGGTACATAATCAGAAGATCAAAAAATATTTCAATAAGAGAGCTTGCTTTTGCTATAACTTTGAAAAATGTCTAGTGTTAATGCAAAAGTGACACAACCTTCCATAATTTCGAAATTAGAAAGTACTAAAAGGATGGATAAAATTACAGTATTGAAGTTGTAGACAGAAATAAAATTACTTTATTGGCTTTCTAGTTCTTTCCAAAGGAAATGCACTATGTATCATAGTACAGGGAATTATTTTATTCCTGAAATAATTAAATCCAGATTAATAAAGCCTAACTATGTTTTACTGTAATTTTCAATTACCTTAGTGTTGTGCTTTAATATGTTTTTCAGATTCTTTAGCCTCATAGCAAAAACTTTGGTCTATTAATTTGTAAGTATTGACAGAAGTAGCATTAAGGAAGTTTTGGAAAATTGTCTTTAAAAATCTAAACTGTGCCATAAGTGTGCTTAAAGAAAGGACCAGATGGTAGAAAGCAAACAGAAGTAGCTTTCTAATATTCTGCGGGACCTGGCAATCTCACATCTCTTCTTTGAACTACCTTTCTGATAAATGGGAAAAAGGTCTATACTGAGCCAGAGAACAAAAAATAGAGAGGAGCCATACCCGGAACCCTCTCTATAAAGAGATAAAAAGACAAGGGGAAAAGTAAAGGGCCGAGATACACTCTGCCACGAAGTGGAATATATAGTAAGGTACATTAATGCCAAAGGTCCCTACTAAGTCAAAGAGGGAAATGTTAACTCCCCTGTATACAACCCTTTTATTAAGTCATCACCAGTCAAGAAGCTTTAGAAAGCTATTGTACCAAAAAGTGGAATCTGAACAACATGATGTAAGATCATACTGAATGACTCGATAGCTACTTGTGTCTGTAACATGCATACTATTGAACAAGAAGCAATTGTGGACTGTGTGAAGAAAACATGTATAAAAAAGGCTATTGAGTGTTCCCATTATATATGAGTAAGCCACAGAAAAACAAATTTCAAAAGCTTTCTGTTTCTAAGAAATGAGTCCGGGGTCCTTCAGATTGAGTGATTAGGGTTTGAATGATATGTTGAATGTGTAATTTGTTCTGAAGCGGCATTTCACAATGTTAGGGGCTTATGGCTGCACTCAACTGTATCCAGGAATGTAACAATACTTCTCTGATCCCAGATGAAATGTTTTATTAACTCTGCTTATGAAGAACTTGGATATTTCCCAATTTTACAATATTTCCACTCATTTTTCAGCTCTGGATCCCATTTTCTGATTTTTATTAAAAATTTTAATTATAACCCATTTCTTTTCCTGGAAGATTCCTAGAACATTTTATCTGAAGAATTTTCTAGGAAGTAAGAGTATATACTGTTTGTACAAGAATTTTCCTCTTTTATTTATAAATACAAAAATTAGAAAAAATAATGTAAAATGGAACAAATTGAGGGCTCTACAGGTCACCGATCTGCTTGCAAACCAGTCAGATGTCAGTTCTGATGCTGGAATTGCCAGGATATTGCTTAGGTGCTTCATATCCTCACCTTATAGGAAAGCTGTTGGTCATATTGGCTAAAAGCACAGCTCTGCAGTCAGATAAATATGGATTTCAGCCTAATTTAGCTACTTAATAGATGAATGATGTTTGCCAAGTTTGTTAGCTTTTCTAAACTTCAGCTATTTTATCTGTAAAATGTATACAAAGAACCTGTCTTATGGGTTGTAGTGAGGTCCAAATGAAATAAATGCATGTAAAGCACTAAGCAGTGCTTACACTATACTAAGCAACTGAAAAAATGTTATGAAGACTATTAATAAAATTATTATGACATATCGACATTATGCATCATGTTGAAGATAGCTTTTACACAAACTATTGCACTCAGCAATCTATATTAAGAACACTTGATTTTTATGGAAAAAGTCAGATTGAATAAACTCACGTTTTAGAAGTGAATTATCTCATAACAATATAATAACATTAATATCATGCAACATTTATTGCTTATTTACTATGTTTCAGACTCTATGCTAAATTTTTACATATACTGTTGCCTTTCTACTGTGACAACCCTTTGAGGTACTGGAATTATCTCAGTATTTCACGTAAGAAAATTGAGGTTCAGTCTCCAAAGTGGGAAATGTAGAACTAGCCATAATATTAAACAAGATATTAAAATGTTTGTTATTACACTATAAAATTTAATTCATGTTAATAAAGTTCATAAATAATCAGTCACTAATTATAGATAACACAACAAGGCAAACACAAGAAGGCATGGCTGTTCCAACAGAGAAACACCCAGCCACATAAAATTCTTGTCTTTGACTGTATTTAGGGATAATTAAAATAACAATAAAAATGACAATAGCAGTCACATAAAATGTTTATTGAGTGTCAAATATGCACCAGACATATGATAAGTACCATCATGAATTCTCAAATTTAATCCTCATTGAGGAGTTCCAGCTGCAGAGATCTGTACTCACTGATATTTGATTTCACAACACTGAGAAATAGAATCCATCATTTACCACTTCACTTCCTGGTTCTGGAGGCTCAGTGCTGAAACAGTATCATTCCTTGCAGGTGAAACTTTCTAATGAATTGTCAACTACTGGCAAAATCTCAGGAAGATAATCATGTATATAAAATTGTAGAAATACAAATATTTTAAAAAGATATTTGCCACATTTAAAATGATAGTCATAATTCATCTAATTAACACATGATTGACAATTGTACAAAGCACTGGATATAGAGTTTTAATAAATCCAAATAGAGTGTCTATCTTCATGAAGCTAATTGTCTAATGGATAGACAGACTATCAAATTATCATAAACACTAAATTGTATCTGAAGGACAATAAATTATGTATTTCTAGCTGTTATGGAATTGAAAACACAAAATACCAGACACAATATATTCTTCCCAAAATTTGAGTTAAGTCTAATAAGCGTCTTGATCCAATTGCTTTTTTTTCTCAGAGACTATAAGAGAGGAATACATTAAGTTACACTGAAATGATACAATCTGCCAAATAAAGAATGTGAAAAAGTCTAAAGTATAAGCAACCCAGAATCTTTAAAAAATAAATCATGTTGGAAAAAATAAATTAAAATTACAAGATAATTGATAAAACTTCCAAGTAAATAAAATGTTTGGACCTTGTTTGTATTTTGATTAGAACAAATCAACTGAATTGATGTTTTTGAGTAATGAATTGGGTATAATTTGAGTATGGGTTAATATTAAGGAATTACTAATTTTGCTAATTGTGATAATGGTGTTGTGATTTATATTTTTAATATTTTATCTGAAAAGTGTATTATCTCTGAAATTTATTTAAAATAAATATTTCAGAAAATAAGTAGAGTGAAGAATAAATGAAAAAGGAAGAATAGAACATTAGTAATTGTTGAGGCTGGATATTGCTTACTTGGTGGTTCACATTATTCTCTGCTTTAATAAATTAAAGGAAACTGGGGCAAGTGGAGTGAAGCAGAGAGACATAGTCCTTTGAGGGCCTTTTGTAAAGGATTCTCTGATTTGAAAAAGGTTTCTATGAGAAACTGACACTTGAGCTGAGATGTGAAGAATGTGTCCAGGCTAAATAGATGGAGTTGGCAAGGTGAGTCAGAGAATTAAAAAGACCAGCATGGCTGCAGGAAAGAGTAACCCTGAGTCCATGACAAACTTGTCAGGTATTCAGGTAAATGTGAGACATGTGACTAAGTTCTTCCTTATTACTATCTCCCCTCCAAAAAATACTTAAACCAGTTTTGAGAAGAAGAATCCTAGCCCCCTTTTCCAGTTTAATTTTAATATTGGATTGTCAAAAGTTCAGGCATATGCCCTTATTAGCTCTTAAATATCCATAGAGGAAGGATGTTGAGTAACAATCCTCTCAATTTTCACTGTAAAATAGCTATATCCTTAGTATTTGACCAATATGTGGGCATTTATTCAATATTTATAAGAAGCTCAATCAAGGTAGATATATTACTAGACAGACCTGTGGTTTATTCACTTCATATTCTAAAATCTATCCATAGTTGAAGCCAAATTAGTAGAGAATTGAGCACTGACTATATCAACGACAATATTATTACCATGTACTTTATTCCCCATTCCCCACCCTGGACAGTTATCTTTACTGAATTGCTTCTTAATGTGATTCCAAGAAACATTGTCCCTATCTCAAACAGCTCTATGAAGAGTAATTAATTCCTCTCCATTAAGGATATATTCAAGGATATTATTCTCTGTGTCACACAGTATCATCTTTATGAGATACACATATAAGAAATCCCCGTCAGATCTTAGTAACAAAAAATTACTTCTATTGGTTTTTAATCTCATGAAAATTTGGAATTGCATAAATTATAACTTACATTTTATGTAATCTTGTAGTTCAGCTAAAAATAGTTTCTAGAATAAGCATAGTTTAAACAAACAAACAAAAAATCTAACCCTTACTTCCTGAACTTTTTTGAGACAGAGTCTCACTCTGTCGCCAGGCTGGAGTGCAGTGGTACTATCTGGTCTCACTGCAACCTCTGGCTCCCGGGTTCAAGCAACTCTCCTGCCTCAGCCTCCTGAGTAGCTGGTGCTGTAGGCGCGCCCTAACTCATCCAGCTAATTTTTGTATTTTTAGTAGAGACGGGATTTCACCATGTTGGCCAGGATGGCCTCGATCTCCTGACCTCGTGATCTGCCCACCTCGGCCTCCCAAAGTGCTAGGATTACAGGCGTGAGCCACCACACCCGTCTACATCCTGAACTTTTAGATTACTTTTTTTTTAATTTCTTTTTTTTCTCAACTTTTATTTTAGATTCGAGGGTACATGTGCAGGTGTTACATGGACAAATTGCATGTCACTGAAGTTTGGTGTAAGAATGATCCCATCACCCAGGTAGTGAGCATAATGTCTGATAGGTAGTCCTTCAACCCTTGCCCACCCGCGAGCCTTCCCCCTCTAGTAGTCCCCAGTGCCCGATGTCTATTGTTCCCATCTTAAGGTCCATGTGTACACAAAGTTTAGCTGTCACTTATAAGTGAGAACATACAGTATTTGGTTTTCTGTTCCTGCATTAACTGGCTTAGGATAATGGCCTCCAGCCGCATCCATGTTCATCAAACTGCAAATGACATGATTTTGTTCTTTTTTGAGAGTGGTATAGTATTCCAGGGTACTACATTTTCTTTATTTAGTCTACTGTTGATGGGCATCTGGATTTATCCCATGTCATTGCTGTTGTGAATAGTGCTGTAATGAACATACAAGTGAATGTGCCTTTTTGGTAGAATGATTGATATTCCTTTGGGTATATACTCAGTATTGGGGCTGCTGGCTCTAATGGTAACTGTGTTTTAAGTTATTTGAGAAATCTCCAAACTGCTTTCCACAGTGGCTGAACTTACATTCCCACCAGCAGTGTACAAGCATTCCAATTACTCCACCAACATCTGTTTTTTTTTTTTTTTTTTTTTTTGGTCTTTTTAGTAATAGTCCTTACTGGTGGGAGATGATTTCTTATTTCGTTTTGACTTTCATTTCTCTAATGATTACTGAGGTTGAGCATTTTATCATGTATGTGTTGACCATAGTATACCTTCTTTTGGGAAGTGTCTGTTCATGTACTTTACCCACTGGAAAAAAAAAAAAGAGGGACTGGAGCTCTGTAGACCTGCAGAGTCTGTCATTGGTCTGAGGAAACAGAGTGTGCAGTATAATTGGCTTTATCCTCCTCTAGCTCTAGTATTTGTGAAATTACAGGGGTCTTGACTGATAGTGAAATAATATAACGATTTCCATGGCGTCTATTATGCCATTTAAGATATACCACAGCAGAACTTGCCAACCAGAATGTTGGGTTGGGTATTGGCAAGCCTCAACCATTAACTCCCTCAGTGCTGGGACAGTGGCAGCCCCTATGTCAGTTAACTCTATTCAAGAGCAGTCTTTACCTCAAGTTAACAAATATACAGATATTATCATCCTTTGCTTGTGTCAAATGTAAAAACAGGGATCACTATAGTGTAATATCATCCATCCATTGTCTGGTTCTTTTTTTTTTTTATTATACTTTAGGTTTTAGGGTACATGTGCACAATGTGCAGGTTTGTTACATATGTATCCATGTGCCATGTTGGTGCGCTGCACCCATTAACTCGTCATTTAGCATTAGGTATATCTCCTAATGCTGTCCCTCCCCCCTCCCCCCACCCCACAACAGTCCCCGGAGTGTGATGTTCCCCTTCCTGTGTCCATGAGTTCTCATTGTTCAATTCCCACCTATGAGTGAGAACATGCAGTGTTTGGTTTTTTGTCCTTGCGATAGTTTACTGAGAATGATGTTTTCCAGTTTCATCCATGTCCCTACAAAGGACATGAACTCATCATTTTTTATGGCTGCATAGTATTCCATGGTGTATATGTGCCACATTTTCTTAATCCAGTCTATCGTTGTTGGACATTTGGGTTGGTTCCAAGTCTTTGCTATTGTGAATAGTGCCGCAATAAACATACGTGTGCATGTGTCTTTATAGCAGCATGATTTATAGTCCTTTGGGTATATACCCAGTAATGGGATGGCTGGGTCAAATGGTATTTCTAGTTCTAGATCCCTGAGGAATCGCCACACTGACTTGCACAATGGTTGAACTAGTTTACAGTCCCACCAACAGTGTAAAAGTGTTCCTATTTCTCCACATCCTCTCCAGCACCTAAAATTTAAATTCAAATACTGTTTTACATCTGATCACTGGAAACATCTATGTCCACACTCCTCAGAGTTATGAATGCATAAAACTTGTAATATCTGCAACAAAGCCTGGGAGTTTTAACTGTCTTACCAATGCAAGATCAGTAAAGCAGAAGATCTCTTAAAATCATTATTCAAGAGACATGATAAACAGAAATAAGTAATTCTCTTACAAAATTATGCCTGTCCTACTCATTTAATATCATACATGGTCTATCTAAGACAACCCTTATAAATCCATTCCATTACTTGTTATTCTTCAAGACTTATTATTGCAATGCCAAATAATTTTTTATTTCATGAAGAGCACTTACAAAATTATAAAGTTAACATTATCCTAACAAAATTTAGGATGTTAGAAAAATACTCTGTTATTACTTTGTAGTATGTTTCCTGATTGGATATTTTGCAATAATCCTAAACTATGTATTGAATTACTTGTCAAATATGGATCATACCACAATCACTTCCTGGTCTTTGCTCCTTTTGTATTTGACCTTAGACCTTACAGTGTAAACTTTTATTTAATTTTAAGAACTCCTAAATCAGTTTAATAACTGCCTAAAGATTGGCAAGTGATAGAACCCAAAAATTCTTCTGGAACACTATTAGTGGGATTGTAAGTTAGTACAGCCACTATGGAAACAGTATGAAGGTTCCTCAAAGAACTAAAAATAGAGCTACCATATCATCCAGGGATCCCACTGCACGGCATGTACTCGAAAGAAAGAACGTCAGCATGTTGAAGAAATATCTGTACTCCCATGTTTATTGCAGTATTATTCACAATAGCCAAGACATGAATAAACTTAAGTGTCTATCAATGGACACATGAATAAAGAAAATGTAGTATATACACAATGGAATATTACTCAGCCATTAAAAAGAATAAAGTCTTGTCATTTGCAGCAACATGGGTGGAACTTGAGGTTATGTTAAGTGAAATAAGCCAGGCACAGAAAGACCAACTTCACATGTTTTCAGTCATATGTGGGAGCTACAAATGTGGATCTCAAAAAGTAGACAGTTTATTGGTGGTTACCAGAGGCTGCAAAGGGTATGTATGAGGGAGTATGAAGAGAGGTTAGCTAATGGCTATAAAAAATATGGTTAAATAGAAGGAATAAGATCTAGTGTTCAATAGTATAGTACAGTGACTCTAATTAATAATTTATTATATAGTTCAAAATAGCTGTAGGAGAGGAATTGAAATGTTATCAATACAAAGAAAAGATAAATGTTTCAGATGATATGTATTCCAATTAACCTGACTTGATCATTACACATTGTATGCATCTATGAAAATACCACATATACCCCTCAAATATGTACAATGATTATGTATCAATTTAATAAAAAGAAAAGGCTCTGGGAGAATAAGTGGTGTTTTTAGCAAGGCTGTGCACCTTCTTATAATCTTGGACCTGCAAAGAGAGGAAGCCAGTATTAAACCATCAAATTCCTTTTCAGTCCAAGACCATACAAATAGAAATGAAGAAAAGGTCACCAATTTCCACAGACACATCATTGGATGTGTTAGAAGATGCTACTCTCAGACATAAGGAAGGTAAAGTACTAAATAATTGGACATAATTGGACACTCACTGTTGAAGGTACTACTCATAAAATTCACTTCTAAAGAAATTCAGCAATTTCTTCAGAATCTTAGATGGTAATAACAAAAATTTAAGAAATATTTGAGAATATTAGGATAAACCATGTATAAACATTTTAGAATCATAGTGTTTTAAACATTGGAAAGAGTGACCAAAGAGTACCAAATAATTTTCTTTGTTTAACATTAAAAACATATTGACATATTAACTTGTGACTAAGTATAGAGATTGTGGTATATAACATTAACATCTCAATGTCCCTTCTAGATTTATCTCTATATTTTTATGTGTAACCAATAATTATTTATCCTGGACAATATCAAAAGGCATTAATTTGTAAAGCATGTAAATCTAGACATTGTAAGTCCCAATGTTCTCAACTATGTTCCATATTTGTTTTCTTGAGAGATGTCCCTACATTTTTCTTCTAATACATAGTTCGCTTCATTTTCTTTTGTCTAACTAAGCCAAGCATGAACACAATAGAGGAAATTCAATTCATTCCACTTTTTTATTTTCACACACAGATTTTTTTTAAATTAAACTTTAAGTTCTGGGATACATGTGCAGGACGTGCAGGTTTGCTACATAGGTATACATGTGCCATGGTGATCTGCTGCATCCATCAACCCATCATCCAGGTCTTAAGCTTCGCATGCATTAGGCACTTTTCCCAATGTTCTCCCTCCCTTTGTCCCCTACCCACCAACAGGCACCTGCGTGTGATGCCCGCCTCCCTGTGTCCATGTGTTCTCATTGTTCAACTAACTCCCACCCGTAAGTGAGGACATGCGGTGTTTGGTTCCTGTTCCTGTGTTAGTTTGCTGAGAATGATGGTTTCCAGCTTCATCCATGTCCCTGCAAAGGACATAAACTCATTCTTTTTTATGGCTGCATAGTGTTCCACAGTGTATATGTGCCACATTTTCTTTATCTAGTCTGTCATTGATGGGTATTTGGGTTGGTTCCAAGTCTTTGCTATTGTGAATAGCGCTGCAATGAACATACATGTGCATGTGTCTTTATGGTAGAATGATTCATAATCCCTTGGATATATACCCAGTAATGAGAATGCTGGGTCAAATGGTATTTCTGGTTCTAGATCCTTGAGGAATCGCCACACTGTCTTCCACAATGGTTGAGCTAATTTACATTCCCACCAGCAGCGTAAAAGCGTTCTTATTTCTTCACATCCTTGCCAGCATCTGTTGTTTCCTGACTTTTTAATGAGCGCAATTCTAACTGGCGTGAAATGGTGTCTCATTGTGGTTTTGATTTGCATTTCTATAATGACTACTGATGATGAGCTTTTTTTTCATATGTTTGTTGGCCACATAAATGTCTTCTTTTGAGAAGTATCTGTTCATATCCTTCGCCCACTTTTTGATGGGGTTTTTTCTTGTAAATTTATTTGAGTTCCTTGAAGATTCTGGATATTAGACCTTTGCCAGATGGATAGATTGCAAAAATTTTTCTCCCGTTCTGTAGGTTGTCTGTTCACTCTGATGATAGTTTCTTTTGCTGTGCAGAAGCTCTTTGATTTAATTCGATCCCATTTGTCAATTTTGGCTTTTGTTGCCATTGCTTTTGGTGTTTTAGTCATGAAGGCTTTGCCCATGCCTATGTTCTGAATGGTATTGCCTAGGTTTTCTTCTAGGGTTTTTATGGTTTTAGGTTTCACATTTAAGTCTTTAATCCATCTTGAGTTAGTTTTTGTATATGGTGGAAGGATGGGGTCCAGTTTCTGTTTTCTGCATATGGCTAGCCAGTTTTCCCAGCACCATTTATTAAATAGGGAATCCTTTTCCCATCGCTTGTTTTTCTCGAATCCAGCAGCACGTCAAAAAGCTTATCCACCATGATCAAGTCGGCTTCTTCCTGGGGATGCAAGGCTGTGGTTACTTGTCTCACACAGAGATGATTAGCAACATGGACACACATGTGAAGTGGGTTAAGGAGCAGAAAGTTTAACAGACAAAAAAGAAAGAAGAGAGAGAGAGAAAGCTTCCTCGTGCTGAGAAAGTGGGTTGCCCAAGAGAGGGTTTCCCTTCATTCAGTTTTTTATTAGGATAGAGTATTTCTGTTTTTGAATTCCATATCAGAATTCTATCTTCAAATCTCTCTTTGCATGCAAAAGTCAAAGTTGTCTATTAGTTCATTAGAACTTAAAACAATTTGCGAATGTTTAACCTTCCTCCCTCCCTCCCTCCTTCCCTCCCTCCCTCCCTTCCTTCCTTCCTTTTTTCCTTCTTTCTTTTGGCAGAGTCTCACTCTGTTGCCCAGGCTGGAGTGCAGTGGCACAATCTCAGCTCACTGCAACCTCTGCCTCCCGGGTTCAAGCAATTCTCCTCCCTCAGCCTCCCGAGTAGCTGGGGTTACAGGCACCCACCACCACACCAAGCTATTTTTTGTATTTGTAGAGACAAGGTTTCACTATATTGGCCAGGCTGGTCTCGAACTCCTGACCTTAAGTGATTCGCCCACCTTGGCTTCCCAACGTGCTGGGATTACAGGCATGAGCCACTGCACCCAGCCAGAATGCTTAACTTTTGTATTCTTTCATTTCAGAACTTGAAAAATCCAAGAAGATATGCCCATTATATTGGTATAAGTTTGCTAAAACTTTCTTGATCTGGAATTGTTCTCCCTCTTGGTTAAAATTGAAAGAGTTTGTCCATAGGATTATAAGGGCACCATTTACTGATCTTTTCCTTATCATATGCATAATTTTAAACGTATGTTTTCTGGCCTTGGAGCATTATCCGATGAGTAAACAAACTAACAATCTTCTCGACATTGGAAACCTGGTAAGACTCTCATTGTACATTATTTTCATTTGTAGTTTCTTAGTTATCATTGAACTTTTCTTGGTTCATCATTATTCCCATTATTTTATTCTGTAACTCCAGTATGTTGCAATATGCATAATTATTGAACGAAGCATTGTGTTTATGCTTTATCCCTCCAACCCCTGCTTTGTAAATGTTCTTATCATTGAATAGTTTTACAGCTGGAATTTAAAATTCCCCAGTTTAAATTTGGGATTCCTAGCCAGATGCTTGGCAGTTACATTACATGGAAATTATTTATTGCCCCTCCCTTCCCAAATATACAGTCTCTTGGTACCATTAGCTCATAGATCAGAGAAGGGCAGAGGTGAAATAACAGGCACCTGACTCCTGAATTCTTAATTCTGATTAAAAGAGCAGTTGGCCCTCTCTGTTCTAACCATGTATCTTTGCCCAGGATTGGAACTTACCATTTTAGCCTGGTATTTTTGAGATTCACCGGTCCTTTTCCACATACAATGCAAAAGACAAAACATATTCCTGTGAGTTTAAAAATAAGTCACATTCAAGCAAATGTATATTGTTTAAATGTATTTTCTTTCGCCATTGTTGTTGTTTAGTTGCTTGGTACTAATAAAAACAGCCAAACTGCTAGAAGTTTCAAATTATACATTTATTTGGTACCAAAACAGCAATTTAGTGATTTCTGCCAGTACAGTTTTTAAAGGACAGCTTCCATAGGTTCATGTTATGTTTTTTCAGAGGTTGAAAAATTAAATATCGTATCATGTACTCTGTACCTCAAAAATAACTATTCAGAATTGAAAGGTCTTCACCCTGAAATATTCTTTTGTTTTCTTCGAGGATGAATTTTATTAAAATAATAAAATATTCTGTATATAGTGTTTGACATTAGATTGTTAAATAAAATGTATGAGTCTGTCCTTATAATGCAGACTCTGCAACTGACCAGATCTTGACAGAGAAGCTGTGAAGAATGTGACAGTGACAAGTAAACAGTGTGTGTTACAGATTTTGTGTGTGAAGATTCTGATACAGCTATTGGAATCATATTCTCACCCATGTATTTGGTTTTGATTTAGGTTTTCATTGGAATTTTCACAGCAGAAATGATTCTTAAAATAATTGCAATGCATCCATATGGGTATTTCCAAGTAGGTTGGAACATTTTTGATAGCATGATAGTGTTCCATGGTTTGATAGAACTTTGTCTAGCAGATGTTGCAGGAATGGCTCTCCTTCGATTATTCAGGATGGTAAGTGGAATCCAATACCTAACTTTTATTTGATCAAAGTTTATCTCAGTGTCTGCAGACGTAAAATGGGGCTACAGTAATACCTGTCCCATTGGGACACTGGAAGTATTAAATGAATTGATTAGTATATAAAGAGTTTATTGCCAAGGAAAGAGTAAGCAGTCTCCAATGCTGTTATTTGACCACAGTGTTAAAGGAAATAATGCCATATATGCAGCAAATCTGAGATACAGTTTTAGGAAGCAGGGTCAGGGTAACTGAGTACATTTTGGAAAGCAAGAAAACGAGGAGTCTCCAAAGTAGAATGCTAATATGTCACCAAGAAGCTGAAATAAGGTGAGTATTTCTAAATGTCAGGTATAAAGGAAGACCAGTCAGGCCAGCAGAATGTTATTATGATAATTATTAGGTAAAAATTAGTGTATGTCTATGTGGTAGGGTAATGGTGAGACTCAGAAAATTAAACAAGGGAGTGATGTTATGAGAATAATGTTTATTGAAATGATATGCTTTAGATAAGTTATACATGGTCACATTCTGGTGACAGGTTGAAGGAATGTAGCAGGAACTAAGAACAATTAAGTCCATTTAATCTTATTCTAATGGTTACTTCCTAGAGGGCAGCTCGTTCAGAATCCTATCTTAGATCCTCATCCATAACCTTTTCTAATGAATAAGAGAAATATATACAGGATGTTGTCACCAAATTTATGGATGAAACAACACGGACAATTGCAGAAAATGTGCTAAAAGATAGTATCAAAATATTTTAAAGGCTAGTAATAGACTGAATTTAAGATGATTAATTTTTTTCATAGATAAATGTAAGATCTCACTCTCGAGTTCAGAAAGACAGCTGAACACTAGACAAAGTCAAGAAGTGAGGCCAGGAATTTGGAACCAGCCTGGGCAACATAGTGAGACTCCACTTCTAAAAAAGAAATAAAAAATTAGTCATAGTGGTGGTTCATGTCTGTAGTGTCAGCTACTCAGGAGGCTAAGGTGGGAGGATCACTTGGGCCCAGGGGTTGGAGGCTGCAGTGAGCCATGATTGTGCTTCTGCACTCAGTCTGGGTGACAGAGAGAGATTCTGTCAAACAAACAAAAAAAAAATTGAAAAGAAAGTGTCAGGAAGGTATAGCCTATATAAAAATGATGTATGAGATCTAGTCGACGGTAAGTTTACTGTGATATAGTGACCAAAAATATTAAGGTAATCTTGTTCTGTATAAATAGAAATTTTAAAAAATCTAGTAAAAGGAAGGGGACTATTCAAAATAAACCTAAAATGTTGTGTTTGGTCTTTGACGTGTTATTTTAAAAGGGAAATACATGATAGTACCTTCATCAGAATCCATTGGATCCTGAAAGACTTTCAATATCATTTTCATGTCAATGTATGGAAAAAATGTGAAAAAATATTCAATATATTGTGTAAAGCAAAAACAAAGAATGCATACTTGCCCTAACAGTTAATAAAATATAAAGCTAGAGGAATTGTAACAGTATAATGCTTAATGGGAATTGGCAAATACATCAGTAGAAGAGGATATGTATAGACTGAGTATACAAAATTATAGAATATTTAAGATGTATTAAGAATTTTTCACAAAATGAATGTTCAGTAGTTAATATTAATAATGCTTAAAACTCTAAAGGCTATATATGTGTATGCGTATAACGCTGTACCTTGTAATATACACTGATCAAGTTTTTTGTCATTTGTTTCTTGTCTTGATTTTACATTGCTCTATTAGCTGAGAATTTTCAAGTTGGGAAAGTATTGGCCAACATTCCAGATTTTGATGTGGTCTCTTAGTAACTCATGGGTGGCCCTGAAAGACTTGGTCCTGTTGTTGTTCACATTCATCTTCTTTTCTGCTGCATTCGGCATGAAGCTGTTTGGTCAGAATTATGAAGAATTTGTCTGCCACATAGACAAAGACTGTCAACTCCCACGCTGGCACATGCATGACTTTTTCCACTCCTTCCTGAATGTGTTCCGAATTCTCTGTGGAGAGTGGGTAGAGACCTTGTGGGACTGTATGGAGGTTGCAGGCCAATCCTGGTGTATTCCTTTTTACCTGATGGTCATTTTAATTGGAAATTTACTGGTAAGTAGTCAATTCTTTTACATTTTCCTTGAAAACTGGTATAAGGTAGTTTGGTATTTTCATGATGTGCATTGATGGGATCTAATGGTCTGTAACTGTGGTAGTCCAATAGAGTAACCCACTAGCCAGATGTGGTCATTATCAACTGATATATGATTAGTCCCATTTGAAATGTGCTGTAAATGTAGAATATGCACCAGATTTGAAGTCTTACACAAAAATTGATGTGAACTATTTCATTAATAATTTTTATATTGAATGCTTTTTTTAATGATAATACAGTAGGTCCTCCTTATGCTCAGTTGCACTGTATGTGGTTTCAGTTGCCTGTGGTCAGCCATGGTCTGAAAACATCCAGTGGAAAATTCCAGAAATATAAAACTCATAAGTTTTAAATTGCATGTCATTCTGGGTAGTGTAATGGAATCTCCTGCCATACCACTCTGTCCTGCTCTGGGCATGAAACTTTCCTTTGTCTAGCATATTCATGCCATATACGCTACCTATTGGTCCTTTAGTAGCTGTCTGGGTTGTCAGATCATGTAGTACGCATAGGGTTTGGTACCATCCTCTGCTTCTGGCATCCACTGGGGGTCTTGGGATTTATCTGTCCTGGATAAGGGGGGACTACTGTATTTGTATTTAACTAAATACAAATACTGTTAGTTAAATACAAATACAATAGTCTCCCTTTATTTATTTGTATTTAGTTAAATATATATTTAGTTAAATACAAATATGTTTGTATTTATTGTATACAAATTGTATATTGTATTTAACTAAATATATTTGTTAAATAAAATGTATTAGTAAAATTAATTTTGCCTGTTTTTCTGTGCTTTCTATGTGGCCACTGGAAATGTAAAATTGCATATATGATTGCATCATACTTCCATTGGATAGCACTAGCTTCCAACCTTGTTACTCAATGTAATATTGGCATCACATGGGAGGCGGTTAGAAATACAGACTCCCAGACCCCCAACATAATCTCATGTACCTCAGTGATGTGCCATAAAATAAATATAACATGACAAAACATATGCCAAGACCATAATCGTCATACATTGGTTAAGCTGTTACCACCTGGTTGTTCCTCCTGTCAGGTTGAATTTGGTGTGGTGCCCATATTAGAAATTTTTATTTCATTTAAAAGAACGAACACATTTTATGCATAGTATTCCATGGTGTATATGTGGCACATTTTCTTAATCCAGTCTATCGTTGTTGGACATTTGGGTTGGTTCCAACTCTTTGCTATTGTGAATAGTGCCGCAATAAACATACGTGTGCATGTGTCTTTATAGCAGCATGATTTATAGTCCTTTGGGTATATACCCAGTAATGGGATGGCTGGGTCAAATGGTATTTCTAGTTCGAGATCCCTGAGGGATCGCCACACTGACTTCCACAATGGTTGAACTAGTTTACAGTCCCACCAACAGTGTAAAAGTGTTCCTATTTCTCCACAACCTCTCCAGCACCTGTTGTTTCCTGATTTTTTAATGATGGCCATTCTAACTGGTGTGAGATGGTATCTCACTGTGGTTTTGATTTGCATTTCTCTGATGGCCAGTGATGATGAGCATTTCTTCATGTGTTTTCTGGCTGCATAAATGTCTTCTTTTGAGAAGTGTCTGTTCATGTCCTCTGCCCACTTTTTGATGGGGTTGTTTGTTTTTTTCTTGTAAATTTGTTTGAGTTCGTTATAGATTCTGGATATTAGCCCTTTGTCAGATGAGTAGGTTGCAAAAATTTTCTCCCATTCTGTAGGTTGCCTGTTCATTCTGATGATAGTTTCTTTTGCTGTGCAGAAGCTCTTTAGTTTAATGAGATCCCATTTGTCGATTTTGGCTTTTGTTGCCATTGCTTTGGTGTTTTAGACATGAAGTCCTTGCCCACGCCTATGTCCTGAATGGTATTGCCTAGGTTTTCTTGTAGGATTTTAATGGTTTTAGGTCTAACATATAAGTCTTTAATCCATCTTGAATTAATTTTTGTATAAGGTGTAAGGAAGGGATCCAGTTGCAGCTTTCTACATATGGCTAGCCAGTTTTCCCAGCACCATTTATTAAATAGGGAATCCTTTCCCCATTTCTTGTTTTTGTCAGGTTTGTCAAAGATCAGATAGTTGTAGCTATGCGGCATCATTTCTGAGGGCTCTGTTCTGTTCATGATCTATGTCTCTGTTGTGGTACCATACATGTTTTGGTTACTGTGCCTTGTAGTATATTTAAAGTCAGTACTGATGCCTCCAGCTTTTCTTTTGCTTAGATTGACTTGCATGGGTCTTTTTGTTCATATAATTTAAAGTATTTTTTAATTTTGAAGAAATCATTGGTAGCTTGATGGGATGCATTGAATTATAATTATTAGTATGCATTTTCACATATTGATTTTCCAATGAGCATGATGTTTTAAATGTAACATTGCCATCAGTCTTTTCCTGGCATTGGAATTACCTGGGGAATTAATAAAAATATGCTGATGCCTAGAATCCATTCTTAGAGATTCTGATTTTATTGGTATGTGGACATGACCTGGTCATCAGCATTTTGAAAATCTTCAGTTGATTAAATTTTGTAGTCAAGATTGAAAACCACTGGTCTATAAAAATGTTATGCATTAACTAAGAGAGAAAGCCTTCACTTATAAGTTTCCTAATAACTGAAGTGTTTTTAATGAATTAAATAAGTAGCTTTCACTGCATCTATGGAAAAGGTATGGCTTATTAAAAAAAATGATTCTTACAGGAATACAAGACTTGGTATTTTCTTTTTACTCATGTCATAAAGATCAAGTACATTTTCCGAAAGACTGAAAAAAAATCGCAGGTTAGACTCAATTTTACCTGTCCACATTGCTTGTGTTTCACCTTGAGAAGACCCTTTTCATACAATTATCACATTGGCATTGTATTTAATTGTTAGTGTACTTCTCTATTTTCTTTATTAAACTGTAAGCACCATGAGAGAAAAGACCGTAGCTCTCCTCTTTATTATAAAACCTAGAACGGTGCCCAACATGTAAAAAATACTTCAATATCTTCTGCTCTTTGTGGTTATAGTAGTACACTTTTCATTCCCAGTGATATAAAACACCACTCTAACTGGCTGAAACAAAAAATTATCATATATATCAGCATACATAACTCATAACTCAAAATATCAGAGATAGATCTTGCTTCAGTTTGGGTGTGACACAAATGACCAAATGGGATCATTACAGAGAGGTCTTTGTAGATCTCGATTCTCTTTTTCTCTGTGCTCCTTGCTAGCTAGTATCCTCTGTTTTATCAAGATGGCTGCTGCAGTCTAAGGCCTCATATCTTTGTATTATATCAGGTCTAATAGAGGAAAGAATTTCTTTTCTAGAAGCCACAGCCGATTTTTCCTATTATCTCATTAGCTGAATCACATGCCCATTCTTAACTAATCTCCATTGCCCAGGGTGTGGAATGCATTTATTATGTTAAACTGTACATAGCTCTCTCTTACAGCTGGAGATGGGATAAGATCAAACCCAAATCCTATGACTAATAAGAGGATAAGTGTAATTTCCTAAATAAATTTTATGTTTCTGTTTCCAAAAGGAAGAGTTATGGCTGTTGAGGAAAGCAACAACAACACACACATACACATAATCCAAAGAGAAAGAAGCAGAAATACTGAGGCATTATATATATATATATATATATATATATATATGTGTGTGTGTGTGTGTGTGTGTGATGTATATATATGTATATATACATATATGTATGATATAACATATAAATATATAATATATATATTTGCCTAAACATTCCTGCTTCTTTGATTTTGAACTCCAATCTCTTTCTATTTTTTGTTGTTTCTACTAACCAGAAACTTCATCAATGTGCAGAGGGATTCTAGGATAAATGGAGTTACATGAACCTCCATTTCCAATTTATTGGCCATCGTATTTCTTGGCTCACTAAATCCTTCCAGCTTAATTTTCCTCAGCAGTCATCCAACTGTGAAACATCATGATAGTGGCAGTAGAATAAGTAGAAGAGGGAAAAATATAAGGAGATAATCTTTGAAGCTGTTGACCTTTTTAACCTCCACACTTCTAATGTGGGTTGGTGTAAAAGGAAGGTATTTCACATTTTAAAAAATTAATTTTGTCTTACTCATCTAAGAAAACTCAGCAGTGATTTTAAGCCTTAAGCAGAAACCTTACAAAAATTATTATATGCCAAAGGAAATGAATTGGTTTTTAAATAGTTCTGTCTTGTTGAGTTGTAGAAAAAGCAAAGTTCAGAATCAAAGAAACATAGGTTCAAATTTCAGTTCTATCACTGTATTAGTCCATTCTCATGCTGCTAATAAAGACATACTAGACACTGGATAATTTATAAAGTAAAGAGGTTTAATTGACTCACATTTACATAGGGTGAAGGAGACCTCAGGAAACTTACAATCATGGCAGAAGAAGAAGCAGGCTTGCTCTTCTTCACATGGTGGCAGCCAGGAGAAGTGCATAGTGAAGCAGGGGAAACCCCTTATAAAACCATCAGATCTTCTGAGAACTCACTCACTATCATGAGAATAGCATGGAGGTAACCATCATCATGATTCAATTACTTCCCTCCAAGTCCCTCCCATAATACATGAGAATTATGGAAACTACAATTCAAGATGAGATTTGGGTGGAGACACAGCCAAGCAATATCATTCCACCCCTGGCCCTTCCCAAATCTCATATCCTCACATTTCAAAACACTATCATGCCTTTCCAAAAGTCCCCCAAAGTCTTAATTCATCCCAGAATTAACTTAAAAGTCCAAGTCCACAGTCTCATCTGAGATAAGATAAGTCCCTTCCACCTATGAGCCTGTAAAATCAAAAGCAAGTTAGTTACTTACTAGATACAATGTGGGTAAGGCATTGGATAAACACACCCATTCCAAATGGGAGACACTGGCCAAAACAAAGGGGGCACAGCCGCCATGCAAGTCTGAAATCCAATAGGGCAGTCATTAAACCTTAAAGTTCCAAAATGATCTCCTTTGACTCTGTGTCTCACATCCAGGGCATGCTGATGGAAGAAGTGGGTTCCCATGGCCTTGGATAGGTGTCTTTGTAGGGTACAGCCCTGATCCCAGCTGCCTTCACAGGCCAGTGTTAAGTGCCTATGGCTTTTCCAGGTGCAGTGCAAGCTGTCAGTGGACCTACCATTATGGGGTCTAGAGGACAGTGACCCTCTTCTCACAGCTCCAATAGGCAGTGCCCCAGTGGGGACTCTGGGGGCTCCAACCCTACATTTCTTTTCCACACTGCCATAGCAGAGGTTCTCCATGAGAGCTCTGCCCCTGTAGCAAACTTCTGCCTGGACATCCAGGCATTTCCATACATCCTCTGTAATCTTGGTGGAGATTCCCAAATCTCAATTCTTCTTTGCACCAGCAGGCTCAACACCACATGGAAGTTGCTCAGGTTTGGGGCTTGCACACTCCAAAGTGATGGCCTAAGCTATACCTTGGCCCCTTTTGGCCACAGCTGGAACAGCTGGGACACTGGGCACCAGGTCCCTAGGCTGCACACAGCAAGGGGACCCTGGGCCTAGACTGCAAAACCATTTTTTCCTCCTAGGCCTGTGCCTTGTTATGGGAGGGGCTGCTGCCAATGTCTCTGACATGCCCTGGAGACATTATCCCCATTGCCTTGGTGATTAATATTTGGATCCTCATTACTTGTGCAAATTTATGCAGCCAGCTTGTTTCTCTCCAGAAAATTGGTTTTTCTTTTCTACTGCATCATCTGGCTGCAAATTTTACAAATTTTTATGCTCTGCTTCTTGAACACTTTGCCACTTAGAAATTTCTTCTGCCAGATACCCGAAATCATCTCTCTCAAGTTCAAAGTTCCACGGATCTCTAGGGAAAGGGCAAAAAGCCACCAGTCTCTGCTAAAGCACAGCTAAAGGAGTCACTTTCTCTCCAGTTCTTAACAAGTTTGTCATATCCATCTGAGACCACCTTAGCCTGAACTTTATTGTCCATATCACTATCAGCATTTTGTTAAGACCATTCAACAAGTCTCTAGGAAGTTCCAAACTTCCCACATCTTGCTGTCTTCTTCTGAGCCCTCCAAACTATTCCGACATCTGCCTGTTACCCAGGTCACTTCCACATTTTCAGGTATCTTTACAGCAGTGCCCCATTCTCTGCAGTATCAATTTACTGTATTTGTCCATTCTCATGATGCTAATAAGGGCATAACCAAGGCTGGATAATTTACAAAAGAAAGAGGTTTAACTGACTCACAGTTCCACAGGACTTGAGAGGCCTCAGGAAACTTAAAATCACGGTGGAAGAGGAAGCAGGCATGTCCTTCTTCACATTGCAGCAGCAAGAAGTGGAGAGTGAAGGTGGGGTAAGCCCCTTATAAAACCATCAGATCTTGTGAGAATTCACTCACTACCATGAGAACAACATGGAGGTAACTGCCCCCATGATTCAGTTACCTCCCACTGATTCCCTCCCACAACATGTGGGGATTATGAGAACTACAATTCAAGATGAGATTTGGATGGGAGCAAAGACAAACCATTTCAATCACTTAATAAATGTCTTCGTGCATATTACGCAGCCTCTTTGAACCTGACCATACTTAATGGAGGAATGAACATAATAATACTTGCCTTATACGGTTATTATAACTTAAATGTAATCATTTAGCACCCTATAAGTAATTCATAAATTACATAAATCATTTCTTTACACTGTAGAAAAATTTAACCCCTATATCTTTACCAGATTTTTGTTAGTTATTTACTATTATTAACAAGTTTTAGTTAGGCAAATTTTAATTTCATTCCAGGTGTTTTACTTGTGATTTAGTTAATTGTCACCAAGTGAAATATAGTACCTGACTGGTTACATAAACCAAAAACTGAGGGATAGAAACATGAAAATAAAGGAAAGAGAAAACTTAATACAAAATTCAGTTGCCTTTTAAAAATAAAAAATATGATCATAGATACATGTTATTCCATATATATTTGTATAATCCCAAATTAAATGTATGTTAAGCTGTAACTCAAGAAATTTAAAATTAAATAGCCTCAATACCTGTTAAATTCCTTCATACCTGTTTATTTGTTGATTACAAATCAGAAAGTAATTACTTAAATCTTGAACTTTCTTCCTCTTTCATGCTGCTTGATTTTGCTATGAGTTGCTCAATTCTCACTCAATTTATGGATATCTTTGAGGGGCAAGAAAACAAAATTCAGGGGAATTTTTAAAAAAGTTTTGTTTTATACACATTATTTCACCTTTTCTCTCTTAACACAAAATTAATAAATATATGTTTTTAATCTGGTTACAGATTTTGTGACTAGAATAAAGTTACTCTGAGTTTATATAATACAAATCTCTGCATTTTCTGCTCTCTTTTTTGTTAATGCTCAAATTAGAAGTAGTAATCAGTTGTCTGTAACTTGTGCCACTTACACAGCCTGTCTTTTCCTTTAAATCCTTAAAGAGAGTAGGCTATTTTTAATTCAGACCACATCTGAACAAAGCGGTAGCATTTGTTAGTGTTATAAAATTCTTATACTACAGTTTCAGAGCACTTAGCACTTTTAAGATTACGTTCATTTTTAGGCATTGAACATTTTCACTATATATATATATGTATATGAATGTATGTGTGTATATTTGTGTGCATGTGTGTCTAAGATATAAGAAATCTTTGATGTAATTTCCTTAAAATATGATTAATATAGCATAAACTTTTTCTTGTTCAAATCCTAGCACAAAATCTATTTTTATTCATTCTATAATCAATTATTTTTTAAAAGAAATATTTGTTTATTACTTATTTTGTGCTTAGCAGGGTGCTGGTTGTGTAATTAAGAGAAAACATGGTTTTTGTTCATATGAAGCTTACAGTCATGAAACACACTAACAGCCTTCCCTTATTTCAAACTGTGCCTAATACTTAGCCAAACAATAGAAGGAAAGGAAACAACTGTCTTAAATTATATCTGGTCTCAGCATCTTATATCACGAAACTGTTGTCCTTTGAGAATGATAGAGTTGCTAATAGTGTGGCTCCTATGGGGGCCATGGAGGTCCTGCCTAGATTATCTATAAGTAACCCTCATTGCCAAAGGAGATGCTAGTGGGAGAACAGAAAGGATCAAAGGTTACATAGATTAGACCTAAGTCTGCTTTATTTCTTTATTTCTGAAGCTATTAGCATTTGATCATTGTCCTTTCTGTTTTAGTTTTTCTCTTCTGAGAATCTTGCATTGTGGCTTATAAAAGATATCTGCCAGTTTTTCAGATGCTCTCACCCACAAAACATTTCCCATATTGATATATCTTATAACCAAAATTTTATTGCTATGCTAAAACTATGGATAAGATTATCTATTTGATGACTTTATTCACTGCAAAATACTTTGATTTTTCTATACAAGTTTTATTTGAACCTTCTCTATTCCTAAGAAATAGGAAGATCTAGATAGAGAGAAGTAAATGTAACCCATTAGGATTAAACACTATTAGGTGGGAAGTTCTAATTATCCCAGATGTGCATGTCCATGAGAAAAAGAGTAATTATTGGAGTGTTTGAGAAACTCAACTGTTGACATAGATCTAAAATTTTGAAAGAAGTTTCAAAATATGAGTCTTTGGAGATGCTCACATACTTATTTTATGTACACATAAATAGCCTAATTATCCAAAACTGTAATACATGCCTTACAATTATAAACAAGTTTAAAATCTGATTCTCTGGAAAGTGATTAGTACTTGATCATATTTCTAAGTGATAGTAAAAGTCAAAATATACACTATCTTTGAGTTAAAAATAAGTTACAAGTATTAGGAATGAGTCTTCCATCACTCATCTGTTTCTTGTTTGACCAAATTTACTACAACAGATAATCAACTAACCTTCCTAGCATCTGTGTTTTCATCCCACAAAAGCCATTAGATATGGTATTCAGGACCATGGATAGCTCTTTCCCCATATCATTCTTCCTGGGTTTGCAGAATTCTTACATGTTTTCCTGGAACAGGGCTGAAGTGAAGTGAGCTGCCTGGAAAAACAACTTATTTGCTCACCTTGGGTGAGACAGCTTGACTCAGTGAGAAAATAAGCTTTGGAATAAAGCAGACTTGGGTCTAATCTATGTAACCTTTGATCGTTTGATATTTGACATCTGTAAACCTTGCCTTTTTCATCTGTAAAAGAGAAACAAATCATATTGCATAGGATGTCATGAGCTTAAAATAAATTCTTGCTATACAAATCCCTAGCACGGCACCTGACACACTGTTTATTCCCTGTGGTAGATGGATAAGAACTGACTAGTACTGTAGTTCATATGCTTCATTTTCAAATCTCAGGTCAGCCTTTTTGGGTCAAATTTATTTTTTAAGTTAACACATAAAATTGTATGTATTTATGGTGTACAAGGTAATGTTTTGAAGTAGACATACATTGTGGAGTGGATAAATATGGATAATTAACAAATGCATTACTTCACATGGTTATCATTTTTATGGTGAGAACACTTAACCCATTTATGCCAGAAGTTGCAATTTTTGTGTGAAAAATCGACCTTGGTGATGACCTTGAGCAATAGGATATAAATAACTCCCACAAGCTTAGCCTTCCAATAATGGAATACTAGGCATAAATGGGTTAAGTGTTCTTTCACACTCTGGAAGGAGAGAGCAGAATGGTGGTTACCAGAAGTTGGGGTGGTTAGGGGAAAGTGGACATTGAGGACCTGTTGCTCAAAGGACACATAATTACAGTCAAATAGGAAGAATAAGTTTAAAAGATGCATTGTACAGCATGGTGACTACAGTTATTAATTACAATGTATTGTATTCTTGAAGAATGCTAGCAGAGTAGATATTAAATGTTCTCAAGTCAGTTTTGTAAACAAACTTTTTATTACTTAAAATGAAACAAAATGAGATACTTTTAGCCTCATTTTACTTCCTTGTTTAGGTACTTTACCTGTTTCTGGCATTGGTGAGCTCATTTAGTTCATGCAAGGATGTAACAGCTGAAGAGAATAATGAAGCAAAAAATCTCCAGCTTGCAGTGGCAAGGATTAAAAAAGGAATAAACTATGTGCTTCTTAAAATACTATGCAAAACACAAAATGTCCCAAAGGACACAATGGACCATGTAAATGAGGTATATGTTAAAGAAGATATTTCTGACTATACCCTTTCTGAATTGAGCAACACCCAAGATTTTCTCAAAGATAAGGAAAAAAGCAGTGGCACAGAGAAAAACACTACTGAAAATGAGAGCCAATCACTTATTCCCAGTCCTAGTGTCTCAGAAACTGTACCAATTGCTTCAGGAGAATCTGATATAGAAAATCTGGATAATAAGGAGATTCAGAGTAAGTCTGGTGATGGAGGCAGCAAAGAGGTAAGATGTTTAAATATCCTGATTGCTTAGTGGTGATTTATAGTATTGTTGATAAGGAAGTAAATCAGTGCTGAAGTTCCACAGCCAGATTATCCACTCAATTCTAACTCCATCACTCCTAGCTCCATCACTCTTAGCCTCTGACTTTATGCTTTTGATCAAATTACTTAAACTTTTCAAGCTTCAGTTTTCTCATATTTAAATGAGGCTAAAATGGTATTTACTCCATGGGGGGGTGGGTGATAGTGCATAGAACAATACCTAGTAAAGAGTAAGCACTTAGGAAACATTAGATGATATAATTGTGACATTCTATAAATTAATAACCAGGCAGTTTGAGGATGCTGAAAAGTATACTGAGGAAACCAAAGTTTTCAAAATCAAGGCGTATGATTTAAGAAATCACTAAATTTCCATGGATTTTATAATCTTAAAATGGGAGATTGAATTAGAAGAGTGCTACAATTCCTTCTTGCTTGCTAAAATTCAAGATTTGAGTCAGATCATTTCTGCCCATATTTGGACATTATAATTAAGTTGGACTAAAGGAATTTTTAAAACCTCCCAGTTTGAATTGTGAACAGTTGGTAGCTTTGTAACGCACTGGCTTTAAAAAAATCAGGGTCACATTCAAATAAGGGTAGATACTGTTGTTCACTCAGCTTCTAAAATATATACCCTACTGGAAACAGTCTTATTGTCTCCATTTGCAAGCAGCATTGTGTTTTAGAAGGAGGTGTCACTTCACAGAAATCTACACCTACAGAGATCACATCTGCACAAGGGCTTTTTACCTTGGACCCCACTGGGGAATCATTTCGGATCACTCAGGGGCACTGGAGGGTCAGGGAATGTCTCTTTACAGGTCCCCATCATCTCTGGCACCATCTTGTTTCCCAGACCTCTTCTGTTTTGGCAGATGCTCTCTACTATAACTTCACAAATTGTCTTCTAACAGGAATTCAGTTTCAATTATCCAAGGTCCTTCCATCACCTACTAAAGCCATCTTTATTTTAGAGAAACATTTTTAATCCACATGCCCAATAGTCTAAGATTCATTTACCTTTTAAATTAATACCATTACTATAAAACAGGCATAAATTCTTACTCAGCACACTTCTCAATCTTCATTAAAGATTTTGATTACCATCCATTTCTGGGTGAAATTGCTGTTTACTACAGCACACTTCATGCTAATCTCCTTAGAAATTCTGGAGTATGAAAATACATAGGAAAGCTGTAACTTAAAATAACTGTAAATATTGAAATTGCAGTTGTTATTTATGCTGCATAGTTATTTGGTCTTGTTGGTTGATTAACTACTCACAAAAGATGTATTCATTTATTTATATATTTAGTTATATATTTAGTTAGATGCTTTCTAGATTGTGTAGCCCGTGACTACTTAGGATTTTGATATACCCACAGCCAAAAATAAAACACAAAAATATTATAAATGATCTGATAATTCAGAGATACACTGTCTTGTTTCTTTGGTATTTGTACTTCCAGCCTATTTTTATTAAAAATATGCATATATATTTACATATTATAAAAATAACATCAAAATTCACATCGTATTTTGTAACTTGTATTTTTTGTAATGCAGAAGTATATCATGGTCACTTTCTTATGCCATTAAGTAATCTTCTATCAAAATAAATGATTTATAATTTGAGTCTTGATTTATTTGTAAAATTAGAAAAATACCTACTCACAGGTATTTTGGAAAAATCACATCAAATAGGATATGTACAAGGCTTTTTACAAGTCTTTAAAAATATGAATGTATGATGTATAATTTTAATTACTCAGTGTCAAATATTATATTTAAATTACTTAATGCCTAGTCTCAAATAAATATATTGCTACAGACTTTATTTCATTAGAAATAAATAATATATAAAAGTAATGGAAATAAAAAAGAATAATATTCTGCTGGATACTTTACTTTTTTTAATTGAGCACTATAATGATTTACTGACAATTGACCACATAAGGACTAAAGCAAAAAAAGCTTTCTAATTATATTTCCTTGACCCCTACTGTGTATAAGTCCAAGAGGTAGGACAAAATATTGATAATTTCTTTTTTTTTTGGCACTCGACTTTACCTAGATTTTTCTCTTAATTTTTGCGAAATAAGATTGGTTTCATTCCAAATGTTAAAATACACTTGCTTTCATTTTTATTTTAATTAGAAAATATTACTTACATGCTATTAACCTTAGAATCTTGGTGATTTTAAAGAATGATTTATGGTATACTTATTTTAAAATAAAGTAAAATATTGTGAGAAAATAATTTTAAATAAAGGCAAAGAGTATCATTTGCACTATTACTTGTGTAAAGCAATGACCACCTTATTCTACCCAGCCTTGAACTTCAGTCAAAAGCAGAGTGAGAAAGAAGGTCAATTCTGCATCTGGGTGCTTTTCGTAAGGCTGTGCCCCTTTCCCAGGCCTGTCCTTATCCCTATTTCTTGTGCCTTTCCCTCATTTTACTTCATGATAAATCCCATCCTATGATGACATACATAAGACCATCTGGACTGAATTTTACAATGAAACCCAGGTGCACTATTATCTACCCATCTTTAGCATCAAGGAATGATTTGTTTTGATTCTACTCACCTAATTGAAATAGCATACTTGGGAAACTTGCGACTTCAAGAAAACTTTGGAACGCAAATCCTTTTGGGAATTGGAGACAGCCTATACATCTTTAAGAAGCAAAGTGTTATAAACTAAACACTAATTTTAATCTAAATGTTATTTTAGCTTAAAATAAGTATCATACAATATTTTTTGAACTTCACCTCTTACCAATATGTATGCATTTTAATCTCAGTCATGAAATTGGCCTAAAGTCTTTTAAACCTAATAATATTATTTCTGTATAAAATTTTTCTTACTTCTGAAAATGAAATAAACTTTGACCACCGTGGGTAAATGAAACTTTAATCACAACTTTTTTGGTGGGACTTCACCTTTTAGAAAATAAAGCCATCTAGCTCATCTGAATGCAGTACTGTTGATATTGCTATCTCTGAAGAAGAAGAAATGTTCTATGGAGGTGAAAGATCAAAGCATCCTAAAAATGGTAAGAAAATGTTGTTAATCTTGCTGGGAAACTAATTTGAATTATAAGTTGTCAAAATGTATATGTTCCATATCCAGTATGTCAGTCAATTGACTGAATCTTTGTACATTTCTTAATATTCATGTTAAATATATAAGTGTCACCATTACAATTTGTTTTCCTCTGACAGTTATAGGCCATTTTTATACGAGTAACTTAAATATTGGCCCTATTTCATGAGATCTAAGAACACTTCATTTGACTTCAACATATATAGGTATATGTGTGCATGTGTATGTGTATACACACACATCTCAGTGCTGCTTTAACTATACTGATTTTCTGTTTTACTCCTAAATTGTGCTCTGTTCTAAAGCACACAGTGGTATAGCTACCAGTATAAAATCAAATATGAATGTTATGTATTTTTACCCAATATTACTTACAGCATGAAAAATGTGTTTTGGAATCACCATTATCAATAATATTCCACTGCCACAATACTACTCATAGTATAATTTAACACAAGACAAAATTCTAAAATAAAATGTTTTGGCTTCAAACTCCGCCTACCTCCATATCTTCGTTTTGTCACCTGCATATCAACGTCTTCTCCAGCCTCAGATTTCCATTTTGCTAACCCTTTTGGCCAGAGCACAGAGTGCAGCCCCGTACATATGTACTCTACCCACAAAGTACTCCACAGTCCATGTTACTTCTGTAATAGTCTCAATAAAAATTCCCATTTCCATGCCACCTAAGAACTGGAATCAAAGCAATTAATTTGATTTAACTAATTTTATGCCTCTTAACATCTCATAAGTATTTATGTTTTTAAACAGGAATGCATATTATGCCATGTGAATCTTCAAAGAGTAAATTTTCAGGCATTATATCAAAATGTAACATTCAGAAGTGAGATATTTGTGTGTATTTTCTTTTGTAGTATTAGCGAATACCTATTCTCAGACTGTTTTGCAGAGTGACAAGATGTTCTGGGTCATTTCTGCCTTTCACAATGCCTTTCCTCTCATTACTACCAAACTCCTAAGTCCAGTTTTCCTTTTTCTGCTCAGTGATTACAGTGGTCACTACACCATGGGTAAAAATTAAATGTTTATAAATCAGAGACAACCTGGATTAGAATTTGTAAATAAATAATTTGTAAATAAATAAATAATTAACATAGTAGAAAGTTTTGGGTGTTTACTTTTTCATGAGTTTTCTAGGTTGCTGTTCTTACCAGTTCAATCTTGACAGGTTGTGGACGCGGATCTTCACTTGGTCAAATCAGTGGAGCGTCCAAGAAAGGAAAAATCTGGCAGAATATCAGGAAAACCTGCTGCAAGATTGTAGAGAACAATTGGTTTAAGTGTTTTATTGGTCTTGTTACTCTGCTCAGCACCGGCACTCTGGTAAGTGAGCAGCCAGGGTGTTTGATACTTTGCTGGGGACAAATGTATCATGATTCTGTTAATTCACAAAGTCAAAACCAGGATTAGATTTCCAAGGATATTTAGTATAGCACCAAATTTCATATTCTGTGATTTAAAATCTAAATATTATACTTTCTTAGAAAGTTTATATATGCATCATTAATATTAAATTTAATATTGATTTTTAATAAATTATTTTGCAATATTGAATTTCAAAATATATGAGTGACAGTGGGAAATGGAATGTGAATAGATACCGGATTCTTCTGATTTTAATGAAGTTTCATGTATGAAACATTTTAACGATTTGCACATCCAAAACTGCCATAATATGCTTGTATTTTGGTACCTATCAAAGGAAAGGGAACTATTGCATATGCTTTAAAGGATCTGTGAACTACAAATGTATTTGACCCTACAATCTTAATTCTGCACCCAGAATCTTAATTCTAAAAAAATTCTACAAATATCTGCACATTAAATGGTTCTACAAGGTAATTCACTGAAGAATGTTTTGTAATAATAGCAAAGGGTTAGCAAAGAAGGTCTGTAATAGCTGACTTTATACTATGAAAAATCATCCAATGGAAATCTGTGCAGCTATTTTAAAAATTTAGAAGCTATATGCATATTACACTACAATTCATCAAGATATAGTAATAAGTGGAAAAAGAATGGTGTAGAATAAAGTGTATGGCACTCTGCCTTTTATGTAGGAAAGGAATAAAAATAGAATGTATATTGGTATTTGTTTGTATTTGATTAAAGAAGATCAGAGATCTTTTAAGGATAATTCTTATATACAAGATCTAGTTAACTGTGAGGTGCACAGAACACAGAAGATGGAGTCATGGTTGTGAACTGGACTTTGCTCTGCCTATATTTTTTAAATAAATTTTATGTTATTTACCACACATATTGAAAACTCTCCATGGGTGTGCAGAAGGAATGATTTTCACAATGTGAATGCATGTTTGTGACTTAGATTGAGAAACAGAACATTACCAGGATGCCAGAACAACACTCTTCCCCCTCAGTTACTTCCCTACTCCACAAGGATAGCCAGCATGTGGACTTAAACTGCCATAGATTAGTTTTATCCATTTCAGGCTTAATAAAAATAGATTCAAACTGTGTGTTACTTTTGTATTTCTTCTTCCTCTCATTTTGTTACAGCATCCCACTTCCTCATAATGATCAGGTCAATTATCCTTGCTGGTATAGTAACTTCTTTCTTTCTTACTAGTTGACTGGTACAAGAAATCAAAAATTGAGCAAATGACATCTAAGCTTGAATTTTAGTAGGAGACATACTATGTCTCCTAATGCCCTATTCTGGGAGCAAAGACCCCAGAGTCCACCTATCCTAAGGTTGAGAGAATGGGAAACACAAATACTCCCTAGTGGGCTTGCCAGATCCTCCATACTATGCCGTTCTCCATCACAGATTCTGCTAGCATCGTGGATCTTCATATGGCTCAAATGGAAAGGCTGCTTAGAATATAGTCAACCTATTTTAGTATCTTTTGTTGCATCAGATTCTACTGAAAAATAGCAATCTTCTGCATCACCTGATAATGCATCTTTGGATCAATATTCCCAAGTGTGAAATTTTGCTTTCAAATCCTAAAGAGGCCTACCAGGCATTGTATCTCTTTCTTAGAGTAGGAGGCACACAAGTCTCTCTAAAGCATCTAGAGAACTTACCATTTCTTGTTCATCAGGTCTGATTAACATGATATCATCAATATAATGAATCAATATGATGTTAACTCCTGTGGTGCTGGAGTTAACTGTGACCACCATATCAACACATTATTCCTTTTATCCAGCTTCATATTCTATGCCCTTTGATCCAGCCTGTGGTAGGCTGATAAATGGTCCTCAAATATGTCCATGACATAATCCCCAGAACCTTTCAGTGTTAACTTATATGGCAAAAGGGTCTTCGCAGATCTGATCAAGTTAAAGATGTTGAGACAGGGAGATTATTCTGAATTATCTAGCTGAGCCCAAAATAATCACAATGGTTCCTGCAAAAGAGATACTGGAGGAGTTGGAGTCAGAAAAGAAGGTGATGTGAGGATAGAAGCAGAGACTGGGGTGTCGTCCTTTGAAGACAGAAGAATGCACCACAGGCCAAAGTGTATAAGCCGTCACTAGAAACTGAAAAAGGAAGGAACTCAGACCCCTCAGAGCCACCAAAAGGAACTAGCCTTATCACCTCGATTTTAGCCCAGTGATTTCTGACATCAAGAATGAGAGTATATAGAGTTGTGTTGTTTTTAAGCCACTAAATTTGTGGTAATCTGTTACAGTCACAATAGGAAACTAATAAGCAGCCCTCTCTAGATCCACTCCCAGGAAAGCTCCTCCATTTCCTGCTAGTACATGTTTCTATGTCCTGCATAGGTACCAAGTTTTCTGGTATATAATCCTTCTCCTTCCTTAGCAATCTTAGTACTTCCCAGGCCACTGTATGAAGATAGTTGTCTCTATTTATACATCAGGTGGCCAGGAGAGGAGGTAGAGGTAGACCTTAAAGAGTTTTTAAAAGACACCTACCCTATGTAGGCCTCTTCATAATTCTCAAGAAAGACTCAATTCAGCTTAATCTTTTGGGGAGGCCCTGGAGCCCAGACTGCACCACACAATTTCACCTTGAGTGACTCAAGGCAGCTGGCATTTATATCTCTATTCCACTCAGCCGTTGATTGTGCTGGGTCCCTCTAGGAGTGGAAACATTGCCTCTCAGGTGGGGTGGCTCTTGTTTAGCAGAGGCAGTTCTCCAGAGAGGGCTTCAGTTGTGTGTAATCAAGCAACACTCGGTCGCTGTGGAATAGATACGCCAGTAAAGGAGTTCTTGGTGGGCAACTCCAGCATCTACTACAGTATTCAACATGTACTTGAAAAGCATGTGTCATATGATGTAGCTAGGTGCAATTATAGTTTGTTATTTCCATTGTTCCCATCTACAATGGGAGCCTTAGTGATATAGCAAAAATGTTTTTCTTTGATTGCCTATAGATACAATGTGTTAAATCATCCCACTATGATTGCTTTTTTTTTCTAAATCTTCTTTTAGTGTCATCAGTTTTGCTTTATATATTTTGATGACCTATTATTTTGGACATACAGATGTACACTTGTAGTAGCAATCCCCCTATTATTATGAACTATCCTATGTTATGTATCTTGCCTAATTTGATACTAGCTTTATTTTTATTAGAATTTACATGTTAAATCTTTTTGTTCTGAACATATTCTTGACCTTCTCCTTTATACAATTAGGGCCCATCTGCTCTTTATTGATACAGCAGCTCTGTGATGCCTTTAAAAACAAATGCTTTTTAAACTTTGTACTGTTTCTCTGGTTCTTTGCAGCAGGATCATTGGTCTGGTGAAATCTACTCTACCCATGCTAATTGAAGTGGAGGCTTTTGTACATCTTTTTATTATATTTTGCATTATGTACCTGAATAATTGAAAAATAAATACATGTAACAAAATACAATTTTTAAGAACTTTATATTTATAATCTTTATGGACTCGTTTGCACCATAATTTGTTCAATTAAAAGTCATAAAATCTATTGTTATTTTGTATTTACTTCCATTTAACAAGAGGTTTTAAGAATCACATCATTCTTTATATGAGATTATTTTAATCCTTGCTTGCTTTTTGTCCTTTTATGTATATTGATATATTGAAAGTCTGCCTGCCTGTTTTCAGTGCTAAAATATTTATGAAATTGCTTTCAATGACATGATCAGATTTTACATATTCCATAGTCAAACTAAGGTTGACATTAAAACTGAGAAGCTTTGGAGAAACAATTATAGTTTTAATTAATCTTCAGTGTTTCAACTGGTTTACCTGATAGCCTTAGGGATTTCTAAAGACATTTTAAAAACATATCTGTTTCTCTATGAGTAAGTGGCATATATCTGTGAGTTGGCTACCTGGAATTACATATAAGATCCATGTCAGATGTGACTAAAGGTTTTGTCTTTTATGTTAAGTTTGATTAACTGATTTTGGAGGGGATTTTTGGATCGTTATTTAAAACAATTATGTAGCCAGGTTCAGCCTATGTCTAAGAACTAGTTCTGGGATCAATTAATGATGTCTGGCATAGGCATGGGGTCAAATAAGAATACTTATAGATTATGTCAATAAATACAAGCATAGTGAACCAGCCCTGGAGCCTACAATCTCTGACAGTGCTCACCATATGCCTATTAGAGACAAAATTTTGTTCCCTTCTATGTCAAAAGAGTTTTTAGAAATTACCTGTACACCTAATCCTTATTTTTTTTTTTACCCACAGGCTTTTGAAGATATATATATTGATCAGAGAAAGACAATTAAAATTTTATTAGAATATGCTGACATGATCTTTACTTACATCTTCATTCTGGAAATGCTTCTAAAATGGATGGCATATGGTTTTAAGGCCTATTTCTCTAATGGCTGGTACAGGCTGGACTTCGTGGTTGTTATTGTACGTATTTTAAAGAAAATGTAAAAGGCTATTTGATTTACTTTTTCTTCCTCACTCTTACTCTTTCACTTCCTGTCAATTTATTATATCTTTCCTTTCCCTCTCTCTCTACATTGTTGGTACATGACACCTTTCTTAGTTTGTAATATTTAACATCTATCATTTTCTTCTCATTCCAAAATTTTAAAAGTTCAACACTTTATTCCTGGGTTATTATAATAATCACCTTGAATTTACTGTTAACCATGTAAGTTTGTTGCACAGTATCTTGATGATATCAGCACCCTAAAATCTTTAAGTTCTTCTGTTGGCTTAACTCTTAATCATATATCACAATTAGACTACTTATGATGTTCACAAGTGCGGGGCTAATCCAAACTCCCCAAATTTCTCACTTAGATCTCTGCAATAGATTCCAAAGTGGTGTCCCTGCTTCTGCCCTGCATACCTTCATTCTGTTTTCCACATAGCAACCAGAGTAACTGTTGTGAAATGGAAGTCAGCTCATGTCACTTCTCTTGAAACCTTATGATAAACACCCATCTCATTCAGGGTAAAATCAACAGTCTTTGCAATCAATGCTCTACAAGTATCTGTGTAATCCAAACATATTCCCTGCTGTGCTCCCTTTCCCCTGTCCAGGTCTATTTACTGATCCACCAGCACCAGCCTTCATGGGGCACTTCAAATATGCCAAGATTATTTTCATCTTAGTGCCTGTGCACTTATTTTTCCTTCCAACTGGAACCTTGGCTGGCATTGATGCTTTAGCCAAAATGAAACCTTTGAAGGTCTTTCCTTACAACACTATTTAAACTGCAACCACAACCACTCCAATACTCTCTTTCTCCATCTCCATACCCCTTATTAATATTGTACCATTTGTTCATTTATTTTGTTTATTGTCTGTTTTCTCCCACTAAGTTATAAGTTCCATTAGGGTAGAATTTTTTCTTGGTTTTCTTCGTTCCTTTAAGTCCTGTGCCTAGAACAATTTCTGTCATATTAGAAGGTTCTCAGTATTTTTGTTGAATGAATGAATGGCTCTCTATTCTATAAACAATGATAGAAGCTCCCCAATCTACAATTAATGATTTAAAATAGCTGACCTCTCTTTTCTAAGTTCGCTCTTTCAAATTAGCCTTCTGCTCTAGCCAAATCATACTATGCCTGCAACTCGCCTTCCTGTTTCCTAGTCATTGTTCTGTGTCCAGATTCCTTCATGCTTATGAAAATAATACCCAAACTTCAAAGCCTACTTCAAGGCTGTCTCTTTAGTAAAGAGTAAAAAGAAGAAATTTTTCATAACGTTGACTTGAAAATGTAGAAAAATCTGAAGATATTAATAAAAGTTAATCTTAGCTTTACCACCTTAGTATTTGTGAACATTTATTAACCTTTCATATATTTACTTTTAAAGATTGCCTTAGTTTCTGGTTATGCTTTTTTGTAATGTGTGTACTTTTGACTTAACAATATTCATATCTTCCTTGATGCCTATCCTCTGAAAGCCTATCGTGTATATTGTCTTAACCATATTTGTATATGAATGCATTTGTAAATATATTTCTTATTTTGTTTTAATGAATATACTGCATATGATTACTGTATTACAAGTAATTATGAAACTGATTCTTAATCTAATTTCAAACAAAAAAGATATGTCATTGATCATAAAGAGTATAAAATATACAACTTTTATTTATCTCACTAAAATATGTTCCTTATTACCAGAAAATAGTTTAATTTTATCTTTTTAAAGTGATTTTAACACTGAACAATTTTCTTATAACTTTCTGTAAGTCATTATTAATGTATTTTGAAATATATGTAAAAATAATTCACAAATTTACTGGTAAGCTTTTATTGTATATATCTGTTGTAACAAATGCAACATTTATTTTACATGTTATTTTGATTAATATGGAATCCTATTCACTTTTTTTAAAAAAAAATATATAGGTATTTTGTCTTAGCTTAATAGGCAAAACTCGGGAAGAACTAAAACCACTTATTTCCATGAAATTCCTTCGGCCCCTCAGAGTTCTATCTCAATTTGAAAGAATGAAGGTAAGAGATAAGTTTCTAAGCTAATCTACAGATTTTTATTTGGAATTACTAAATTTGCACAAATTGGGAAGCTTTATTTTCTTCTCATTTGTACCTTTAACAGTATTAATACAACAAAAACTTTACGTTTCATTGCTTAGAAATAGAGAGGAATTGGCCCGTTTATTAAAATTCTAGGTTCTTATTCCTCATAAAGTATAAAAATCAATACAGACAAGTAAAAGAAACTAGTATTTGAGACAGAAAATATAGTTTTAAAAATATATTTCTACCCCATATACATATGCATATTACCGCAATTGTCTCCATTTTAAAAATACAATTGTCAGAAAATGAAACTTGGATCAGTTAACAAACTTTAAAATTATACAAACATTGTATACCCTAAGTGGTTACTCACTGAATGAAAGAAAAGTTTGAATTTTAAGATAAATTTACTTTTTTAATGTCACAGTCACAAGCGATGATTTCTTACCTGTCCTGTCTTCATCACTCACATGTTAAAACCTCTTCTGGACAATGTAAAGAAAATTAATAGATTGAATATTATATAATGGCCATGTCTGAACAATGTAAAGAAAATAGATTGAATATTATAAAATGGCCGGTGTTCAATCTTTCGTACCTGAAATGGAAATCCCATAATAGAAAAAAATGGAGTCTATGACCATTACAAGTAGTATAAGTATGTAGCTATACAGTGACCCATTGTATACAGAAATGGGAGAACACGTTCAAATGTACCTTTTATTTTATAATACATTTATGTGTTTTTGCATTTTTATTTACATAGAGTTTTTTCATATCAGTCTGCCACTTTAATTACTACCTAATATCACATATTCATTGCTATGGTAGAATCTAGTGAGAAAATTATTAATGTTTAACCTTTATCTTTATCCCTATAGTTTATGTATTATGTGTTACATTTAAACTATTATTAATTAAGAAACCTTAACACTTAAACTCTTTCCACTTGGTAAAAAGTGGATGTTTATTTTTCTCTCAAAATTTGAGTGATTATTATAAATACAAACAGAAATATAAATAATTTAAAATATGTATTGTATTTAAAAAATAATTTCAGAAATTTTAATAATTTCACTTTTATATGATTGTGTAAAGTACTTAAGTACATTAATTATATTTGTATATATATACTTAGTCCATGATTCATGATAATATTCTTGTAATTCATACAAATGTGTCGTTGACTCATTATAATAGTACTTAGGCCTTATCTATCTGTTTCTTAAATACATTTGATTTATTTGTGTTGGGAAATTAATATTTTGATTATTTAGTAAATACATAAAAATTCCAAATGTGGCAAAATTCCAATTATATACCTCAGAAAAAAAAATCTGAAATAGTAATTGTAACATACAATAAGAAACAGACTTCATTAACCATATCATGAAGATCCACAAGGTGGTGATATTGCCCAGTACTTTTAAACCAAAATAAGGTGGAAAATAAGCTGAAAATAAGGTGGTTGAATGGTTCGATAAGATTGAAGTTAAAATGACAAAACAGCCTAGGCACGGTGGCTTACACCTGTAATCCTGGCAATTTGGGAGACCAAGGCGAGCAGATCGCTTGAGCTCAGGAGTTTGAGACCAGCCCGGGTAACACAGTGAGACCCTGTCTCTACAAAAAATACAAAAATTAGCCAGGTGAGGTGTGTGCACCTGTAGTCCCAGCTACTTGAGATGCTGAGATGAGATGAGGTAAGAGGATCACCTGAACCTAGGAGGTCGAGGCTGCAGTGAGCCGAGATTGCTCCACTGCACTCCAGACTGGGTGACAGAGTGAGACTGTCTCAAAAAAAAAAAAAAAAAAAAAAAAAAAGGACAGCCACATTTCCAGTATAAATACAGTTTAGTGATAGGAAAACATTATAGAATATTCTAACATGTAAACTACAGAGGGCCTATTTACTCAAAATACACACGTGCACACACACACACACACACACACACCCCTAAGTAAATATGTAACTAAAATAAACAAACTCCTTTTTATTTTCAAAAAATGGGATAATACCAGTTCTTTTTCCTAATAAGTTTAGACATATAGGGAGGAAAAAAAGGTAACAAAATCAGCAAGTTGTCTGCCCCAATTTAGAGAAAAGCAGGAAGAGATTTGCCAGGGAAACTGACTCTGTCAGAAATTAGGCCCTGTACCATTTAATGCTGTACATTCATTAGAATGGCAATGAGACAGTGGCTGTGGATAACTCAAGGTCAGAAAAACTGTAGCCATGCTTAGGTCAAAGTCAGATTCAGACCTGAAGCCTCATCTCAACCTCTGGAAGTTCTGTAAATTATCACTGAAGATATATCATTGAGTATATTAGGAAGCTACATGCTTACAAAATTAATGATTTGTGTTAATAAGTTTAAGGTCTTAGGTGCTGACTACTTTTCAAATATATGTGTCAACTACATCCACTCTTTTTATTCTTTATATGTGGATTTTCTAAAAGACATGGCATTTTTCTTCAGCAGAACCATTAATGGACCTTTCAAATTTAAAAGTATTAACGAAAGATCTGTGATCTAGTTTTAGAAATAAAAGTGTTAGTGAAATCATAGTTATAAGCCTAAATATTAATTCAAAGATAGACAACTATGGAACATAAGCAAGAATATGCAGGCAAAAGAATTAGTATCTAGTAATGGCTGAAGGAAGGAAAGGTTAGAATGGTAGAAAACAGAATCAATGGTGCCTTAGGAAGAAAGTGAAAGAAGGTCAGGAGAGGGAAATCAAAAGTATAAAATTAAGAGAGGCCAGGCACAGTGGTTCACACCTGTAATCCCATCACTTTGGGAGGCGGAGGTGGGTGGATCACCTGAGGTCAGGAGTTCAAGACCAACCTGACCAACATGGTGAAACCCCGTCTCTACTAAAAAAAAAAAAAAAAAAAAAAATTAGCCTGGCAGGGTGGCGTCTGCCTGTAATGTCAGCTACTCCGGAGGCTGAGGCAGGAGAGGGTTCAGTCGCTTGAACCCCAGAGGCAGAGATTGCAGTGAGCCAAGATCGGGCCATTGTACACAAGAGCAAAACTTGGTCTCAAAAAATAAAATAAAATAAATAAAGAATATAAAAAAGCTAAGAGAAAAATAAGTAGTGGAAATAGTAAAACTATTATTATATTAGATATAGCAACTCATTTGCATTTGCCGTAGCAGCTTCAGTGGAGTAATGAGAATACAATTCTGATTTGAATTTTAAAGAGTGAAGTCAGTTGAGGAAATAATGACAGTGATTATCGATTATTGCTGGTATTCCAGTTTAGGTGGTGGATTCATCTCCCAAGCTTCCTACTCTGGAGTGACTCACCAGTGACACCAAATGGTTCAGTGAGGATTGCATCTTTGTGAAGTACAGCAACCTATTTAATTTCCTGAAGCAATCTCTTCCCTTGGCTTCATTGACAGTACAATCTCTTGGTCTTCTGATTCCTCTGACTACTCTTTCACATATTATATTTCACTTAAAATATATAATATATATATATTTTTAAGATAATCTCACACATACATATGGGTTCAATTATCTTGAATGATCATTTCTGGCACGATACAGGAAATCAATAAGCATATATACATATATATATATATATATATATATATATATAAAGCCAGCAAAATAATTATTTATTCTGGTATTTGTACTAATTAGCTCTGTTGCCATTTAATGATTTTTTAGTACAAACATTTTAAGAATATCTAGATTTGAATGTATTTTCTTTTTTGGTGGGGGGGGATGGAGTCTGGCTCTGTAGCCCAGCCTGGAGCTCAGTGGCACTATCTGCTCACTACAAGCTCTGCCACCTGGCTTCAAGCGATTCTCCTGCCTCAGCCTCCCGAGTAGCTGGGACTACAGGTGCCCGCCACCACACCTGGCTAATTTTTTGTATTTTTAGTAGAGAAGGGGTTTCACCGTGTTAGCCAGGATGGTCTCGATCTCCTGACCTGGTGATCCGCCCCTCTCAGCCTCCCAAAGTGCTGGGATTACAGGCATGAGCCACCATGCCCAGCCCGATTTGAATGTATTTTCTAAAGAAAAACTGAATTGCTATTTAGGTTATTCCAGTACCAGCATGTGGGCTGTTAAATCTTTAGATATGGCCTTTTAAGTTTTTTTTAAAATATGTCATTATATCAATTAGTACTTTTCAAACTGATCAAAAACTAAAACAGTTTCAGATTTCTTATCTAAAGTTTACATTTTTTCTATATACCAGGTGGTTGTGAGAGCTTTGATCAAAACAACCTTACCGACTTTGAATGTGTTTCTTGTCTGCCTGATGATCTGGTTGATTTTTGGTATCATGGGAGTAGACTTATTTGCTGGCAGATTCTATGAATGCATTGACCCAACAAGTGGAGAAAGGTTTCCTTCATCTGAAGTCATGAATAGGAGTCAGTGTGAAAGCCTTCTGTTTAATGAATCCATGCCATGGGAAAATGCAAAAATGAACTTTGATAATGTTGGAAATGGTTTCCTTTCTCTGCTTCAAGTAGTAAGTACACTTTTGACTTTTCCTTATTAATTATATATTCATCCATATTGTAGGTTGAATGTAAAGGACAAAATGTGGGCGATTAATACATTTGGTTATAAAATATTTTAGCAATTAGTAGATAAATGTAATGGGACATAACAACTATCAGGGGAACCCGCTCCAAATATTTCAGTGTAGGTTCCTTCTATTTTCCGTAAGTGTCAGCCAGCTGAGAAATAAAGAGAAAGAGTACAAAGAGAGGAATTTTACAGCTGGGCTGCCGGGGGTGACATCACATACTGTTAGGACCGTGATGCCCACCTGAGCCTTAAAACCAGCAAGTTTTTATTAAGGATTTCAAAAGGGGAGGGGGTGTATGAACAGGGAGTAGGTCACATGCTTCAAGGGGCAAAAAGCAGAACAAAGATCACATGCTTCTGAGGAAACAGGACAAGAGCAAAATCACAACTCCTGATAAGGGTCTATGTTCAGTGGTGCACATATTGTCTTGATAAACACCTTCACAGAAAACAGGGTTTGAGAGCAGAGAACCTGTCTGACCAAAAATTTACCGAGTTTCCCAATCCTAGTAAGCCTGAGGGTACTGCAGGAGACCAGGGCGTATCTCAGTCCTTATCTGAACTGCATAGGACAGACATTCCCAGACCGGCTGTTTATAGACCTCCCCCCAGGAATGAATTCCTTTCCCAGAGTATTAATATCAATATTCCTTGCTAGGAAAAGAATTTAGTGATATCTTCCCTACATCCATTTATAGGCTCTCTGCAAGAAGAAAAATATGGCTCTTTTTCCCCAACCCCGCAGGCAGTCAGAACTTATGGTTGTCTTCCCTTGTTCCCTAAAAATCGCTGTTACTCTGTTCTTTTTCAAGGTGCACTGATTTCATATTGTTCAAACACACATGTTTTACAATCAATTTGTACAGTTAACACAATTATCACAGTGGTCCTGAGGTGATGTACATCCTCAGTTTACGAAGATAACAGGATTAAGAGATCAAAGTAAGACAGCCATAAGAAATAATAAAAGTATTAATTTAGGAACTGATAAATGTCCATATTAAAATGAAATCTTCACAATTTATGTTCTTCTGCCGTGGCTCCAGCAGGTCCCTCCATTTGGGGTCCCTGACTTCCCGCAACATACAACACTAGGCTCATTTAAAGAGATAGGCCAGGTGCGGTGGCTCACGCCTGTAATCCCAGCACTTTGGGAAACCAAGGTGGGCAGATCATGAGGTCAAAAGATCAAGACCATCCTAGCCAACATGGTGAAACCCCATCTCTACTAAAAATACAAAAATTAGCTGGGCGTGGTGGCACGTACCTGTAGTCCCAGCTACTTGGGAGGCCGAGGGAGGAGAATCCCTTGAACCTGGAAGGCGGAGCTGAGATCATGCCACTGCACTCCAGCCTGGTGACAAAGTGTGACACTCTCTCAAAAAAAAAAAGAAAAAAGAGACAAAAGTTAAATACTGTCTCTGCCCCATTGGATGAAGGAAATGGAGATGCAAGTAAATTTAACAGAGGAAATACAGATACTGGCCCAAACTATTTTTACCACCACTGATCAGGTTATAGGGTAATGTATTAGTCAGGGTCCCCTAGAGGGACAAAACTAATAGGACATATATATCCAATTATATATTATCCTATATAATAATATATATTATATATATCCTATTATATATAATATATCCTACTATATATTATCCTATATAATAATATATATTCTATGTAATATATATATTCTATATATATTTTGTGTGTGTGTGTGTGTATATATATATATATATATATATATATATATAGTGGCAGAGGTGAAGTAAGCTCGTGTATCTATGTCTATTCCCACTGTGAACATATGGTGAGCTCACACAATGAATCCCAGGAAGCCAATTGATATTATAGCCCAGACCATGCCCATGTACCCAAATGGTTCTTTTTTTCCGGAATAATATGTTACGATGTGGGAGATTATTCCAAAGCCTGGTAAGATGAGGATATAGACTTTGGGGTGACCGAAAAATCAGAATAGGTGCTGATATAGGATAGGATATATATATGTTATATATATATCCTATTAGTTCAGTCCCTCTAGGGAACCCTGACTAACGCATTACCCCATAACTTGATCAGTGGTGGTAAAAGTAGTTTGGGCCAGTGTCTGTATTTCCTCTGTTAAATTTACTTCCATCTCTACTTCCTTCATATATAGATAGATTAGATATAGATATAGATATAGATATATTTACATATATAAGATATATATATACACACACACAGACACATATATATATATATATAAAGGGGAGTTTATTAAGCATTAACTTACATGATCAATGATCACAGGGTCTCACAATAGGCTGTCTGCAAGCTTGAGGAGCAAGGAGAGCCAGTCTGAGTCTCAAAAGTGAAGAACTTGGAGTCCAGTGTTTGAGGGCAGGAAGCATCCAGCACGGGAGAAAAAATATAGGCTGGGAGGCTAGGCCAGTCTCGCCTTTTCACATTTTCCTGCCTGCTTTATATCTGCTGGCAGCTGATTAGATTGTGTCCACCAGATTACAGGTGGGTCTGTCTTCCGCAGCCCACTGACTCAAATGTTAATCTCCTTTGGCAACACCCTCACAGACACACCCAGGATCAATACTTTGCATCCTTCAATCCAATCAAATTGACACTCAGTATTAACCATCACAGGTAATAATTCTTTGGTCCAACCGAAGTCACTACTTTTTATCTCTTTAGCATTTTGAGGAACTGCTACTCAGTGACTCAATATCTAGCAGATGTGAAGAGTTGAACAATTCCTTTTATGTCTCTCACAGAAAAGCACATGTATAGCAGCTACAAGTCACCATGACACATTACGCATGTATTTATTTACCATTTATACATCTGTTTCTCTATTTATCTTTTTCTAGTCATACTATCTTCAAATATTTTGTTATTAACTACAAATAAACTAAGTACTTGAAATAGTTGTTAACAGACAATATAATAATGAAAATGTTAAGGATCCCAATTACACAGTATATGGAAGTGTGGCAAGCCTATGTCAAATGTTTCAGTGCACTAATAAGAGATTGAGATTTTACTTTTTATTTGCCAGTAAGCATAAATTTTAAATGCATGTCATTTTTACAGGCAACATTTAATGGGTGGATCACTATTATGAATTCAGCAATTGATTCTGTTGCTGTAAGTATAATATCATTTTAAAGCCATTGTTAGGATACAAGCAAAGTCATTTTTGCAATTCGAGCACAGGACACCAGTAATAATGAATAGAAATCAAATGCAGTTCAGATTGGATATTTCATTGGCAATGAAATTCTTCCAGGGTTATTATATACAATGATTGAGGCCCCATAGGTCCATTTGAAAGATTACCAGACTTTGCAACAATGATTAAATGAATGAAATGAACTTTAACATTCATACAAATCAATGATATCCTTTTACCAAAGAACAAAAAAGAAAACATTTTCTTAGGTAGCATTGTTGGGTTTTCTTGTCATAAATTGTTTTATAAAACTTGTTTTAAAAAGCCAATATCAATAATTTGCTTATTTTAAACTTCTAGGTAAATACACAGCCTCATTTTGAAGTCAACATCTACATGTATTGTTACTTTATCAACTTTATTATATTTGGAGTATTTCTCCCTCTGAGTATGCTGATTACTGTTATTATTGATAATTTCAACAAGCATAAAATAAAGATAAGTATAAATATTATTTGTTTATCCAATGTCTGAGAAAATCAGGCATATACATAAATATATAAGTGCCCTGCTTCAAATAATTGGCTTTGGATTCAGCTTAATGTCATTTTTATTTGACATGTATCTTAAAAAATCATGATTAATGTTCCTGCACATTGATGAACATTGCCAAAATGTTCATCTTTACATTGACTTCTAAATCCAAAATATGTACTACACAGTCAAGTTTAAAAGTTAAACATTACAAGTGTCTGTGTAAAAATTACAAGTGTTTTAAAAATAATGATGTGCTGAAAAATAAATACTGTAAGTAAAATTTTCTATCTTCACAAATATGTGAAGAGTTCCAGAAGAAAACACTCTTTTACTCTCTGTTATATTTAAAGCCTTCACAGTCAGCCAGCATGGACATCTTTCAAAGTTAGAGTAGTTCTTTCTGCTAGAAGTAGAGAGAGTCATAAATCCTAACTGGGTGGCCTAAGTAGGGGTGCTTGAACCCAATAAGACAGAGCTCAGAGACAGAATTGAATAACTACAGTTTCATGCCATTTCTAAAAAGCGACTTACTTCAGGGCCTCCACAAACGCAAAGGACTAAAAAGACATCTAAGTCAAGTTATTTTACACAGGCACCTAATCTATTTTGGGAAGCCTTCCAAAAAAGTCAAAGGAAAGAATAGTTTAATTTTGAAATTTTATCTTCAGCCATGTAATCAAACTTTAGCCATGTGTAAAATCTGGTACAGTAGACCCTCCTTATCCAAGGGGACTGTGTTCCAAGACCTCCAGTGGATGCCTGAAACCGCAGAGTAGTACCTAACCTGATTGCTGTAAATCAGAACATGTTTGTGTTCACATTCAGATGCCTTTTCCGTGACTAAGACTTATCATGCGCTGTGGCCATTTGCAGTTTGAAGTACAACAGCAAATCAAGCATACATTTATTTTTCATTCTTCACAATTTCATGGACAGAAGATTCATTCATACCATAGATTTAGCAATCTCAGCATATATATTTTTTTCCTTTCCTTAAGTCAAGCATTTTCACCTTTTCTCTTAAAGGAAGCATTTTGCAGCTTTTTTTTGGCATATTCAAATGCCAGCATCACTTCTCTTGCATTTTGGGGGTTATTATTAATTAAAATATGGATTACTTGAACACAATCGCTACGATAACAGAGATAGCTGCAAAGTGACTAATGTGTGGGTGGCATAGACTGAATGGGTGTGCTGGACAAAGGGATAATTCACATCCCAGTCTCCACAGAGCAGGATGACACAAGATTTCATCACACAACTCAGACCCACATGAAATTTAAAATGTATTAACTATTTATTTTTAGGATTTTTCATGTAATAATTTCCAACTGTGGTTGACCATGGCTAACTGATACTGTGCAAAGTGAGACTTCAGATAAGGGGGGACTACTGTATGTCACTCTTGAGTTTCCACCAGTGAAATAGGAGTAGAGAGCTGAGTGATCAAATGTGATTCTGATTGGATGCTTCAGCTTTCTACGAATATCAACCCTGTAGGATAACATACTAGGATTTGCTTCTAGGCTTCGAATTGGTGTCTGCTGTCAATTTAAGTGACCAGGTCCTGATTTAGAGCAGTAACAATTCCTAATTCCTAGGACATGACATTATTCACTTCACATATATTACATAAGATACTGAAATTAGCACTAGAAACACAGAAATGAATAAGCCCTCAAACGTGCTATGAAGAAGCAAGCGCAAGGTACTTTTGGAATAATAGTAAAAAAAATCTTCTGATAGTATTTGAAAAGTAAAGCAATATATAGTCATATAAAAATGATCCCATATGATCATTTCTGTTTATTTCTGCTTATTAAAAGATACAAATCAACTTTTCCTTTAGCTATTGAGCTCAACCTTTCTTAGTAAATATTTCCAGATATCACCTGCTGTTTCTCCTTTGTCCTCTTTTACAACCCTATGTGAAAATAGAGTTGACACTCTCCTAAGAGAGTGCACTTAGAGATTACTGAATTTCTGTCACTATCGGCATGTATTCTGTATGTACTTTTTACGGATTTTTGGGCAGAAAGTCAGACATGTTCAAACATGATTTCATTCACTGCAGTTAAGCCTTTTTTTAGAAGATTAAATCAATATTGCCAAGTCTTTAAAATGCGTATTAACATAAGGGAAAATTTGGATTAAGTGTGATTTTAATATGTTTTTCTTTCCTTTCTTTACCTGGGAGGCTCAAATATCTTTATAACGGTTAAACAGAGAAAACAGTACCGCAGGCTGAAGAAGATAATGTATGAGGATTCTGAAAGACCAATACCTCGCCCATTAGTAAGAAAATGTCTAGATTTTTTGAAACTTCAATGGAGGTGTTCTTTATATATTCTCTTTTAAAGCCTTAACAAATGCTTTTGACAAAATTTTTGTGTCCCCTGACAAAGCTTTTCATGGTCATTTTGTTTGTTTGTTTTAACTATATGTTATAGTTTGGCAAAAATTTAGGTTCACACTTATTCTCATTTATTTTGGGAAGAAAGTTGTAGCATATAAAAGACCATATATATGTATATGTATCCTATTAATAAGACTATTACACCTGTTGATTTTACCCACAGAACAAGCTCCAAGGATTCATTTTTGATGTGGTAACAAGCCAAGTTTTTAATGTCATTGTTATGGTTCTTATATGTTTCCAAGCAATAGCCATGATGATAGACACTGATGTTCAGAGTCTACAAATGTCCATTGCTCTCTACTGGATTAACTCAATTTTTGTTACGCTATATACTATGGAATGTATACTGAAGCTCATCGCTTTCCGTTGTTTTTATTTCACCATTGCGTGGAACATTTTTGATTTTATGGTGGTTATTTTCTCCATCACAGGTAAGATTTTGTTTAGTCAAATTTTTACTGATAATAATATTAATGCAAGCAAGCTCTTACAGTAAATATCTCATGAAATATAGTCTCCTAATAAGCAAAACAGGTAGAGATCTTTTTTTATTTTCAACAGGAATGCTTCACATTTGTAATCATATATGTACCACCCATGCCTAATAGAGATAAGATGTTCAAAAATATTTCTAATAACATAAACTTTGCATATAAGCCACCAGGTGAATGTTTAGTCACCCCTTCATTCTATAATATACATTAATTTTCTAGATGACACTAGAAAGATCTTTATGTCTTAGAATGATGTAACCTTTCAAGTTCGCTATTATTTCCTTCCCTCTAATCTCTAAAACTATTTACAACTTATACAACATTAGAGTTTCAGGCTTTAACAAATTTGTTGCTTGTTTTCTCTTACTTTGGAGATCTCTCTCTTATTTAATAAATACACTTGATAATTCTCTTTGTGAATAAAAACTGTGTTATATGCAAAAAATTCAGTAGTAAACAAGGTAAGTATAATTTCTGTGTACACATAGCTTAGAGTCTATTAAAGGATATAGATAATTAAACAGTACATTTTAATATGTGTTATTAAGGTCATGGTAGGGAAGTCACAGGGTGCTGCAGCAGCACAGCAGAAGGAGGTCACCTAATCAGTAAGTAGAGGTCAGAGAAAACCTTATGGAAGACGTGAAATCTAATTAGAGACTTTTCAGATAAGGAGACAGCCAAGCAAAGAATTTAGTGTCAAAGAGTTTCAGGCAGAGAGAAGTTCATCTGTTTCCCCATAACACACATTTTAGGATGTAAGTTCCATGAGAGTAGGAAAAATATTTAAGTTTGCTGCATCAAGCACTATTCTATGTATTGAGTAGTAGAAAATGCAGATAAACTGTTTGCCCAGATGTGCTTCCAAATATTCACTAATTCAGTTGATAGTGGAAACAATGCAACTAACTACTGAAAAAAAACCATAAGAAACTTCAGAAAAGAAGAAGCTATCAGAAAAACTGATAGAAAAGTACATGAAGACAAGAGGGAGCTGACAGGAACAAGGCAGAGGAATGATGGAATTAGAGTCCTATGAGACTGAAGGGGACTTCATGAGAGAACTGGAAGGAAAAGCAATTGCAGTCAGAGAGAAAGCAGTTTGAATTTGAAGCTTCAGAAGGCAAGGTATCCTGGGTCCAGAATGTGATTATAAATGTGAATTTATAAAATGATGGAGAAGAGTGTAATAACTTTAGAAGATCAAAGACAGAAACTGGCTTTTAAATGGATTGTTGATGGTAGGTGCTAAGGTGAAATGAGAGACAGTGAGTCAATTATTGAAGTCTTCAATGAATATGAATGAAGAATGAGTAGGCTATAGAGCCAAGGAATGGTAGGAAATGATATAGCTGAATGGCATGATCCACAAAGTGTCAAAAATCTATTTTATTTTTTTCTTTATAAAAATAATAGGAAGGAAAAGTGACCAGAAATCACATCGGAAAGAAAGAAAGATACGTGTTTTTTCTTTCTAACCTGAGGAAAGTGGAGTGGGGAAGAATGAGCTCCCTGTATTTGAGAGGGTTGCAAGGGAAATAGAGTCTTCAAGATAGAGACAGATTTAGCCATCATCCTCTGCAAACAGAAACAGGGACAGAAATCCAAACACCACATATTCTCATTCATAAGTGGGAGTTGAACAATGAGAACACATGGACACAGAGAGGGGAACAGCACACACTAGGACTTGTTGGAGGGTGGGGCGTGAGGGGAAGGAACTTAGAGGACTGGTCGATAGGTGCAGCAAACCACCATGGCACATGTATACCTATGTAACAAACCTGCATGTTCTGCACATGTATCCTGGTGGGTTTTTTTAGAAGAAATAAAGAAAAACAAAAATTAAAAAAAAGAAATTCCCCCCAAAAAAGAGACTGGGTTAAAAAAAATTAGTGACGAGAATGTAGAGGAATTTATTCACAATTTAGTGATACTTCCTGCATAATGAAAAAGTTTGGAAGGTTGAAGGGAAATGAGAATTTGGGTCAGAGTATAAGATTCACTAAAGCACTATGGAGATAGGGTATTGATAGTATAGAACATCAGAGAGAAATGTCATCTTAGGCAGAGATCAAGTTTAACAAAAATGTGAGACATGATTCCTCCAGATTCAACAAACCTACCATATCACTTAGAAGCCTCGTGGGATTCTTTCTTTCACTACCTTCTCAACTCAAAATAAACTACATTCTGTCTAATACTTCCAGAGAACATCTCTTATACCTTTAATGAATTATGATTTTACATTGTTTTATAGTTCTTTTGTTAATCACTGCCATACTTCCCTCATCTAACTACCACAGCTACAAAAATGTTATAAACAAAGACTTATTTATTCAATTCACGTTTAAAGTTCCTGGAGCCCCAGTACTATTTATGAAATAAAGAAATTAAATTACAATCTATGAATCACTGAGTGCCAGACATTTCTGTAATTATATTTATCAATTAGGTCTTTCTGCCTTATAGTTATTGTAAATGTCTATCACTAGTTTGTAAATTATAAGGTTCCTGAAGACAGAAATCATGTCATTCATCTTTGCATATTGTTGTGATATATTTATTGGGCATTCAATAAAGGTTGCATGGAACTAAATTTCTTGATCCAATAGCAATAAAAAAATTATGACTATTGTCCTGCATTATAGAATCAGGTCATCTGTAATTCCAGAACTACTTGGTCTATAATACTCTTAGATGATGTTACAGAAAAATAATCTTCCAAATATAGCTAGATACCCTGAGCATTGATACAATTGGTGTTTGGCCGACACAAACTTTCAACATGCTAACTGTTAAATGAGAATGCTTAGTAAAATGGAAGGGATCAATAAAGGATTAATAAAACATGGGGAAAAACAATTAAGTGTAAAATAAATTATAGTCCTCAAAATACAATTGTGTTTGAATAATTGTATAGCCTGCTTTATCTTTTCCCACCCCCAGGTCTATGTCTGCCTGCGACAGTAGGATCCTACCTTGTGCCTCCTTCACTTGTGCAACTGATGCTTCTTTCACGGATCATTCACATGCTGCGTCTTGGAAAAGGACCAAAGGTGTTTCATAATCTGATGCTTCCTTTGATGCTGTCCCTCCCAGCATTATTGAACATCATTCTTCTCATCTTCCTGGTCATGTTCATCTATGCCGTATTTGGAATGTACAATTTTGCCTATGTTAAAAAAGAAGCTGGAATTAATGATGTGTCTAATTTTGAAACCTTTGGCAGCAGTATGCTCTGTCTTTTTCAAGTTGCAATATTTGCTGGTTGGGATGGGATGCTTGACGCCATTTTCAACAGTAAACGGTCTGACTGTGATCCTGATAAAATTAACCCTGGGACTCAAGTTAGAGGAGATTGTGGGAACCCCTCTGTTGGGATTTTTTATTTTGTCAGTTATATCCTCATATCATGGCTGATCATTGTAAATATGTATATTGTTGTTGTCATGGAGTTTTTAAATATTGCTTCTAAGAAGAAAAACAAGACCTTGAGTGAAGATGATTTTAGGAAATTCTTTCAGGTGTGGAAAAGGTTTGATCCTGATAGGACCCAGTACATAGACTCTAGCAAGCTTTCAGATTTTGCAGCTGCTCTTGAACCTCCTCTTTTCATGGCAAAACCAAACAAGGGCCAGCTCATTGCTTTGGACCTCCCCATGGCTGTTGGGGACAGAATTCATTGCCTTGATATCTTACTTGCTTTTACAAAGAGAGTTATGGGTCAAGATGTGAGGATGGAGAAAGTTCTTTCAGAAATAGAATCAGGATTTTTGTTAGCCAACCCTTTTAAGATCACATGTGAGCCAATTACGACTACTTTGAAACGAAAACAAGAGGCAGTTTCAGCAACCATCATTCAACGTGCTTATAAAAATTACCGCTTGAGGCGAAATGACAAAAATACGTCAGATACTCATAGGATAGATGGTGATAGAGATGTTCACACTACTAAAGAAGGTGCCTATTTTGACAAAGCTAAGGAAAAGTCACCTATTCAAAGCCAGATCTAATCCCACTTACCACCTCTTTGCATATTTCTTCACACGTCTGAAAAATGTTGAAAGCCTAAGCCAGGAATAAAAGAAGAGATAATAATCAGTTCTTTACAACTGATGGTAATTAAGCTTGTATTCACAAGACTTCATGCCAAATTCACTTTTTAGCATTATATCTAACAAATCAAGAGAATCCTTAATATTGCTGCAGTGAGTTTAAAGCGGGTTAAAGTGGCCATTTGACAATCTCATGTTTGTTTTCTCTACATGGTGTATATGATGTGTGCCCTCTAGTGAATGAAGGGAAGTGGTGATAGAGATCAGCAGCAGCAGGGGCTTTCTTTTATATTTTATGTATAATTTAATGGGCTTCAAGTCACCACTATTAAGACTTACAAATAAGCAAATACTTTCCTGATGTGGGATGGTGAAATGCTACTGGCCATTAAATCATAAACTTGGCTAGACAAATGCCAATTGGAAGAAGGGAGAGAGCAGTTCTTTAGAAAGTGCCTTTGAGATCAGCCTCAGAGATTCTTGGGCTGATTAAAACTGCATTTGAAAAAGATTGGTTGAAGCTCTGTGTTTATTTCTGTATGTTCTTGTTTTCCTTTCATTTGGAACTGGGAATGAATAGGATATCATTGTGCTCAAGCTCCCGGTTTCTCATCTCTGGCTAGTTCCACCTAAGCCCTGGCTCTTAAGCAGGGCAGATTTGTAAAACAAGAAGCGTAAAGGAGAGTTATAGCGTAATTTTTTTGCATTTTCTTCTCATTTACACCTATTTCTTAAAAAAGTATACATTTACTAAATGATGTAATAGGTAATATGTTAATAGACTCAAGCTTTACCTTATGAAATTGATGTATTTTTAGCAGTTATTTCTAATGTAACATTGAATATATAAGATCTGACAAATGTATGTTTAAATATGAATTAGAAGAGTTGACAGCTACCATTATGTACAGGGATTCTCATAGTGTCTTGACTTTTAATTGGAAAGTTGTGGCAACTTTAAAGTACTTTTTACTGTACGTTATAATTCTTTATAACTTAGAGAAAGACAATGGTCACTCAAACTATGAGAACTATCAATTAGGAGATAAAAGTTTAAATTTGTTGTTGTTTTATAACAGTATGTACAAGTGAGTTCTCCCTTATATATTTACGTTTTCAAGTTTTTTAATCTCATCATGTACATCAATACTCTATAAAATGTTCTATATTCAAAGAACTGTAAAATCCTAAACATTAGTTTTCACTATTGAAATTATTTTTTAAAGATAGGCATAAATAGTTGTCCTTTGACTTATTCATACAAATATAGTCATTTACTTCCATGCAGTTGAGATTCTGAGAGTTATTCCAACTATATGAAGATTGATTTCAATGTGCCTGCTAAGTCCTAAAAGATTCAGAAAGAAAATTTATATATTATTGATTTAAATGTCATCCTTTAAATATGTTGTATAACATTCAATATAATTTATGTATCAGTGATTGTATTTTATTCTGAATGCATGATCTCAAGCCTTAACTATTATAATCTTTTTCTGCCCCTCAGAAATTGAATAACCTAACCAAGATGCCTTCAGGGGATGCCCTAAGTAAATGTATTTCAGGGTTGTTGTTTTGTTTTGTTTTGTTTTGTTTTGTTTTGTTTTTTTCCTCTCTAAGTGTTCCTTCCCTTTCTCCTCCTGCTCTCCATCATGTTATGGGGACCAGTGAGGAACCAGTGTTAACTTGGTGACAATGTGACAGCTGGTGCTTTATCTAAGCTTCTCCGTTTTCTATTTCTTGGGAATGCTTTATTGTGGAAACTGCTTTAGATACTTAAACTGAATCATAACTTGCTTCTGTAAATTGCATAAAGACAACAAACTGATTTTAGTTTGAAAAGTATATCTTTTACTTGTAAACCTTGTTTGCCAGTTACCTTCCGAAAGCTGTGTAAAGAGTTATTTCTAACCAAGTCTTAATATATGTTACTTTTTAGATACTATATAAAATAATAAATATAACTTGTAAACCACATTAAGCTATGTTTGTTTTTAATTTGATAAATCACGTTGGCAACTTTGTGTAGTATACTTTTTAAAAATAAGCTTTACATTAAAGTTTGTTAATTCAGGCTTAAAACTGGAAAGAGTTGTGCTTTCTTTAGATCACATAATTTTGTCAAATACATTTTAGTAAGCTTACCAGTGGCCCCTACACATTAACAAGATGAAAAAGATCACTCTTCTTATCAAAATTGTAATGATAATTTTACTAGATATATTTTCATATTACTAGAATTTGCTTTCTGGAAGATAATACTGAAATTAAATTTATTGGTACATTACTATTTATCAATTTCTGCATCTTCAAAAATTGTATTGTGCTTCATTAATAAATATAATACACTTGAAATTGTTTTAAAGATAATGGTAACAGCTACCATTTATTGAGCACACTCCTATGCCCAGCCTTATCCTATGTATTTATCATGCATTAAGAAGTGATCACTCTCAGTTCATGAGTAAAAAAAGTTAGGTTTAGAAAGGTTATGAAGTTTTTATATGGCAGAGACCTTATAAGTAAAAAGGCCAGGACTCTAAACCAGGTCCAGGTACAGAGCCTTAATGTGTTTTCTCTCACACTCTCTCTCTTGCTGTCTCTCTCTCCATCTTCCTCTGTCCCACTTTCTCCATTTGGTGGAGTAAATTTTAAAAGCAGAGACATTCCCTGGAAAAACGGAAGTCATAAGGGATAAAATTATAGAAGTTGAAAAATTCAACATTTTGTGAATGCTGAATACTAAAGGTAAACTCAGATCCTATTCAGATAAAGATATATCTGAGACTGAAGAGCTTACTGACTACTGGGTGGAAATGTGACTATGCAGCTGGTAATAATATGTGATAATTTTTATACTACGAGTGTACATTGTAATACACATATAGGCAGGAATGATGGGTTCTGTTTTGGATATCAGAGGTGAAGTGAGTAAAATGGGCCCCTGCAGAAAAAGGAGGACTTTGTCAATTAAAGAAGGCAATTTTATTAAACACAGAGTCACTTGTAAGGAGAAGAGTCCACGACAGATATGTGACCTAGGCATCCAGCTTATAGTTCTTCAGCCTGGAGGATAAAGAGATGTGAACCAAGGAGAGGATGAAATCCCTATTGCAGAGATTACCTAGAAAATCTGAGCAGAATTACTCTGGACACCTCGAATCCCTTCTCAGACATGTTTTATTTTTCCCTTTGGTTTTTTGAACTTTCTCTTCTGTTGTCTGTTCCTTTCCATAAATTCTGGGTCTGCATTCTTAGCTATAATGGTCAATAAAGAACTCCAATGAATGACTGAGTCTTCACAAGTGGAAATTTTCATCTTTATGTTCGGTAAACTAAAACTCTCAGGCTTAGACACTTAATCATCTCCTCATCTATATGGAAACCTCTGTCTTCAATTACTTATAATCACACACTGGCTCAAATAATTCTATCTCAACTCCAGCCCTAGGTTCTACTCACTATCCAGGTGGCGCAACCCTATACTCCTGGATTCTAGTCTAGGCTCTTTGAAAGTCTACACCTTCAAATGATCCATAAGTTCTCATTCCACATTTATACACAATTTTATCACCATTTTTCCTTATTTTCTCCCTCCTTTTTGTCCTTTTATAAAAATCTGTTGAGCACCTTCTAAGTATTAGGCACAACAATTTAGAGATAAATAGGATTGCTCTTATCCTTAAAAAGTCATTTCTTAGTGTGACAAGTAAAACACCATGTTGGAACTATTTGTTAACTCCCTTCCAATAACGGAGATACTCAACAAAGGCTAGTGGAAAGTATTACTGAGCTTAGCAGAAAAAGCTGGATCTTGAGCTAAGTGTTCAAGCAAATGGGATTTTGTTGGAGGTCATGATGAAAATGAGGAATGACATCCTAAGCTGAAGTAACAGCAAATACAGAAGTGTGAAAAATAGAGTCCATAAACCCCAAGTCTCTCTACTTGTATGTTTATGCAAAAAGGCATTCAAAAAATGGCATGAGATGGTAGAGTTGGATTCTAGGATGTGTTAATGTGAGGGAAAGAAAAATGACAAGTCAAGAGTGTTAAGGTTGAGATGACCTCAAAGGAACACTTAGACTGGGTGCAGTAGCTCATTTCTGGAATGCCAGCACTATGGGTGGCCAAGGTGGGAGGACTGCTTGAGCCCAGGAGTTCAAGACCAGCTTGGGCAACATAGTGAGACCCTGTCTCTAAAATTTAAAAAAAGGAGAACACTTAAAGTGGGCTTTCTCAATTACCAAGCAAAACCTATCTTATACATTAAATTGCTCATATTGTCTATCATTCTTTTTAAAATATATTTATTGAGACATGATTAACATATCATGAAATTCTCCTTGTAAAGTATATAATTAGATGGTTTTAGTATATTAACAGAGCTGTACAAGCATCACAGCAATTCAAGTTTATAACAGTTTTATCTCTGTTGATAGTCACTCCATACTCCACCACCACCTAACCCTAGAAAACCACGAATTTACTTTCTGTATCTACAGATTTATCTGTTCTAGACAGTTCATATTAACGGAATAATATAATATGTGATCTTTTTTCTTTTTTGTTTAACTTTTATTTTAAGTTCAGGGATGCAAGTGCAGGTTTGTTACATAGGTAAACTTGTGTCATGGGGATTTGTTGTGCGGATTATTTCATCACCCAGGTATTAAGCCTAGTACCCATTAGTTATTTTTCCTGATTCTCTCCCTCCTACCACCTTCCACCCTCCAATAGACCCCAGGGTGTGTTGTTCTCCTCTATGTGTTCATGTGTTCTCATCATTTAGCTCCTATTTATAAGTGAGAACATGCAGTATTTGGTTTTCTACTTCTGTGTTAATTTGCTAAGGATAATATCCTCCAGCTCCATCCATGTCCCAGCAAAGGACATAATCTCATTCTTTTTTATGGCTGCATAGTATTACATGGTCTGTATGTACCACATTTTCTTCTTATACATTGTTGGTGGGAGTGTAAATATGTGATGTTTTTTGTGACTGGCTTCTTTCATTTAACACAATATTTCAAATGTTGTAGCAGATATCATTACTTCATTCCTCTTTATTGCTGAATAATATTTAGCTATGTGGATATATTATATTTTATTTATCCATTCATCATTTGGATTGTTTCCACATTTTGAATATTATGAATAATGCTGCTATGAACATTAGTGTACAATTTTTGGGTAGATCCATTATTACAGTTCTCTTCATTATATACTTAGAGGTGAAATTGGTACCACTATGTTTAATTTATTGATAAACTGCTCTACTGGTTTTCAAAATTGTTGCATCATTTTACATTCCCACCAACAATGCATGTAGGTGCCAATTTTTCACATCCTTGCTAACATTTGTTATCTGTATTTTTGTTTATAGCAATCCTGAGTATGAAGTAGATTCTCACTGTAGCCTTGATTTGCACTTTGCTTATGGCTAATTATGTTGAGAACATTTTCATGAGTTTACTGGATATCTGTATGTCTTCTTTGGAGGGATGCCTACTCAAATCCATTGCCCATTTTTAATTGGGTTATTTATCTTTTATTGCTGTTCTTCCTATATTTTAGATAGCATTTCTTTATTAGACGTATGATTTGCAAATATTTTTATCACATTATGTGAGTTTTCTTTTTACTTTCTGGATTATGTCCTTTGATACACAAAAGTTTTAATTTTGTTGAAGTCCAATTTATCAAACTTTTGCTTGTACTTTTAGGATATTTGAGAAACTTTTGCCTAACCCAAGCTTACAATGATTTACTTCCATGTTTTTTTCTAAGAGTTTTGTGCTTTTAGCTCTTATATTTAAGTTTATGCTTCTGAGTTAATTTTTGTGTGTCTATGGTTTAAGAAAGGGGTCTAAGATCATGCTTTTGCATATTGCTATCCAGCTGTCCCAACACCATTTGTTGAATATTGTTCTTTCCCCATTCAATTGTCTTGACACTCTTGTTGAAATCAATTGACCATAAATGTAACACTTATTTCTGGATTCTCTGTTCCTTTGACCTATATATATATTCTTTTTCCATCACCAGACTGTTTTGATTTCAGTAGCTGTGTAGTAAGCTTGGAAATAAGAAGATATGACTCCTTCAACTTTGTTCTAAATGTTTTTCAAGATAGGTTATTCTAGGGCCCTGTCCTGTTCCTACATAAATTTTATGATATGCTTGTTAACTTCTACAAGAAAGCCAAGCTGGGATTTTGATAGGGTTGCCATCAAAACTCTATCAAATGGTTTTGAGAATCGTTTGGGTATTTTTGCCTTATTTTTCTTTATTCATTAATATGGTATGTATTTTACTTTTATTTACAGGTTTATCAATTTTATTGACTTTTTTGAAAACGGCCTTTTGTTTCATTGATTTTTCCTGTTGTTTTCCATTTTTCTATTTTATAGGATTCTCCTATTATCTTTGTTATTTCATTCTTTCTGCTTGCTTTAGATTTATTTTGCTTTTTATAATTTATTGAGTTAGGGAATTTGGGGTTTTTTGAGACATTTATTCATAGCCAATATACCCTTTAAGATAAAAAGTTTTCTCCTTGACACTATTTAGTGGCATTTCACATATTTTGATATGTTATTTTTTTTTCATTCAGTTCTGTGTATTTTAAAAATTTCCTTTAAGGCTTCATCTTAGGCCCTATGTATTTTTTAATTTCCTTTAAGGCTTTCTCTTAGGACCATGGATTTAGAAGTGTGCTGTTTAATTTCTACAGATTTGGAGATATTCCTTCTGTTTTATGTTATTAATTTATAATTTTAATCCTTTGTGGTCAGATAATACACTATATATGACTTTGATACTTTTAAATTTATTGAGGTTTGTTTTACAACCCTGGATATGGTCTGTCTTAGTAATTGCTTCATGGACTCTTGGAGAAAATGTGTATTCTGCAATTGTTGGATGAAGTGTTGCATACATGTTTGTTAGATCCTGTTCACTGATTGTGTTGTTCAGATAATCAGGATGTAGAATTTTGCTTATTTTCTGTCTGGTGTTTTTATCAGCTCCTGAGAAGGAGTTGTTGAAATCCCCAACTACAATTATGAATTTTTCTGTTTCTCCTTTCAGCACTCTCAGATTTTCTTACATGTATTTTGTAACTGTTTTTTGATGCATATATATATATGACTGGCATTTCTTCCTAATAGCTTGCTTTTTTGTCATTATGTAATGTCCCTTTTTGTATTTAATAACTTTGTTTCCTCTGAGGTCAACTTTATCAGATAACAATATAGCCCATTCTCGTTTTTTTTAATTAAGGTTTGCATGGCAATTTTTTTTTCACCATTTTACTTTCAACCTATATATGTCATTGAATTTGAAGGGAGTTTCTTGTAAGCAGCGTTTAGCTGAGGTACATTTTTTATCCATTTTTTGTTGATGTATTTAGACCTCTTACACTTGAGACAGTTATTGATATACCAGTACTTAAGATTACCATTTATTAGTTCTTTTCTGTTTGTTTTCTCTGGACTCAGACCTCTGTTTCTCTTTTCTCTTCTTCCTGCATGTTCCCGGAACATATTTTAGGATTTCATCTGGTTTAATTACAGTGATTTTGAGTGTATCATTTTTGGTAGTGGTTGTTCTGAGTATTCCTGTTATCTATTTATTTCTCTATCTATCTATCTATCTATCTATCTATCATCTATCTATCTGTCTATATCTTTATGAGTCTACTGGTATCACTATTTTAACCTTACATTTTCTTCCCCATTTTTATAATATCATCAAGAGAATGAGATTATGCTATAATTTTGTTCCAATCATCAAACATCACTTAGAAAGCTCATTGTAAGCACCTATATTTCTGCTTTTTGTATTATTATTTCTTCTTCCTGATGCTCCATGAGCTCTTCTTTTATTCATCTTTTCAGTCAGAAGAATTCTATTCAGCCAATCTTTAAGAATTATGTCTGCTAGAGAATGTAAAATATCTTATGTTCTCACTTATAAGTGGGATAATGGACTCTAGGGACTCCAAAGCGAGGAAGGTGGGAGGCAGCTATGGGTTGAAAAATTACCTATTGGGTACAGTGTTCAATATTTGGGTGAGGTGATGGGTACACTAGAAGCCTAAACCTCACCACTACTCATGTAATACCCATGTAACAAAGAAGCACATGTACATCTTGAATCTTAAAAAAAATATATCTACTCTCCGTGGGTGCATATTCACAGTTGAAAATTGTAGTTATCTAAGAGGATTCTTTTTAAATAGTACATCTATGTTGTATACAGGATTTGGGGGCCTAATGTTTCTCATTCTTGTTTTATAGTTTCATATTACTGTGTTTCTTATTTAGAACCATTTCTTGACATCAATGTATTGTGGTTCGGTTTTACCTATGTGTTATGATTGAATTTCAATGTCAATTTGCAACTCTGTGTGTACACTTTAAGTCAATGTGGGGTTTAATGAAAATATAAGTCAGCCATTTCTATCACCATCGTCTCTCTCTGGCTGCATCATCTGTCTCTGGCAGCATCCCAGATTTTTCTGCCTTTAATTTTCAACATTTTAATATGCTGTGTCTGGAAACTTTTCAGAAATGCATATTCAGTGGCCCTACCACAGAATCAGAAATTATGGGAGTGGGGCTTGTGTTAGCAAGCCCTTCAACCGATTCTAATGCACAGTAAAGTTTAAGAAACAGTTACTTAGATCTGTACCGGTAGCTACTAGTCATATGTGACTATTCAAATTTAAAATAATTAGCAAATAAAATTAAAACTTTGATTTCTAAATCCCACTAGCCACATTTCAAGTATTCAATAAAAGCCTATATCTAGAGTCCACCATATTTGGCAGCACAAATTTATTACATTTCATCATCTTAGAAAGCACTGCTAAACAACATTGATTGAAGAATAAATGAAATTTGTCAGGGTAGTATATTTGTAACAGTTTATCAGCTGTACTGGATATCTTCCATTTACTCTGCCAGAACTACTCTTTACACTTCTCCTTGCCCTCAGCTCTTAGAGACTCACTCACAAGAGCTGTTTCAATGGGTTCTCTTGACCTCTGGCTTCTGGTTGGGTTTGACCAATGGGAAGCACCAGACCAAGTGTTTGCTCCCTCCCCAGTCACTGGGTGTAGTTTCTGTTCTTTACCTATGGCCACAATTTCTGTAAATGTTTCTTACATCTACATCTAATCGCTAGGGCAATTTTTGGAAACTATTCCCTTCTTGTCCCTTCAGTCTTAGAAGCAGAATCCCTTGGTTTCTCCTTAAACCTTGCCTACAGTATTGACGGGCCCCTCGGATTACTTTTCTTCAGATGGTCTCCTTGGAGTGTGACTTATTCTTTCTACAATAATTGCATATCCCTGGTTCATGCATCAGCTGAACTTTTCGCCTTTAGTAGGTTTAGAAACTGAAATAACTCAAATTTTATCTCCTATAGTAGTGTTCCCCAGAGTAAGCTTAAATCTTATTTCTCTCCATTAAAATCAAGATAAAGAGAGAAAAACAGAAAAATGAAGGAAAGATGGAAGGAAGGAAGGAAGGAAGGAAGGAAGGAAGGAAGGAAGGAAAAGAAAGAAGGAAACTATTATAGGGTGCATACTATGATTCTTGTATTTTGTTGAGTATGATGCACAAGCTTGGAACCACAGTAGAATTGCTCATAAAAATGTGTGCCATACTCTGTCATTCTGAGGAGCAAAACTGCAAACAATTCAGGACACACACAGCGATTAAAACTCTTCAATATTTTTCTTAATAAATAGGAGCTTTAGCCGGGCACAGTGGCTCATACCTGTAATCTCAGAACTTTGGGAGGCCAAAGTGAGTGGATCACAAGGTCAGGAGTTTGAGACCAGACTAACCAACATGGTGAAACCCCGTCTACTAAAAATACAAAAATTAGCTGGGTGTGGTGGCAGGTGCCTATAATCTCAGCTACTCAGGAGGCTGAAGCAGGAGAATTGCTTGAATCTGGGAGGCGGAGGTTGCAGTGAACAGAGATCATGTTACTGCACTCCAGCCTGGGTGACAGAGCAAGACTCCATCTCAAATAAATAAATAAATAGGAGCTTTAGATGGAATAAAACTTTATTTTCTAATTAGATATCATCATTAAGATGATTACATTATCTGAAACCTAAACCTGAATATAATTTCACAGTGTTAACAGGTAGCATAGCTGTCTAACATAACATTCCATTATAATTGACTCTTAATTAACTGTATAGGTATTATAAGCAGTAGTTGCTAATCCTACATTGACTTTTACTTTTTTGCTTAGTAGAAATCTCTCCAAGATTCCTAAACAAAAACTAACAGGAAGGAATTTATCATGAACCCATGAAACAGTGCAATGTAAAGCAGGAATGCCTTTTTGATCTTTGAGTATTTCATCTTGTTTCACATGTGAAAGAGCCCCCTTGGTTTGCTGAATAAATATTTCTTTTTAATTGTTCTAAAAATCATGCTTGACAGTTCTGGTCAAGAAAACGATTTGTTTTCTCAACTGAGTGAAACTTCTTTAGACCAAGTTGGAGCACTGGCATATTTAGGACAAGCAAGATTCCATGAAGTAACATCAGTTTGATTAAGGGAGATGATTGTTTTTTTTTTTTTTTTTTTGTTTTTTAACATCACAGAAATGACGAATATTCATCTCTAAGATGTCTACTTTTCTCTTGACCTTTAAATTACTAAATATATTGCTGTGTCCTCACATCGCTTTCTGCAGAAATACAACAACAACAACACTGGATCCTTCCAGTGTACACAAAGTTTCTACTGCAGGGCAACCCAAGCACAACCAGCCAAGGTCTGCTGGGGATCTCTGCTGCTGCAGCGTTTTACGCACACAGGAAAGGTATTGTGAATAATGTACAGTTATGAACAGGTGACCATATCAAGCTTCCTTCACTTAATGCTATCCCCAAGTACACTCTGAGGGAAGTAATTGGATACCTTTATTAGCAATTGATCTATCCAGGAAGAAAGTGTGATGAAAAGCCTTGCAAGGCATTGATTGCATGTGCATTAGCTTACACTGATCTGCAGTACTTTTACAGAAAACTCACATAAATTAGAACAATAACCAGAATTCTATCACTAAACAGAAATAGAAAATATTTAAAAGCCTCAAGTGTGAAAATCCAGAGAAATTATTTCACTATAGAGTATTTAAGAAGCAAAAGCAGCTATCATGAGGCCATCTTATAATTGGAGAAGTGTTTGTGATATAGTATTCAGTGCTGATGTGCCACTGATGGACTAGCTTGTAGGATATGAATCCACTCTGTTCTATTTTCTTAACACCGATGACAAGAAGTGTCAGGAGATGCCAGGCACCTTCCTGGAATAGCTATCATTATTCCCCAGTATGATCACATTACCTTTTTATTATTTTAGATGAAAAAATAGAGGATATTTTCCCCTCAATAACAGACTATGCATTAAACGTACAATATAACAGCCTTTGTGAATTTACTTCAATTAGCCAAAATTATTAATACAATTGCCTAAGTGTAATTGCTGCTATTGATGGGGGGAGAGTGGATGACCCCCATGGTCTGATCATATACTACAGATATCAGCCTCTTGACTTTTTACACAAATCGACAAGATAATGGAAATGTGGTATACTATCATAACTATACCATGAATTATTATGTAGTAAACACAGGCATGTCTAAGACATTACAATGTTGTCTGTATGTTTTATATTGATTGTTTTCCCTTGGTGAATATTGTTATTAATAAATCTTGTATAATATTAATTGTATGGGATATTTTTCTTTCTGAGATTATAAGATAGAGTCATTCATATCAGTGCTCTGGAGATTCTATGTTGTTGATTATAGAAAGATTTAGTCATCACTCTGCCATTATGCTCTCCGTATCTTAATTATCCCTCCTCATCTTCATTGGTTTAATGCATAAAAATTAAATATTCTAATGCCGAAGAGAAAAAACGAAATTTCAAGCTGTCATTATTGTGGGGGTACAATCACTGAGAAAATTAGATTTATTTAAGGTTATTTAAAAGTAAAGTTAGGGTCTTCTGTTTCCATTTAGGATGGATTAACTGTTGTGGGAACTGCTGTGTCATTGTAAAACTAGAAAACGAGATAAAAGATATGAAACAAGTGTCTGTAGACATTGAAAAATAGGTAACACAGGACTGTGAAACATGACAGAAGGGATCCTGAGACAACAAAAATGTGAGCATCCCTGTCCTGTATGAAACGCTGCTCTGGACCTGACTTAAATCTACTTTAAGCCTCAAAAAGGTTAAACTACTCTGAACATAGTTTAAGTGCCTGGTATGTTTTAGAAATATAATAAAATATAGGACATTATAAAATTCACAATGTCCAGTGTCCAGTGAAAATATTTAGGGTAGGGAAGAAGCAGATAATATGACTTCTAACTAGAAGGAAAAAGAAACAAAAATCAGTTACAATATAAACTATGAAATCAGCAGACTAGAATATTAAACTAGCTATTATATATAGTATAACTATGAACAAAAACATAAAGGAACACATAAATATAATAAGAAGAGAAAGTGGAAATGTTTTTTAAATATCCAAATGGAAGTGTTAGGGATTTTTAAAAAATCATCCAAAACGAAAAATAAACTGAATGGGTTTAAATGCAGATTAGACACTGCAGAAGAGATCAATGAACTTGAAGTTGTAGGAATAAAAACTATCTAAATTTAACAAGGAGAGGAAAAAACAAAGTGCTTCTGTGACCCATGAGCCAATAGATAGCAATTTAAAATATGGGTAATATTTCCAAAATGAAGATAAATAGATATTTTTTAAGACAAACACAAAATAATTGAATTTACCACCAGTAGTGCTATACTACAGGAAAGGCCAAGGTAATTTCTTCAGGGAGAAAGCAAATGATATCAGATTGAAATGTGGATGTAAACAATAAAATGAAGAGCACTAGAAACATAAACGTGGATTAATGTAAAAAACATTTTATCGTTTTGAATATACTTTAAAAGATTGTGTAATGCAAAGATAACAATGTCTGTTGTTGATAATGTATTTGTAATACATATTACATATATATAAGAAAAATGTTTAACAATAGTACAAAGGACAAGACTGATGAAATAGATTTATACTGAATTAAGGTTTGTATACTACACATGAGGTAGTATAATAGTATTTCAAGTTAGGCTGTGATAAGTCGAAACAATATATTGTAAATTGTAGAATAATAATCAAAAATATAAAGCAAAAAGAAAGGCTAATAAGCCAATAGAGGGAATATATTAAAATCCTAAAAATAGCAAATTATTTTTAAAAATTTGTAAAACAAAAAGGAACAGATTGGAAGAATAGAAAACAAATTGCAAGATGATTGATTTAAATGACATTATATATTGATAAAAATGTTAATAGTTACATCATTAAAATACTTCTAAACATGACTTAAAATTAACAATGATGTCAAATAGAAATTTTAAATTACAAAGCCCACATTACATATGAAGATACAAACAGATTAACAACACAAAATTGTGATAAAATATATATGCAAACATTAATTCAAAGAAATTTGGACTGACTGTATTAAAATTGAAAATAAGTAGATTTACAAGAAAGTGATATTATCAGAGATAAAGATGTATATTTTATAGTAACAAAGGAGGCAATTAACAAGAATAAATAGCAATCTTAACTGTGTATGAATATAATAGCATAGCTGATAGAGATAAAAGGAAAAATAACCAATTCCCAAATACAGTCAGAGTTTTCAACACTCCTCTTTCAGTAATTAGTAGAACAAGTACACAGGTAGTCAGAAATAATGTAGATGTGAACAACCAACTTGACTTTATTGACATTTACAACACTCTCCTAACAGTAGCAGAAGACACATTCTTTTCAAGCACAAGCAAAGTATTAACTGATACATACTAAGCTGGAACATAAAACAAGTGTGAACAAACTTGAAAGCATTGAAATTATTCAAATATGTTCTCTGACTCCATCAAAATTAAACTATAAAGCAACAAATAAGAGCTATATGGAAAATCACCTATCTAAAAAAAAAGGAAAAGTCATGTCTAAATGATCCATAGATCAAAGATGTAGTAAATCTGTATTATTTGCAGACAAATACATTACCTACACCTAAAATCTCACTAAGTTTTTAGAAGGAGAAAACTATTCCACCTAATAGAATTTAGCAAGGTACAAGATCAATAAACATAAAGTGTTTTCTTATAATATGATTTAATTACTGAAAAATTAACTTAATTAAAATGTCAAATTCAATGTACAGGAACTTTTTTTAAATGAAGTACTTAGAGATAAATTTGACAAACTATGTGTAAGACCTGTACTCTAAAGAAGACTTAAAGAAGACCTAAATAAATGGAAAAAAATACGTTGCTCATGGATTGGAAAATCCAATATTGCTAGGATATAAATTTTTTTCCAAATTAATCTGCAGGCTCAACATGATCCCAATCAATATCACAGTAGATACCATCAAACCAATTATAAAATTTATATGGAAATGCAAAGATCCTAGAATGGCCTAGATAAATTTGAATAAGAGTAACAAACTTGGAGAACTTTTATTACCTGGTTTGAAAAACAACTAGAAAGCTGCAATAATCAAGGTAGTGTAGTATGAGGGTAAGGATTATGTGCCAAGCTCAGTGTTAAGGTCTTTATATAAATACAGTCTTATTTAATCCTCACAGACTCATACAAGGCAGGTGTTATTATTCCTATGATGAGAGAGCTAGGGCCCAGAGTGTTTAAGTAACTCTCATGATAACACAATTAACAAGCTTCACCTGCCTCTGAAGCCGAGCCTTTTAAGACACTAAAGTATGTTTTATCCCTTCATAGAGTTGTTTCATATTCTTTCTAAAAATGGATGTTCTTTAATACTGACTCTAAACATATTTGTTCAGATATAGAAATTCCAAATTTAAATGTAGGACAGAGAAGATGATATCTCATTATTTTACAGCTCATTACCCGTCATATTTCAAAGTAAAATCACTGAAAAATAGGATAGAAAGTCAAGTGATTGCGGGAATAATGTTAAAGAAAATAAATTAGTCAAAGGAAGTCATTATGTTTTCAATTCCTGAGAACTCCAATGTCCTTGCCAACCCAAATTGATGACACAGATCATTTTCCAAATATATATGATAAAGGTGACTTCCAAAAACCTGTAGAGTAGATCATTTAAAGCTACAATGGGCCAGTAGCCATCATTTCGGCTTTCTATCGCCCTCCTCGTCCTTCTCCAGATCCCATGAGGCTGATGCTTGTGACGACATCCCTTAATGCCAATGGCCTAGAAATTTAGCAGAGGTAATTGTGTCAATTGGGTCTCAGTTTGCACATCTCTGGGGATCTGGTTCAGATATATATTTTTGAGGGTGTCCAAAAGTTACAAGAAAATATGGATGGCTGAACCTTCAGACAAATCCCTTTTGTTCCAACAACGTTATTGAAGCATAGAATTTGATATGGCTTGGCTGTGTCACCACCCAAATCTCATCTTGAATTGTAGCTCCCACAGTTCCCACATGTTGTGGGAGGGAACCAGGGCGAGGTAATTGAAACATGGGGGTGGGTCTTTTCCATGCTGTTCTCCTGATAGTAAGTCTCACGAGATCTGATGGTTTTATAAGGGGGAGTTTCCCTTCACAAATTCTCTCTTGTTGCCACCATGTAAGAAGTGCCTTCTGCCATGATTGTGAGGCCTCCCCAGCCACGTGGAACTGTGTGTCTATTAAACCTCTTTTTCTTTGTAAATCACCCAGTTCGGTTATGTCTTTATCAGCAGGATGAAAATGGACTAATACAGAATATGATGATGAATACTCTGAAAAGAACATGGAGTGCAAGTTATCTGTGTTTATTAAGTCCAGAATTTTTGTGCATTGTTTAAGTTGGGGTACTCTCCATGGTTTAATCACACTACAAAATCTGTGATAAAAAATAATATAATAATAGAATCTCCAGACAAGAGGTTGTCAATACTAGCCCATGACTGGTACCAGTCAATGAGGAGTTTTTGCCTCTCCTCAACTTCTGACTTTTCCATGGTGGAGATTAGTACCTTCAGTCTACGATATAATTATAAACAGCCATAGTTCTGGGGATGGCGGGACTTCCAGTTTCTTTCCCACAGCTCTTACAGTTCTAACCATTAGCCAATTCATGCCCTGGCCTCGAACCCTTTCATTCTAATTCTTTCATAGAATGAGAAAAGGTCATAAATAGTGCCAGATGCTGGAAGATGAGACTATTTTCCTCAAAACTCCTGTAATTTTTCTAGAATGATATTACATGTAGCAACTGACTTTATTTTCCTCAATATTACTATGCAATAAAAACTTATTTCTGATACAGAAGAATCAGAGAAATATTTGTATGGAAGTTCATTGGGAAGTACTCTCTATAATTATAGCTGAGAGGAAGCAGGAAACAAGATTGCGCAGAAGCAGCAGAATTGCAGTGCAGCTGCAACAGCAGCCTCAGTGAAATCATGGGAAACTCTAACTTGTACCCGAGCAAACGAACAGGACTTTAATACTCATATTAACCAGTCATTAGATGTGGGCTGCCTCTGAGAAAGGGTCAGATCTTTGAGTGCGGCTGTTTCCTTTAGTTAAGGACAATTCCCAGAGAGAATCACAGCTATGAGCCATCCACATCCCATACTCTCTCCAACTGAAGAAATGAATCTGTTGTTCATTGCTCCTGAAGGGGGTTGGGCAACATAACACAGTTCTCTGTATATCTTACTACCTCACATACATTGGATCCTGGGATATGCTCAATATTTGTTATCCTCTCTGTGTATTGCTATCAAATATGGATCCCTAATGTGACAAGTGTGAGCCCAGAAAATAATTACATACAATATGATATTGCAAAATGAAATTGTAACTTTTAAATTTTGTAAATAAACATTATTTCTCTACACATTAAGAAATAGAGGGATTGACAAAAGTTTTTTTTTTCTGTGAAATACATTACTTTATTCAGAGATTATGTTCTATATATACTCATTTGGTGTTAAAAATGTATTTTAAAAATATGTAATATAGGTATTAAATAACATATTTGGCCATTTTTCATAAATGACAACATCATGTTAATCTCTACACATTCAACTTCTTCCTAAATACTTCCACTTGGCTGTCTCACAGCATCTCAAAATCAATATGTATAAAACTTTACTCATCATCTTTCACCATTAAATCTATTTCTCTTATAATACTAACTCTTTTGTGGGATGGGGGGGAGTGTTAATGAAATTATCATTGCCATCTATTGTCACTAATGTCAAAAACTTTTCTGTTTATTTTATATGCCTCTATCTACTGTCCTACCCAAATTCAATAAGCACTTACTTCTTCTCAATTCTACTTAGAAAACAAACCAAAAAAACCTACCATTTCTGACCATACTGCTCCATTTTCACTTCCCTAATTTCTTTAGGTCTTTATTTTTCCTCTCGTATATTATTGTTCAAACCTTCCTTCCCAGCATTATCAGAGTAATATGTATTTTTTTCTTTTAAAATAGGAATAATGCTTCTAAAAATCAAATATGATGGTGACAATTTATATTTCCACATTTAAAATGTCTCCTTTCCTCATTAAGTTCAGGCAACTCAGCAGGGCCTATTCAAGACCTTTATCACCCATGCCTCCTTTCCTCTGGGCTTACCTTCCCTCATTCTCCCAAGCCTTCCCTCAACTTCATCAGTACAGAAACTGAAGATTTGCAAAGGGCGTTGTTTTTGCATACCATATTCCCTCTGCCTGCAATTCCCCCTCAAGCCCCATCCATCTAATTCTTGAACAACCTTCCAAGGCCAGCTCAAGCATCACTTGTTCTGGGAAGTCTTTGCTGGAGCCCAAATAAAGAATTAGAATAAAATGTGACACATACTTTGACACATACTTTGAGGGCAAAATGGAAACATGGAGGAGGGGAATCTAATCCATACTTGGCAGGTCAAGCAGGGTTTAGAGTGTGTGATGCCCAGGATCTGAAGGACAAAAGAGGTGGCTCAGAAATAAGTGCTGGAGCAGAGTGGTCCAACAAAGGAAAGTGCAAAAGCAAAGACCTTGATGCTAGAGATCAGAAGGGATGTTAAAGAATTTGACCTTGATCCTGAGAACCACTCATTAAATAAGAGAATGTAGACAGTTGGTTAGAATTAGGAATGCTGGCAGTTGACAGAACAGTATGGAGTCTGTTTCTATAGTCCAGATTAAAGATCATAGCACTCAAGCTAAAATAGTGCAAGCAGTGATAGAAATAAACAAATCTGAGAGACTTCAGCATAAATTTTTCAAGAAAAAAAGGAAGAAGAAATCTCTGGTAAAAATAAGTTTTCTCTATGCTTCTTTCTTCTTTGCTTAAATAAAACAAACCAACTTTTCTTTCCTAGGGACCACAGAATCTCCGACACTTGCCCCCAACCTCTTTGTCTTTTGTTAACATGTGGTAGAATTCCTTTATTACACTTTTGTGAAGAAAGGAAATACAAAGTTGACACAAAAGCAAAGATATAAAGTTCTGGCATAGAGCTCTTATCAATAACATCTATATTTCATCAAAATAGGCAGAAACCATTGCTAGATACCTCTCCCCACATCTGCCTTTACTTATGATTGCTCTGCTTTTCTTTTTCTCCTTTCTTTCAAGAGAATAAACTAGTGAAGATAGGAAAAAAGTGAGAGGGAATATTAAAGGTATCATTCAAATTTCATATCTGTTTAGAAGACTACGGGTGTCTATTCAAAGCTGTGCCACACTCAGGAGTAATCTCCATTTAACAGTGTGTCAGGTCTTGGAAGACAACCAAGGGCCTGTAACTAAACAGACCACAGCTCTTCGGAAGAGCGCGACTCCACCACTGGTGCTACCGCCTACCTTCCCTCAAGTCTCCTCAAACAGTGCTTTGACTCTTTGGGCATCGACCCTGTTGTACTGTACTCATTGGATACCTGTCTAGCCAGGGCTTCTACCTGTTACCTCTAACCAATCCCATCTTGAATTTCCTCCAATCTATTTTATTGTAATGGAAGGAGTAAAAATGTTTTCATAAATTTAAACAAAGTTTGAGATACTATATTTAAAAACTAATACTTCAAAAAAATTAATTGTATTTAAAATTTTAGAATAAAGCTTTTTAAAAAATTCCAGTATTTACATCCATTTCTACTGTCCCTCTGCCTTGTCTTGTTTTAATTTAATATATATTTCTGAAATACCATATTTTCTTTCTTTTTCTGTTACTTTTTTTTTTTAAAATCAAAAGAGAATTTAACACAAGGTTATATTATTAAAGGAAAGCCTTTCTGTATCAGGTGTGCCCTTTGCATAAGCTAAATAAATATTTGTGGACAAAAATCACAAGTAAGCAAAAAGAAGTTCCCATAAAACAATTATAAATTGTTGAAATTACGTCTCAGCAAAAGCAAAAAAAAAATTAAAAAAATCTAAATCAGATCTGTGACGTTTACTAACTCAAGTTATGTCCTTGAAAATTACTCTTATATATAAAACAGCCAGAAGTGGTTGTTTCAGCTCATCTAAAGATGGACCTTAAGTCTGAACACCAGCAAAATGTACTTTCCGGGCCAGGCACAGCTGCTCACCCCGTAATCCCAGCACTTTGTGAGGCCAAGGCAGGAGGATCCCTTGAGGTCAGGAGTTCGAGGCCAGTCTGGGCAACACGGCGAAATCCTGATCCTACAAAAATACAAAAATTAGCTAGGCGTGGTGGCGGGCGCCTCTGATCCCAGATATTCGAGAGGCTGAGGAGGGAGAATCGCTTGAACCCGAGAGGTGGAGGTTGCAGTAACCCGAGAGGTGGAGGTTGCAGTAAGCCGAGATTGCGCCATTGCATTCCAGCCTGGGCAACAGAGCAAGACCTTGTCTAAAAAAAAAATACACACACACACACACAAACACACACACAGACACACACACACACAGACACACACACACACACACACACGACTTTCCCCCTTGCTTCGAATGTAAAGAAACTATTAATATCAAAAGGTTTTTTAGATCACTTCGTATAATAAAACATTCTACTTATTTTGAACACCAGGCAACAGTAAATGTGGCATTTAGCCAAAAATGAAGGTGGAAAGATGAAACTGATTTTGAACTTTATGCATGCAAAGGAATAAAAAATAATTTAGTACAAACTTTCCTGTTTACAGAGGAGAAAACTGAAATACATAGAAATGAGGAGACATGCCCAGAGATACAGTAGTAACTGGCAAATCAGTAAATAGCTTCTGTACTGTATCCACTATACTACAATGCAGTTTAACTTTTCTGACTTGTTTGATTTAAACTCCACAGGTTTATTTGCAAATAAATGGATTACTGAGAGATTTATTTGTTTAATATTTATTTTGTTCTTCTACGTGTAACAAATTTTATTTTCAATTCATAGATATAATGTAGGTGGCCAGTATTTTCAAAACGTATGTATTGCCTTTAGGAGACATAGAAGAGCCACTTCTTTATGGAGATAGAGTAGCGTGGTGCTTAAGCACACAGGCTCTGGAGCCAACTTATTTAGGTTGTCTCCTTGGCTCTTCTGTATATTAGCTGTGTGGCCTTGGGCCAGTTGTTCAGCCTGAAAAAAAACTGGGATTATAATAAAATTACCTGCCTCTAAGAGTTGTTGGCTGGGCACTGTGGCTCATGCCTATAATCTCAGCACTTGGAAGGCCAAGGTGTGAGGATCACTTGAGTCCAGGAGTTCAAGACTCGCCTAGGCAACACAGGGAGATCCTGTCTCTACAAAAAATAAATCAACTTCACCAGATGTATTAGTCTGTTTTTACACTGCTATAAATAACTGCCCAAAACTGGGTAATTTATTTAAAAAGGGGGGTTTAATGGACTTACAGTTCTGCATGGCTGGGGAGGCCTCAGGAAACTTACTATCATGGCAGAAGGTGAGAGGGAAGCAGGGACCTTCTTCACATGGCAACAGGAGAGAGAAGAGATGAAGGGGAAAAAGTCCCTTATAAAGCCATCGGATCTCCTGAGAACCCACTCGCTGTTAGGAGAATAGCATGGGGGAAGCTGCCCCCACGATCTAATTACCTCCCTCTCTCAACAGGTGGGAATTACAATTCGAGAAGGGATTTGGGTAGGAACACAGAGCCAAACCACATCACCGGGTGTGGTAGTGCATGCCTGTGGTCCCAGTTATTCAGGAGGTGAGGTGGGAGAATCACTTGAACCCAGGAGGCTGAGGCTGCAGCAAGATGTGATCATGCCACTGCACTCCAGCCTGGACAACAGAGTAAAACCCTCTCTCAAAAACAAAGAAACAAACAAACAAACAAAAAGTTTGTTACATGGATTAAATGGGTCAAAAAATAAAGTTTATTAATATAATGCCTGGTATATGTTACAACTTCAGTAACTGTTATTAATCTCACCGGCAAGAAACAAAATTTCAAGAGTTAAATCTATGACTTTTCCGAATATTTTATAAAATCATGCTGATCATTTTTACACAGTATTGTTTTTATATGGTATTACCATTCAACTTGTCTTCTCCACATTTCACATGACAATACATTTTCAGAATATCAACAGGTTTTTTTGAGTGTAAATAAATTAAGACTTTGCTAAAACAGGCCTCTGGTTTAAAATTTAACCTAACTTATTAGACACTATACAAATATATTCTGTTTTTTAAAATTTTTATTTTTTGATTTTTATTCTTCATCACTACTATGAAAATTTGAGTCTATTTACTGAATTGCTTAAAATACAGCAATGTAAAAGTAGTAAATGCAGTTAGGCCGAAAGTAAAAGAAATGTTAGAAAAAAAAATCCTACCATGGTAATCAATAATTTGAAAATTTTGATTTAAAAGATAAACTCTAACTCAGCAGTCCCCAATCTTTTTGGCACAGGGACCAGTTTCCTAGAAGACCATTTTTTTCACAGACAGAGGTGGGAGATGGTTTTGGGATGATTCAAGTGCATTACATTTATTGTGTACTTTATTTCTATTATTATTATGTTGTAATATATAATGAAATAAATATACAACTCACCATAATGTAGAATCAGTGGGAGCCCTGAGCTTGTTTTCCTGCAACTAGAAGGTCCCATCTGGGGGTGATGGGAGACAGTGAGAGATCATCAAGCATCAGATTTTCACAAGGAGCGCACAACCTAGACCCCTTACATGCACAGTTCACAACAGGGTTCGCGCTCCTATGAGAATCTAATGCTGCCACTGATCTGACAGGAGGCAGAGCTCAGGTGGTAATACAAGCCATGGGAAGTAGCTGTAAATACAGAGGAAGCTTTGCTCACTGGCCTGCAGCTCACCTCTTGCTGTGTGGCCTGGTTCCTGCTGTGGACTCCTGCTCTGACTGATTATTACTTTTATGATAAAAACTTGCAGTGTGAGAAACTTTAAATAAGAAACTTAATATTTAGAATGTGGATTTCTATAAATAGCGAACTAGTCTTTTACAGCTGCATTGAAGGCCCTTGGACCATTAGGTCTCTGTAGACTTCCCTGGCCTCACTTCTTTCTAAAGCCTCTTTAAAATCTTCAGAACTCGGTCCACAAACTGATTCTATCCCCATCATTGCTTTAAAACCTACTAACATGGCAAGAATCAGTTATCACCACATCTTAGACTACACATTCAAATTTGCCAATACTCCTTCTTAAGGTAATTAGAACAACAAGAAAAATACCGATATTTTCAAACTCCATTTCATAGTATATAATTAAACTTTCAATTTAGTAAAGATAATGGAATAAATAAATTTAAATAACTGTTATCTCCTTTAGAGTAACAGCTTGGGAAGTTATATCTTGTATCATTAGTGATAGGTTTGATGAAATATTTTCAAATGTCTCTTTTGGAACTATCTTGAGGACCTACTTATGTCTTTTTTAAAATTAATTTTCTTTTCTTTTTCTTTGCTTTTCTTTTCTTTCTTTCTTTCTTTTTTTTTTTTGAAACAGCATCTCAGTCTGTCGCCCAAGCTGGAGTACAGTGACAAGATCAGAGCTCACTGCAGCCTCGACTTCCCAGGCTCAACTGATCTTCCCACCTCAGCCTCCCAAGTAGCTGGGACCACAGGTGCACACCACCATCTCCGGCTAATATTTTATTTATTTCTTTGAGAGATGGGGTTTCCCTATGTTGCCCCAGCAGGTCTTGAACTCCTGGACTCAAGCAATTTTCCTGCCTCAGCAACCGAAAGTACCAGGATTACAGGCGTAAGCCACTGCACCTGGCCATATATATCTTTCAGGGAAGAAAAATTTCTGATCCTTGGGAATTAACTTAATAAATGTAATACAAATATGTTAAATGAATATATTAAAATATTTATTAAAAGTTAAAAAAGATCACAGCTACCTACAAATTATTATAACTGTTTAACAAAGGTTGCATTAATATTTTATTGTTTCAAATACTATTAATGATATACGTATTCATATAGGAAAATAAAAGTCTGGAACAATAGCAGTCAAGCTGTTAAAACAGGTTGTGAATGAACTTTGTTGTTATAGGGATCACTAGTTTTGAGTGTGTATATATATTCCTTAACTACTATTCCGAGTGTTGCCTTTACAATACATTGAATTTTCATTTCTGATATTGTATTTTTCATATGTAGAAGCTCCATTTTTGTGTGTTATATTTCTCTCATCATATTCAGATTTTTCTTTACTGTCTTAAGTATACATAGCCAACTTAATATTACAAAATTTAATTCCTAATTTGTTAATTCCATTATCTTTGTCATTTCTGGGTCTGTTTTTGTTGATCGACTTTTCTGCGGGCTCTAGCTCGTATTTTCCTTCTTCTTTGCATGCCTGGTCATTATTTTTGATTGGATGCCAATCAATGTGAATTTTACGTTGTTAGGTCCTTTGAGATGTGTTGGATTTTACTCTGGCTAACATATAAACAAATTGAAATCAGCTGGGTCCTTTTAAGCCTCACTTTTAAGCTTTGTTAGGATACATCCAGAGCAACGTTAATTAAAGTTAATTCAGCCCCACTGCTAAGACAAGACCTTTCTACAGAGTCTACCCAATATCTCCTGTGTTATGAGGTCTTTTCACTTTGACTGGGGAGGATAAACTATTACTATCCCTGTGTGAGGTCCAAGAATTTTTAACCTGCTACTTAACATTACAGTCATGTCAGTCATGTGCCAGATAACACTTCAGTCAAGGACAGACTGTATATATGATGGTGGTCCCACAGATTATAATACTGTATTTTTACTGTGACTTTTCTATGTTTAGATATGATTAGACACACAAATACCACTGTGTTACAATTGCCTCAGTACAGTAACATGTTGTACAGGTTTATAGCCTAGAAGCAATAGGCTATACCATAAAGCCTAAGTATGTAGTAGACTATACCATCTAGGTTTGTGTAAGTACTCTCTTTATGATGTTAAAATTGCCTAGTGACACATTTCTCAGTACATATTTCCACTGTTAGGCAAGGCATGACTGTAGTTCTTTCTCTGGCTTAGGGTATTTTTGTTTTCACACAATTGCAGAATGCTGTCAAGCAAAAACTTGAGGTCTCTTTCTATAGATCTCTGGTATACTCTCTGTTCAGCTCCCTTGTCTTAGGTGTCCTAACAAATTCTAGCTCCCTCAGCCTATCAAACTCTTGTTTTCTGGCTCTTCATGTTTCCATCTTCCTGAGCCGTGGTTTAGAAACTTCATGTAGTATGCAGAGACAATCATAGGCTCACTTTCTTTCTCTTATCTAGGGATCACCGTCTTATAGATAATGTTGCCCAGTGACTGAAAACTAGTGGTCATATATTTTGAAATAAATATTCATATATTTTGTCCCCTTATCTAGTGGAAGACTTCTACAAGGGAATGTCGATAACAGTAGTTTTGATCAAAAATAACTCCACAGAAAGCACATTATCAGCAAAACCATTGTTAGGGTAAAGGACCCATCAGTGGACTATGACACTGTGGGGAAAATTCTTCAGGAATAAGTAATCAATTAATATACTTACTAAGCATCTACTACATGCAAGACAAAACATTTATTTTTCTTCACATCAGTTTTCTGGCCAAAAAATCCAGACCATGTCAAATTAGACGAGCAAACACTCAGATGCCAATACATTTAGGAAACCTCTTTTCTTCAGTTGTTTCATTAAGCATCATTCGTCCATCTCATCACTCCAATCTATGTCTGATAATCTTCATTGCGTATTCTATTTCTTTTTAGTTATAATCTGAAGTTCTACTTTTGAATCCTACTTTTTAGCTATGTATACACAAAACTTGTAACTTTATTCTTCTATTTTCATAATAGAATAATTGTTTTTTTCTTACTTTGTAATATTGCCGTGCAGCCAATATTAGAAAGTAAAAGTATTTTTCTAATCTATTTAATTAGAGAAAAACAAACTCTTTCAGTATTGTATTAATTTTATTGCCTTAATATTACTGTCTATTTTTTGTTCTTCCAGAAACTTCTACAGTTTTGAAAATTGCAGTGGCAATTGTGGAAAACACAGAAGTGTGGATATCCATTTATTTCTCACTAAGGGAAATAAAATTCTTATTCCTATTCTGGTATGGATTGTATGATGTTAGTTAATTTCCATGACTTAACATCTCCACATTTTTCTATCCAAGTTACAGAAGGTCAGTTGTAAATATTAGGAACTTACTGGTTATTGGCTTGTTCAACCCGACAGGCTTTGTGCTTCCCTTAATTCAAGGCTACCCTTTAAATTTTAAAGGCACCATCTACTTATGTCTACATCTGACACTGTCATTTAGTGTTTAATGAACTCTCAAGGCTGTGCAGTGTAGTATTTAATAAGAAATTTGGAAAGATACTTTTTCTGGGTTTAAACCGAGATAAAATGTCTAGGGCTGCCAAAAGAGCAAGAAAAACACAAACAGCTAATGTTCTGTAGACTAGGAATGGCGCATAAAAGAAATGGAAAGGAAATAAATAGTTGGAACATGAAAGAAAATTGGGAAAATAATGAATAATATACCTAATGCTTTCCCTATGAGCTCACAGGGAAAATCCTGCCAGGGATCCCTCAGTCAGACCAAGAGGATTTTATTTTTGGTTTTATTATTTTCCAGGATTTTATGTTTGAAGATCTCTAACAAGAACCTAGATATATTGAGAATAGTAAGTTCTTGTTAATGGATACTTAGAGTGGAATATATAATATGTTATATATTATATACAACATATGTATTATATATAACATATATTATAACATAATATAGTAATATAATATATAACAACATGTTATAATATATAGGTTATATATAATGTATAATACATTATATATTCCACTCTAAGAATGTATCTAACTTATGTGTTATTCTAGATATAACACCAAAGGCATAATCTATAAGAGACATAATTTATAAGGTGAACTGCATTAAAATTAAAAACTTCTGCTCTGCAAAAACAGACAACAAGCCAGTGTTAAATATTTGCAAAAGACACATCTGACAAATGACTGTTAACCAAAATATACAAATAAAGCTTAAAACTCAATAATAAGAAAATAAATAACCCAATGAAAAAATGGGCCATATATCTTAACAGACCAAAGAAGATGCACATATTGCAAATAAGCATATAAAAAGGTGATCCACGTCATATATCACAGGGGAAATGCAAATCAAATAACACTTATGGTATCAACAATGGGCATGAGATACCACCACATATGTATTAGAATAACCAAAATCCAGAACACTGATGATAGCAAGTTCTGGCCAAGGATGTGAGGCAACAGGAACTCTCATGTATTGCTGGTGGGAATGCAAAATGCTCCAGCCACTTTGAGGACAGTGTAGCAGTTTCTTTAAAAACTAAACATACTCTCACCATACAATCCAGCAATTGTGCTCCTTGATGTTCACCCAAAGGACTTGAAAACATGTCCACACAGTAACCTTCACAAAGATGTTTATAGAGGCTTTACGCATAATTGCTAAAACTTGGAAGAAAACAAGATGTCCTTCAGTAGGTGAATGAATAAACTGTGGTACCACCAGTCGATGGAATATTATTCAGCACTGTAAAGAAATGAGCTATCAAGCTATGAAAAGCGGTGGAGGAAAACTAAAAGCATATTGCTAAGTGAAAGAAGTCAATCTGAAAGGGCTATATTCTGCATTATTGCAACTATAGGACATCCTGGAGAAGGCAAAACTATAAAGACAGTAAAATGATCAGTACTTGCCAGGGGTTGAAATGGGAGATGAATAAGTGGAACACAGAGAATTCGGGGGAAACTGAAATTACTCTGTATGATACTGCAATGGTAGCTACATGTCATTATACATTTGCCTAACCCCATAGAATGGACAACACCATGAGCTAACCCTAAATGTGAACTACAGACCTTGGGAGATAATGAAACCTCAAAGTAAGTTCATTAATTTTAACAAATGTTTCATTCTGGTGGGGGATGTTGATAATGGGGGAGGCTATTCTTATGTGGGAGTAGGGGTTATGTGGGAAATCTCTGTACCCTCCCCTCAATTTTGCTGTGAACCTAAAACTGCTCTAAAAAATAAAATTTTAAAAATAAAAGAATTGCTTGCATCTAATAAAAAAGACCACTATTCCTATTGCAGTTGAACTCTTCTTGCTATATCTACCACCAATCAGGGAAAAGAAGGTGATTTGTCCAGGATATGGCACTGAGAATTATCACAAGTGAGCTAGTTCACCTTCAGTCTCAGTCACTGAAGTTTCCTTCCTTCAATAGCACATCTTACAAGTCAAGAATGTAAGGTCCAAAGCCCCAGGACAAATCTCGGAAGCAAAGAAAGCAGCAGGGAAAAGTAGACCCTGGGATTTTATTTCCTTCCGGTTACCTCTAAGCATCATTTCCATGATAGAAGGTATGGAAGCAAATAATAGAAGTGCAAGTGCCTGTCACTAGTGTTTATCCTGCAAAGTGGTCTGCCCTTTTGAGAGGCACCCTGCCGTATGGCCATCCTTTGATTTCTTCCCTTGGTGGAAATTTCTTGTTTCTCTTTGAGAAAGATAATTCAACCCCGTTTCCATTGTTCTTCCTCCCAGGCTGCTGCAGGAAAGCGCACGCACACACTCCACACAAAATGAATTTTTTAAAAATTTATTTTCACAGTCGCTCATACCAGCTCTGAAATTCAGAACGCATATGACTGATGGCATATTCAGATGATCGGGTCCCAGGTCTGGAAAAGCAGCCGTTTCCCCATGTTTCTTTCCCCACCTAGGACCTCCTCTGATTCTTCACTGCATCTTCGAAAGAAAATGTATTATTTGCTTGCCTGGAAGACTCTGCAATTCAATTGATTATATATATATATATATATATATATATATACACACACACCACACACACACACACACACACATATATATATATACACACATAAAGAAAACAGAAAACATAGCCTAGATACCGGTCTTGAGCGTCACCGCCCCACTCGCGGTTGTGAGCAAAGCCCTACGGAAGAAACCAATTCCCAGCCTAGACTCTTCAGAGCCCAAGGTCGGGGAGGCGCTGGCCAGGCTGTGTTGTCTGGTTTCCCACCCACTGCCCCAGACTCAGGGCTTTGCCATTGGTCCCCACCTCCTCTGCTCCGGAGTTTTTCTCCAGCTCCCCACCAAGCCACACAAAGTGACTTCTCGGAAACGTTAGCCGATTCTGCTGAGCAGGAAGGGAGGAAAGGGATGATGGGGGCGGGGGTGAGATAAGGGAAGGGCTCTTCTGGCTGCTGGACACACACACACACACACTCACACACACACACGCCCCACCCAATGGGTGGCCGTGGATGGCAGGTCGTGCAACCCCCTCCTCCGCCTTCTATTAGCGCATGGTGCAGAGGCTACAGCGTCGCCACCACCGCGCCCCTAGCTGGGTTCCCGCCCTGCGCCGCCCGCAGGAGTGGAGAGAGGGAGGGAGGGAGGGAGCAAGGGGTGGGGACCCGGGCGCGCAGGGAGGAGTGGAGGAGGCAAAGAGGCGCAGCTGCCCTCGGGGAGGCGGGGCTGCTACTTCCCCGGGCGCGCCCTGGCAGGAGCGGCGCAGTCTGCGTGCAGGCGGTCGCCAGCGCTCCTGCTGCGGCTGTCGGCTTTCCAATTCCGCCAGCTCGCCTGAGGCTGGGCTAGCCTGGGTGCCAGTGGCTGCTAGCGGCAGGCGTCCCCTGAGCAACAGGAGCCCAAAGAAAAAGAAGCAGCCCTGAGAGAGCGCCGGGGAAAGAGAGGCCCGCGCCCTCTCCTGGAGCCAGATTCTGCAGGTGCACTGAGTGGGGATGATCGGCGGGCTAGGTTGCAAGTAAGTGCTTTTTTTTTTGCTGCTTCGGTGGGGAGGGGAGGAGAAGCCCCCGGTCTTTCGCCCGTGCTCGCCTCAACCGCCACACCCACCTGTGTCTATTTTCACATCTCGGTTCTGGAACCCTGTATTACGCCACCTGGAAAGAAGAGAGGGGGAAAAGCTTGACCGGGTGGTTCCAGCAATGGGAGGAAGGAGGGCTGGAAGCGTAGTTATTCCGATAGCTGGGCAGCTCCTGTGCGGTTTTGACTCTGTGGGTTTGCTGCCAGGTTCTGAAACTGTGGAAATGAAGGGTAGCAATGCCTGGTGGTTTACTGTCTTTTATTTCTGTTTACGCTAGCAGAGTTGTTAGATGGACTTCAATTCAAGGGGCAGCTCACATTTTTTACGAGCAAAAAGCGTGTGCTGTATTTCCCATCTGCAAAGCTGAGCGTGCAGAACCAGCGTAGCAGATACAACCTGTGGGGACAGAAAAGAACCCTGCACCCCTTAAGAGCACACAAACACAAATAATTGACAGGACAGCTCTGCCCCTATTTCTCAGCGCAGATTATTTATTTATTTTTTTCGAATAAGCACTTTATAGTGAAATTCAGAAAAGATGCAGAATCCTTTTAACTTTTTAGCGAATTCAACTTGGGAGACTCATTTACTTTTAGGAAAAAATGGATATTTTCGTGCCTTATATTCAAGACAAAAATCAGAACAAGAAACTAGAAACATTAATGCCAGTTTTTGTGATTATGGTAAACATTTCACTCATTATTTTAGTTTTTTTTTAAGTTGGAGCGTTCATAGATTATATCTACTCTGATGTTAAGAGCAATTTACATGAGAAACTTAGGGGAGTTTTTAAGAAGCTAGTGGCAGTAAGATAAAAGCCAAATCAAAGTAAGCTTTCAAGGAAGTGATAGCTTGTCAGTTACTGAATAGGAAGTCAGTGTTGGGGGGTTCAGTTCTTTTCAGAAACATATTTATTATTCTTTTCTATTTCTTCTTCCCTGTAGACAAGATAAAGATTTTCTCTTTCTCTTTCTTTCCTTGTTATTTAAATTTATTTTATGATTTTTGCTTTAACATCAATATAAACCTACTTTATATAAACTGCAAACCAAATCCAATTATTAAACTGTTCATTTTATTGAAAATCCTTCAGCTATTTTCCACTATTTAAAAAAGTTTAAACTATAATTTTTCTTATAATTTATGGTGAGATTTTTAAAAAAATTATTGATTAGTTTGAAAGCTAGTTTTATCTGATCCCTATGTTACAAATGTTCATGATTGTTAGACTAGCTTATCAACAACTGAACTCTAGACAAAATATGGTATTTGATGTAAAGAAGAATGTGCCCTCTATTTAGGCAACTGATAGTTTGACTTAAGATAAGTTTTTAAAAATTTTGTAGATGTTTAAAAGGAGGTTTCCTTAAGTAAACCACTGTGCAGTTGTGGGACACAGTGATGTATTTTTACAGTGACTGGATATATGATATGCCTTGATTCCTATGATGCAGGGCTGGGCTCACAGAGTACCTGATGCTTCTACAGAAGAAAGATGAGTCAGGTCTGGCTCTCTGCCAAAGTATCTTGGGCCTCCTGTCCCCTAGGGCCTGCACATAACCATGGGAGCCTTTCTGTTAATGCTTCTATGTTTTTACTACCTGTTGCTGTGCTGAGTTTCAGAAGCAAAATAAACAAGTAAATAAATTCAGAAGAGCAATCAGTAGGGTTCTATTTACTTTATTTAATATAATCAACCCACTTTCTCTGTGGCAAGGAAAAAAGTAGAATTTTTCATTTTAAGTTAATAATAAAATCTATTTTTTATCCAATTTCTATTCCTATTAGTTATGCAAAAGAGTGTGAAGTGCTAAGACAAGTCATGATCTTATAAAAGAGCTTAAAGTTTATTAATGTAAATGGAACATTCTAGATGTCATAATGATAATAATTTATGACTTTCCCTAAAACTCTCTCAGATTCTTTCCTCCCATCTTCATTATCTGAATAAATGCCTTCACCATCCAAGTATTGAAATCACCTTTGATTGCTCCCTTCCTTATTACTCCATTTCAGCCCTTTCCAGCCTGTAAGTAGATCTATCAATCTTATCTCCCAAACTTATTTCTATTTCATCATACATCTCAGATGCCTCTCATTCACCCTCTTTTCTGTATCTACACTGCCACCAAATTAGTTCAGGTTATCATCATAAATTACTTGGAATCCTGCCACAGCCTCCACATCAATCTCTCCACTTTTGTAATTTTCTGCCCTGCAATTCATTCTCCATACAAAGCAATACCATTCTGCCTCCCCTAACAAACATTGGCTCACAACTGCATTTAAAAAAAAAGAAGAAGAAGAGGAGAAGAAGAAGAAATAAACACAGCAACATAGAGATCAATTAGCAACAACAGTAAATGCCTTTCCTCAGCATATGGTTTACTCTCTGTTCTGCCCCTTCTCTCCAACCTCACCAGAACCTATTCTCTTCTCATTAAGGTGCTCCTGCCCAGGTGGTGGCTAAAACACATGAAACAATAGTACTATTTAAGGCCTTTTCAAATGCTGTTCCCAATGCCTGAACTCTATGCATGCTTACTCCTTCTTAAACTTTAAATCTCAACTCGAGGTTTTTTGTTTTGGAAAGATCATTTTTGATCATCTTGTCAAAAGTAGGTTGTCCCCTGTTGGTCTTCATGTTGGAACCTTATTTGTTTCTTTCATAATGCTTGTTACAGCATGTAGGTATTTTGTGAATTTGCATACCAAATACTCCAAGGGAACCCGGACTGTGTCTTCATTGTTGACTTAGCTTCCAGAATAGTGCCTGGCATCAAGTAGTGGGGGTTCGTAGATATTTATATAAATAATAAAGTACAAAATATGGATTCTTCCAGAATAAAGCATATTAACGCTGGAAACATGAATTTTGTGATTCTATTTATTTTTTATTTGTCAAGCATTTAGTATTTTTACAATATCGTGGTATGATTTTGAGGAGGTAAAATTAAAATATCCTGAGATATATTCTCCCTTTTATCAGTGTAGGTGATAATGTACTTAAAGATAAGTAATTTGTAATGCATTCTTAGAAAGGCAGTGACCACAAATGTATTAAAATATATTTTAAGAAAAAATTGGATTGCATAAACTAATATGGTTTTAGTATAAGTGACTCCAAATCTAAAATGACAACCTTGTTACGTTTAAATCTGTATCGTCTAACAGAAATTTGAGGGCCAGTCGATAGTCACTGACTATGAACTTAAAATATTCTTTTAAAATAAATATAGATGCTTATGTGAGCTCAGTTGATAGAAATGTAGTCAGACGAGGCTGAGGCCAGAAGTTAGGTTTCCACACAGTCTAAATTGATGTTTGCCCCAGGTACAAAGGGCACATTATCCAAAAATTTGAAGCATTCTCTAAAGAAGATTCAGAGAGGCAATGTGGGCTTGTCCATGAAGACCCATCACCGTTATTAGAGTGGAAGTAAGGACTGCAAACTTTATGCTCATAAATGATTGTGTCATATTTATACTAGAATTTTACCACACATACACACACACACTCACACACACACACTTTGTATGGTGATTTGCCTCCCTCCTTTATTTTTCAAGACTATACTTAAAGATATTAAACAAACAACTAGTTTTGCAATTAACATTTGGTTAAAAATTTAGCTTTCAGTTAGGTGAAAAACTCTGATTAATGATTTTTTTATGTGGCAAATGGCCAGCCACAGATCTTTGGTAAATAATTTGGTTACCACATTACATCTTGAAGGACTAAATTATTTCACTAATTGTTAGCAGGGATTTTTAAAAATTTGCTCTGAAGAGGGTATATTGTGGATGTTGTATCGGAGGGCATCTGTGTACTAATTGAAGATGGTCCTTCATATTACACATCACAAATTAGCTCATTTATTCCTTACAGAAGTATTATGACATCTTCCTTTAGAACTACGTAGAGTTAGATTACCACTTGAGAGGCAAGGTCATATTAAAATAGATATTATAAAATTGTATACAAATATTTTCTATGAGGATTTATGAGAGCATCCAGAGAATGTGGGTAGAATACTTTTGTGGAATATGAGATAACAATTTTGGTGTCCTGCCATTCTGAAAAATGAAATTTCTTCATTGAAGGTTTCACTTACTCTTTCCTCTCTGCATTGCTGGAAGGAAATGGCTTTAGGCAAAAGAGAAAGCCATCAGCTCTTGGCAGCTAAAGGTGGAATGAAGTTTGGAGGAATGAAACCCTTCTGGGTGGTGAGGAAAAATGCCAGACCATGATAAAGTGGGGAAGGAAGAGGGGAATGCCTTGAACAGTGCCAGTAAGCATAATCTGCCACAGACAAATTTGAATTGACATATGTAGAACTGCATTATTCTATATTTTTTTAGTCCTATAGAGAAAACCGTTCTTTCCACATCTCTTTTTAAAATAACAACTTACTGTAAGCAAAAAATATGTTGTTATTGTTTCTTTAATACAGGAGATGAAATATCTTTAGATTTTTTTAAAGTGATATAACATGGAGCCAAAAATGCCATATATTATTGTTGAAACCTAACTTTACTTTAACTGTAATTTCCTTGCTATTCATTTTATGATTTCCTTTTGTTATGTCAAGTGTTGGAGAGACTGCTATTACTGATCATAAATTTCTTTAAAATGTCTCCTTGGATTTTTTACAAAGCTTTCTGAATCATTTATCAAAATACAATAAAGCTCTAATTGCACCTAGGATTGTTCACTTGGAAATTTAGAGTGTGTACATTTACAATGTCATTAAGTTAGCATCCTGCCCTGCAATGAATGCCCTTTTTCTTTCTTTTTTTCTTCTTCTCTCCTACATCTCATCTTCCAAATGTTTGATATGTACGCCAGTAAGGCAAATTTTAGTCCACTTTTAGGTCAAACTATTACTACAAATAATTGGAAAATTGGGCCTCTAAAGAAAGATAAATGCATTAAAATATAAGTATTAAAAACATTCCCATAAGATTTTTAATAAAAATTTTATGTGCTATATGCACACCTAGACTCCCTGTATTATCTGATTTTTAAAAAATTTTTGTTTTTTATTTTTTTGAGACGGTGTCTCACTCTGTCGCCCAGGCTGGAGTGCAGTGGCGCGATCTTGGCTCACTGCAAGCTCCGCATCCTGGGTTCACACCATTCTCCTGCCTCAGCCTGCGAGTAGCTGGGACTAGAGGCGCCCACCACCATGCCTGGCTAATGTTTTTGTATTTTTAGTAGAGACGGGGTTTCACCGTGTTAGCCAAGATGGTCTCAATCTCCTGACCTCGTGATCCGCCCGCCTCGGCCTCCCAAAGTGCTGGGATTACAGGCATGAGCCACCGCGCTCAGCCCATTATCTAATTATTATTATTATTATTATTATTATTATTATTATTATTATTATTTTAACTGGGGGTAATTTCAGTGGATGTGATATCTGTCAACTTCTACTAGTTGCTCCTACACTATGTGTTTTTAAATCCAATGTAATTATTTTAAAAATATGTCATCTTCTTGAGAGTCTATACTTTAGAATTTGAAAAAAGAAGTAAATGTAGATATTCAAATCCATGCAGATGAGTAAAACAGGGAAAAATAAGAAAAATGTTTCATGATAATAAAATACTATATCAGGCACAGCTGGTCACCCCTGCAATCCCATCACTTTGGGAGGGCGAGGCTGGAGGATTGCTTGAGCCAGGAGTTCTAGATCAGCCTGGGCAATAAAAGGAAAATCTGTTTCTACAAAAAAATTAAAATTTATATTTCATATATTGATTTAAACTCTACTAAATGACTATTCTTTCAAGTCCAATAGACAGTGTATCTTTTAGGGCTCAGAGTAAAGACAATTTATTAAGGACATTTTGAATAGGATGAATTAAATGCTTTATTGGTAAGTGATGCCTTTATCTGAGTAATTCCTTCTAGGTAAATATTATGGGACCAATCTTTGTAAATGATCATTTCATGGAACAAAATATGATAAAGTCAAAGTGATGAATTTGTTTCCCTCTTAACAAAATAAGTATTCTTGTTACCCCATGTACAAACTTGGCTCATGGTAATTCAGGTAGGAAAAAGGGAAGTGGCCTTATAAGTGATCCCTTATTCCCAGGGATCGACCGGGAATAAGGTTCTTATAATCCCATAAGATCAGCTGACAGACTTTTAGGAATGAACACTTGTAGAACAGCTAGGCAGAGAAGTGCCTTTCAAAATTTATATTACATCTCTACTATATTTCAGACTGTAAAATATTTTTATAAAGTGTTAAAAGCATAGATAAATAAATTTGAGTTCAAATTAGTATAGTGAAAGAAAGTTTATTTTTCCCAAATATTTCCTTTACTCAGTACATGGTCTTAGTCAAATATTAATTTCTTAAATATTGCTTTCCTTGTAAATTAGTAGTATTTACTTCTAAGGACTATATTATATATTATATATATAGTATATTATATGTTAGGAGATATATATGTATATACATCGTAATTTGTTTTTTCCAAAACAGCCACTTTAATGTCTTACACATGATAAGTAGATATGAGTAGATGTTCAATAATGGTGTCTAGACATTTAATAACTTAGAATATTATAATCAAAATGCATTCTTTTTTTTTTTTTTTTTTTTTTTTTGAGACCGAGTTTCACTCTTGTTGCCCAGGCTGGAGTGCAATGGTGCGAACTCGGCTCACTACAACCTCCGCCTCCCAGGTTCAAGCAATTCTCCTGCCTCAACCTCCCAAGTAGCTGGGATTACAGGCATGTGCCACCACGCCTGGCTAATTTTGTATTTTTAGTAGAAATAGGATTTCACCATGTTGGCCAGGCTGGTCTTGAACTCCTGAGCTCAGGTGATCTGCCCACCTAGGCCCCCCAAAGTGCTTGGATTATAGGCGTGAGCCACCATGCCCAGCCTCTTTTTTTTTTTTTTTAAATTAAGTTTCAAGGTACATTTGCAGGATGTACAGGTTTTTTACATAGGTAAAAGCGTGCCGGTTTCACTCTGTTGCCCAGGCTGGAGTGCAGTGGTGCGATCTTGGCTCACTGCAACCTCTGCCTCCTAGATTCAAGTGATTCTCCTGCCTCAGCCTCCTAAGTAGCTGGGATTACAGGCATGTACCACCATGCCCGGCTAATTTTGTAGTTTTAGTAGAGATGGGGTTTCACCATGTTGGCCAGGCTAGTCTCGAATTCCTGTCCTCAGGTGATCTGCCCACCTCAGCCTCCCAAAGTGTTGAGATTACAGGTGTGAGCCACTGTGCAAGGCCAGCAATTATGCTGTTATAAGGAAAAATACATATGGAAAAGTTTACATCTTACTAACATTACTGATAACATTGTTGTAACAGTCTTATGTATGGACGTCTCCTTAATGCTAACTGAGCAGTTTGTTAAGGGATTTTCATATGCTCCGTTTAAATCCTCATGACCACCATTTGAGGTGAGAACACTAAGGCGCAGAAATTACCTAACCTTTCCAAAGACTCACAATGGTTACTAAACTTGAATAACATACACATTTCTTTTATAGGAAAGAAATCTTATATATTCCAAGAATACATTTGCACACACTCCACACAGATACACCTGCTGGTTACGCTACCAAGCATTCTATCAAATATGTTTAACCCTTAATGGAGCTAAAATAAAATTACATTTGCAATCAAACATACTAAATCATGTAATTACAGTTAATAGAAAACAACAAAAAAAGAAAGATGGAAGACTGTTTCAATTTTTGTCTTGAATACCAACTCCTGAGGGGTATATTGTGTTAAGTCAAAATAGAGATTTTGGTGGAAGTTTGAAGACATTATGAAAAGAGTACCTATGCATTTAAAGTGTTTTTGAAGTTGTTTCATAGGTTGAATGACTTCACTTTCCTGGTCTAGGAGTATTATTGCACTACTGTGACTTGACTTTGCTATGATTCGCATATTTTGTTTTAACATTAAGAAATTGAAATGGGAAAAAGGCCTTCCCTGAGGTAGAAAAGATTTGAAAAAAGAGGAATGGTGTAATTAAAAGGGAAATATGTATAAAATGTCTAGGGTGGGCCAGGCGCGGTGGCTCACATCCATAATCCAGCACTTTGGAAGGCTGAGGCAGGCGGATCACCTGAGGTCAGGAGTTTGAGACCATCCTGGCCAACATAGTGAAACCCCATCTCTACTAAAAAAAAATACAAAAAGTATCCAGCCATGGTGGCCGGCACCTGAAGTCCCAGCTGCTGGGGAGGCTGAGGCAGGAGAATTGCCTGAACCTGGGAGGTGGAGGTTGCAGTGAGCTGAGATCGAGCCACTGCACTCCTGCCTGGGCAACAGAGCAAGACTCAGTCTCAAGAAAAAAAAAAATAAAATGTCTAGGGTGAAGTTTATTCTGAAATGGAGAAGAAACAGGGAATGAAGCTACACACATTGAGATCCTGGAGCTAGGGGATGGAGAAATATGAAAAGCAAAGTGATTTTGTGCAGGACAAGATGGCGGTGTTCATTGGAAGTATTTATATATATATTGGAAAATAAAAATTTAGATATTCTATGTTGGAGGAGTACAAATATTTAGAGCATCACAAATTGATACACACAAATGAAACCTAAATCACAGTACTTATTGTCACAAAGACTCAATTATCTATGTCAGTTAAATTGGCTAACATCAATAATTCAAGAAGTTGACTTTTAAAGGTTTTAAAACATTTTTGGAAAACTAATTTATTTTACATTATGTTTATAATAATTTTTGCATGCAATTTTTCTCAATTATCTATTATCCACTTAGATACTGTACTTTGGGATATAAAAACCATGAGAAATTTGGCCCTTGAGTTCTATGATATATCTCAATCTATTTTAGTGATTTGTGGATTGGTAGCTTATCCTCTAAATTAAGTGGTTAAGGTTTTATCAACACTGCAATGAGATAATCATCTCACACCTGTTAAGATGGCTGTTATAAAAAAGTGAAAAGTGTTGTTGAGAATGTCAAGAAAATGAAACCATTGTCCACTGTTGGTGGGAATGTATAATAGTGTAGCTGCTATGGAAAATAATATGGAAGTTCCTCAAAAAATTAAAAATAGAACTACCATATGATCCAGTAATTGAAATCAGGATCTCAAAGAGATATATGCACTTCTGTGTTCATTGCAGCATTATTCACAATAGCAAAAATATGAAAACAACCCAAATGATCATCAACAGATGAAAGAGTAAAGAAAATGGTCCGTATATAAAATAGAATATTATCTAGCCTTAAAAAAAAGAAGGAAATCTTACTATTTGTGACAGCATGCATGGACCTAGAAGAGACATGCTAAGTGAAATAAGTAAAAGGACACAAAAAACTTTTGGCAGTGACAGATATGCTTAACAGGTAGACTGGCAGATAAGAAAAAACAAAGTTAAAGCTGAAATTTCCAACTGATTTTATCTTAGCCTAGTGATAATCATTAGATCCGGTCTAGTTGGCCTCCAAAATGTGTAGGTCAGGAGTTGGCATCCAAGTCGGTATTGGTGCCGTTGAGGTTTGTAGGGAGGGAAGACCTGGCAGAGATCCCACGGGCAGTGGTAAGTGGCTGCTGAGTCCCTCCAGGCCAGCTCCAAGAACTGGCAACCTCACTCCTCAGCATTCATACTCTTCCTGGAATTTAAAAGCAATTCCTTCTTTCCTTCCCTCTTTCTTTTTTCCCTCTCTTCCTTCTTCATAAAGTTTTTATTGTAGACACCAGATACAGCAATGAACAACACATGGAGATGTGAAGCCAATTTTAAGAGATAATGAATAGATAAATATTCGCCACTATCCAGCATTGTACCATACGATATGCTGTGAAAAACAATAAAACAGGACAGAGAATTGAGAGAAGGAGGTATTATTTAAAGTGGTGTGAAAAATTTTATACAGGGGTATTTGAGTAGAGACATGAAGTAAATGAAAAAGTAAGGGAGCTAGCTAAACAACTAAAGAATCATTCTAGTCACAAAAAAACAGCAATTGCAAAAGCCCTAAGGCTTATTTGATGTATTTAAGGAGAAGCAAGAAAGCCAGTGTGGTTGAAATACAGAGAGCAAGGTTGAAAGCAGAAGATGAGGGTTTTTCTTGATTTTGTAGGGATTACTAACCTGCGTTGAGGGCTGTGTGATAAACCAATGCTAAAATTACCAGCATGGGTACAGCTTTGGAAAGGGATGAGTGTGCTCTTTTTTAACTGGATCTCTTTCTGGACGTGGGTAACACAAAATCAGAAAAAATGTTTGAGAAGTCTCTAATTTCTATACAAAAATAATGTTTTTGTCTTTTTTTGTGATTTAGCTGTAAATGTTTATGTACATGCATGTATATGTATTTATGTATTGATTTACTATTTATGTATATGTAAATGTATTTATATTTAAATGTTCTATATTCTCTTCCTGTCTGTAATGGATTGGATTCTTGGAACCTCTTACTATTTGGGGCAGGGGGCAGGGCTAATAACACAAAGATGACAATTGAGAGTAACTTTAAATGTTTACATTTTGGAAACTTAAACAATGGTGGGAGTACAGTAATATTTTGTATATTTTGATCAATTTTTATGTTTATTATATGATTATTTCTCATGAAATAGTGGTACTGCATAGATATAAATGACTACTACCTAGCAAAACAGATACCAAGGAGACACTGCATGTTGTCAGGGTTGACCCGTTGCTAACTGCTGTGATTTTGTTCTCCTACTGACTCTTTCTGCCTTACAGATCACAAAACATGCTAGTGAATTAAAAAATATATATTTTGGTAAAATATATATAACAAAATTTACCATTTTAACCATTTCAAATGATTTAGAGGCATTAAGCACATTCATGTTGTACACGATCACCACCATCCATCTTCAGAACATTTTCATCATTCCAAACAAAAACTCGGTAACTATTAAACAATGACTCCACACTCCTCTCTTCCCCCATCACCTGGTAACCACTATTCTACTTTCTCTATGAATGTGACTATTCTAGGTACCTCATATAAGTGGAACCCTGCAGCATTTGTGTTTTCATGTCCGGCTTATTTCACTTAGCATAATGTTTTCAAGGTTCATCCAGGTCATAGCATATATCAGAATTTTATTCATTTTTAAGACCGTGTAGTATTTTGTTGTGCATATATACCACATTTTGTTTATCTGTTCATCTGTTGATAGACATTTGGGTTGTTTTCACTTTTTGGTACTGTGATTAGTGCTGCTAAGAACATTGGTGTACGGATAACTATGTGAGTCCCCTCTATTAACTGTTTAGGATACATACCCTAAAGTAGAATTGCTGGATCATGTGATAATTCTGTTTAATTTTTTGAGGAACCACCACAGTGTTTTCCACAGCAGCTGCACTATTTTATATTCCTATCAGCAGTGCACAAGGGTTACAATTTCTGCACACCCTTGTCAATGTTTCTTTTCCTTTTTTTTTTCTTTAACAATAACCATCCGACCAAGTGTGAAGTGATATTTTATGGTGGTTTTGATTTGCATTTCCCGAATGATCAGTGATGTTGAGCATCTTCCCATGTACTGATTGACCTTTCTTTGGAGAAATGTCTTTTCATATCCTTTGTTCATTTTTAATCTGCTTGTTTATTTTTTGTTGAGGAGTAGGAATTTTTTATATATTGCCAATGTTAATCCCTTATCAGATATATGATTTGCAATTATTTTCTCCCATTATATTGATTGCCTTTTCACTTTCTGGTAGTGTTCTTTGATGCACAACAGTTTTAATTTTGACAAAATCCAATTCAGCTCCTTTTCTCTTTTGTTGACCACGCTTTTGGTTCCATGTCCATGTGTCAAATCTAATGTCTCGAAGATTTTTCCCTATGATATTTTCTTAGAATTTTACAGTTCTAACTCTGATGTTTAGGTCTGTGATTCATTGGTGATTTTTAAAACATTCCTATATAAGTCATAGACTCTAAGAGAGTTTCCAGCTTTCCCATACCCATTGTCCCCAGAGATCTGGTTTTTAGTCTGAATGTGCCTTACTCTGAACATGTGCCTTCCTTTTCAAGAACTCCCATTTCATTTTGTTTTGTTCTGTTTTTTCTTTTATGCCAGTATTAAAATTTTTGAGTTGTTGTATAAATATACTAGCAATTTAGGGGAATTCCTGATGGGAAAGTATGTCCTCGCCTAGCTAGTTAATGAATTTAGGGATGCTTCATTTTCCAATCCTAGATATAATTAAATCAAACAAGGATTCATTGTGCTGTAGTTGTAATCCACATAGACCCTTTTACAATGCTTTGCACAGAGAAGGTGCTTAATACTTGAGTAAACAAATTGAATTAATGAGTAAAAAAGAAAAGCTATCTTGTTTTCTCAATGGTCGGGTAGATCAATGATTTCTACTATTTAGAATCTTAGATTTATTTTAATAAGGCAAGTTCAAAAATCTCCTCTCTCTGTTAATTTTTAGTAAAGTCACTTAGTTTTCACTCAGTTTTGTTAAAGAGTTTTCGGAAGAGTTTGTTACTGAAACCTGAAGTTTTAAGGTTAGCGTTTATACCACAGGTATTTCTTGTTTTTAGACAATCCTTGTGGAGGTTAAGTCCCCTAGGCAATACCTTTTCCCATTGGGGAGTTACGAGCAAATGAAAAATGGTGACTATTTATGGAAACTCCAGGTCACTAAGTAAATTTTGCATTTTCATGAAAATATGACATATGGACATTTAAGAAAATGAACAGGTCAATTCATCAATTAGAATAATAAAAAGAAGTCTGTAAATAAAAGTTAAGCACCTTTGTCATTGAATTGTTGTGAACCGTTTTTGCCTAAGCACTTGCTTTATCTCAGAATCCAAGCCTCCTGGTCAAAGTTATATTCCTAATAAATTTAATAATTTTTAAATAATAATTTAATAATTTTAATTCCTTCTGGAATATAAATTTGATCAGGAGTCTTGGATTCTGAGATAAAGCAAATGTTTAGGCAAAACACTTCCTTCTGGAATATAAATTTGAGGAAGGATAGGAATTATTTCCTTCCTATTCATTTGTTATCCTGTGATCGCTATCTAATTTGGAATATTCTTCATGACTCCAATCCTGTTTATATCTGTGAGGTTCTGAAAATTCTGCCCCAAAATGGCAGAAAGTAAGAAATACTATCATACATTTAATTCACCCTTAAAAAAATAGCCATACCCTTTATCTTTGAATATATTTTAAACAACAACAACTGAAAGAGAACGCATTTTAAACAATATCACATGAGTTTCATCATATTCCCAGATTATGGTGAGGGTTACTAGATACCTTGCCATAATCACAGCCTTTAGTTCCAAGACAGAGCAGAGAAATAAGAAACTCAGGAAGTCATATCTATGAACATGTTAGTTTGCAAAAGGTTTGTTAGTAAACTCATGTTATTTATACTGTAGTACTTTACCATCTCCAGATGAATTTCCACTAAATAAACTGTTCCTTTAGACTCCTAAAACCAGATTACCCCCTTCCTTTGCTAATATAGATCCTCAAAGAATGTCTTCATTAAAAATCTTATGAGTAGATGTCACTAGTTTTGACAATGTCCACAAATGTTCCAAAGAATACTTTGGCTTGCATGCTTCTTAACTCACTTATTTTGATATTGAATTAAAGGGCTTTTAACAATTCCTGCCCCATCAGGAATATTTCATCAGCAGCTGTTACTGTGCTTGGATTTTTCCTTCTTGAATGAATACCTAGTCTTTTCTCACTTTAGCATTAAGTTCTGGAGCATCCGCTGCTAATGAAAACTCCTTTGACCCATGCTAGAGCATTTTCAGTTTTTTAAAAAAAAACAATGTTCCTTGTATCTTGCTGGCTATTGCCTAAGCTCATTATTTTAAACTTTTGCATAATTCTGCTCAGTCCTAGAGGGTCATCATTACTGTCAATGATTAACCTTTTATGCACTTGCCACATTTATTATTTTCTTACTTTCGATTATTTTATTATTTTTCTTTGGTTCCCATGATATTCCAATGTTTTTGTTATTAAATCTTTCAACATTCTTGGTGTGTTCAGTATATTCACATTTATCAAACCTGATGGATTTAAGAATTTACATAACCTTAAAAGCAAGGCCCACATCCTGTAGGCACTGAATGAACTAATGAACTTTGTATTGGCAGGACTAAAATGGCTGTGTGTGGCTGGTAGAAAGCAATGTAGTCTTGGTTTTGCTGTAAGCATACATTTTAGTCTTTAAAATATTCTGAGTTGAAAGCTCCTTAAGAAGAAAAGGTTTTGTATATGCAATACAAAAGCTTTTCTATTACAAAGTAAGCAAATATATTCTCGATCCTAAGAACATTAGCTTTAGGTGTACAAAATCAACTTAGAAGAAAATTGCTAAAATCACTAACAATAACAGTTACAATGTATTGCGCACTTAAAGTGTAACAGGAAATGTGCTAAGTGATTAAAATTCAGTGTCTAGTTTTTTCCACTAAAATAACCTTATAGAATTATCATTTTCAGCTCTGTTTTGCTATATAAGAACTGAGCTTTAGAGAAGTTAATAGAATTCCCCAAGGACATAAGCTAGTAAGCAGTAGAGATGGGATGTGAACCCATGTCTCTCTCACTCTGGAGCCATGAATTTAACAACTGGGTTATGCTGTCTTACTATTTTACTGCAGATCTATATTTTAAATTAAAGCCATAAACATGTTTGGCAAGATAAAACATAAGTAACAAATGTACTCCACATAAGATTTTCGTAAGGTTTTGTGTTTATTGGCCAACTCATGGCTTATTATTAAAAATTTCAGTTTTTATAAGGAAGAAGGATAATAATCTTGCTGTTATTTATTTAGCCTAGGCACTGTGGTAGGCACTTTACCAAAACTATTTCTATTCTACATGATAACTTTATAAGACAGATATACTTCTCTCTTTCATTTATGGGGAATTTGCATAATGCTGCAGAGCTAATTATATGGAATAAGCAGGAAATTCAAACCTAAGTCTGCCTGGCGCCAAAGTTATTACTGTGCACTGTCTCCTAAATCATGTTGATGTTTTGAGGGAAGTGGATACATGTATAATAATACTGGAAATACATTTTCTCTCTAATTATTTAAATAAGGGTATAGAACCTGTTCTGTAGCCATAAGTCTGTGATAATTTTGTGCTCTCACTAAAGTCTTAACTAACAGAGAGATGGGATTTAATGTGAACTAAGAAGTATTTTCTGTCTTCCTTTATACATGCTGTATAGATAAGACTTCATGAATTTTTTAGTAAAATGTTCAGATATACCAGCAAATATTGACACTAATCTTAAGTTTTCCCAGGGTAATACACTTCTTAAGATTATAAACTTTCATTTCTTATAAATTTGAGGAATACTATATTTTAAAAGGCTATACATAAGACTAACTTCTATCTTAATAATAAAATAATAATGTATAATATAAATGATTATTACAGGGTATTATGAAATACCCAAATCACAATATTTTAATAATCATAGAATTTAGAAATAAGTCCCTATCTGTTGTCTGAATATAAAATTATTGCGTATACAGCTTAATTTGTTTTGCATACCAGTTGTTCAAATACTATAAAATGCCATAAAATTGAACGATTTTAGGACACGAAATATTGAACTACTCTTGTTGAAGTTATTAAACTGGTTTGCCATCTACCAAATTAAGCATTTCTAAGAAATAATAATTATTTTAAGAATGTATTTACATGATTAACATAATGTTACTTATGAAAGATGCAATGGTAAGATTTCAGCAATCAGGCAAGTATTTAATGAAAAGTATTTGGTTTCATACACATTGATACACTTAACATTAGAGGCTCTAAAATGAGTAGCCAGCCTGCCTGTTTTTCTTGTGATATTATACTTGGCATACTTTGTTTTTATAACCTAAAGAAGAGGTATTAAGAAAGGAGTCAGAGTGCTTACCATTGGCAGTTCCTTTTAACCTTTTAAGTTAATTTATAAAGATATTGCAATCCCAATGAAAATAAAAATAGAAATTTTCCCATTTGGAATTAGATAATCTGAGTCTAGTTGGGAAATTTGTACACACATAAAAGAGTAATATCTAATAGCACCAACCCTAATACATAATGTTATTTTATGCAAATAGGATAATTGAAATAGTATGGTGACCTAAATAGATAGTTCACTGGAAGAAAATATGATATCCAGAAATAGACATAATTACATATGAGAATTATAAAGGTAGCATCTTAAATAGGTTGAAAGAAATATTATTTAATAGTTATCATTGGGACACCTGGGTAGTCATGCGGATAAATATAAATTCAGATTATTACTTTGCCACCTAACCCAAGATACATTTTAGTGGAATCAAATATTTAAAATAACATACAAACCACAAAACTGCTAGAAGAAAACATGTGAAGGTTTTGTTTTCTTTTTTCTTTTCACCCGAGATGGATAATATATCAATGTCATTACAAGGTTTGAGGGAGGAATATCTCACACATGCATGTGAAAACCCAGTCATCACACTAATGAACTACAAAGGATCCAAGAATTCTTTCAAAATCTTGAAGTAGAAATTCTTTTCTAAGATAATATAAAACACAAGAGCCACTGGAGAAAGGATTGGTGAATTCAATTTAATTAAAATGTAGATGCTTTTAAAAGATAAACTACCATAAACCAAAAGAAACAAAAACAGCAAACTTACAAAAATATTTGTATTGTATACCACAGAAAAAAAGCTAATTTTATTATTTTGTTAAGAGTTCCTAAATTAATAAAATACTGATAGTCTATTTAAAAAGTGGACAAGACTACATACAGACAGAGCACAGAAAAAAAAGCACAAATGGCATCTAAGGATATGAAAAGATCCCTGACCTCACTCACAAAAGAAAATGCAGACTAAAAGGATAAGAATTAAGAAGTTTTCAGCTGGGCGTGGTGGCTCATGTTTGTGATCCCAGCACTTTGGGAAGCTGAGATGGGTTGATCACATGAGGTCAGGAGTCGGAGACCAGCCTGGCCAACATGGTGAAAACCTGTCTCTACTAAAGGTACAAAAATCAACTGGGTGTGGTGGTGGGCACCTCTAATCCCAGCTACTCAGGAGGCTGAGGCAGGAGAACTGCTCGAACCCGGGAGGCAGATGTTGCAGTGAGCCGAGATTGCGCCAAGGCACTCCAGCCTGGGCAATGAGAGAGCAACTCTGTCTCAAAATAAATAAATAAATAAATAAATAAAAGTTTTATTCCCCACTTATTAGGCTCACAAAGATGAAAAAAATATTATGAAATACTTTATTGAAGGTATGTGCAAACAATCCCTGACACATTGTTTGGGGAGAGCATGGATTGGTAGGCCTTTATGAAGGAGTTACCAATATACCAATAACCTCCTCGGTAGCTTCAAAAGGCGGCATCTTTCCCTGTTTGGCATTGGAGACCCAATACAAGAAATGGGAAAGTGAGCATCAAGCAACACAAGCTTTATTCGATGGCCAAAGAATGGAGAAGTGCAAGTGTGGCTCACAAGTCAACTTCTTGACTAGTGAGGAGTGAGGAAATTGAAATAGAAAGTATCTCTAGTGAAGAAGTTGGTCATTAAAAGTGAGGGGAGGAATGTTCATGTCTTTTCCAGAAATAGGTGGTGAACTTCTTGGAACCAGAGTGCTGCCTTCCTTTTTGTCCTTTTATGGCTTCTTCTGGTCATTGTCATGGCAATTATCAACTGTCATGGCACTGGTGGGGGTGTCATTTAGCATGAAAATGAGATTATAATGATGCCTGAGGTCTTCTTGAGGTCCTTTAGTCAGCTATCTTGGTTCTAAGCAATCTCAGCTGGTCTGGTTACAAATGGAATATTTTACCTGTTTCTCAAAGATAAGCAGAGTTAGGGTAGGATAGAAATTCAGCTATGGCCCTGTAGGCATTACACTAGGTAACAAAAGAGAATTCGGCAATATTTTATTATGGCAAATTAAAAACGCATATACAATTATGACTCAGCAATTTCACTCTGAAGCATTTGTCTTACAAATAAAATACCATACTGTGAAACTATTCATGAAAATGTCCTCACTTATAAGTGAGAGCTAAATGATGAGAACATGCGGACACATAGGTGGGAACAACACACACTGGGGCCCATTGGAGGGTGGAGGGTGGCAGGAGGGAGGAGATCAGGAAAAATAACTAATGAGTACGTAGCTTAAGACTTTCGTGATGAAATAACCTGTAGAATAAAACCCCGTATCACAAGTTTACCTCTGTAACAAACCTGTGCATGTACCCCTGAACGTAAAGTAAAAGTTACAAAAAGAAAAGAACCCACAAAAGAGTAGGTTAAAAAAAGAAAAAACTAATCATGAGAAGATAATTATTGTAGCTTTGGGAAACAACCTAAGTGTTCTACAGTGTGGGAATAACTAAATAATTTGGGTACAGCTGTACAATAGGACTTTATGAAGCTGCTATAAAAAGAAGTAGCTTTATACATACTGATACAGAAAGATTTCCAAGTCTGATTTTTAAGTGACGAAGGAAGGTATGAAACGATGTCTATATAGGGTATTATTCGCATGAAAAGAAAAATGAGTAGATGTATACATGCTGATGAAACCACATGGATGGATACACAAGGGGTTGGTACTGTGGTTGTCCACAGGGCAGGAATTTGGATGGCTGGGAAACATCGGAGAGTGAGAGAATTATTTTTCATTATACATACTTCTGAGTTTTGTGGCTAAATTTATTCTTCAAAAATAAATATAAGAATGCCATTTATGGGAAAAAAATGGGAGTCATAGACCTGCAATTTGGACCTAACTTTTCAACTTAAAAATGTTCTGTTCTTGGAGGTATTAACTGCTCTGATGCTTAAGATGATAATCAAACAATAGTTCCTCTAAAATATGTCTGGAATGAACTTGAATGAATGAATGAATGTTTTTTGCAAACCATTATGTGTGTAAAAATGTAGAGTATTAATATAAGGTTTATTTAGAATAGAGTCATCTGCATTAAAGGAACTTCATTATACAAAAATCTAAATAAAAAAAAGTTGTACAGTAGCTCTGAGGAGGTGGATGACCCAAACACTGAGAAAAGAGAAGAGGCAGAGGCTGAGCAGGACAGTTCAATTTGAAGTAAAGCAGCAGCCTCACCCAGCCTCAGACAAGACTCCAGGGACTGTGTAAAACACCTCATTTTGGCCAGGCACAGTGGCCCACGCCTGTAATCCCAGCTCTTCGGGAGGCCAAGGCGGGCAGATCACAAGGTCAAGAGATCAAGACCATCCTGGCCCTGATCTCTACTGTCTCTACTAAAAATACAAAAATTAGCTGGGCGTGGTGGTGCGCACCTATAGTCCCAGCTACTCAGGAGGCTGAGGCAGGAGAATCACTTGAACCCAGGAGGCAGAGGTTACAGTGAGCTGAGATCACACCACTGCACTCCAGACTGAGACTGTGTCAAAAAAAAATCTCATTTCTAGGCCTATGTTTCCCAGAAATATGTCATGAAAATAAAACTCTGCCCTCCCAATGGGAAAACATATATATGCACAAAAAGGTAAATATTTTTAATGTTAAAGTTACTGCATAATTCCTTTAAAGAGTAATTATATATTTCTATTCATTTTTGAAAACCAGTTTTAGTAAAGACAAAATTAGAAGATGACAAACTGACAAAGGGAAAAAAAGAAATTTTCGTGAAAAGGTATCAATATCCTTAGTGTGTGCGCACACACACACACACACACACACGGTCCCTTAGCAAAGAAGAAAATAATGAATATTTCAATATAAAAATGATCAAGAGACTAAAGAGACTGACCAAAGAACTAGAAATGTTTCACGAAATTCACATTTTAGATAAAAACGTTTTAAATATCAAATTGTGAAGCATTTTTTTAAATAGCTATACTTAACATTGTGGAAAAATATATGCTTACATGTTGCTAAAGAGGATATACATTTTTATAGACTTTCTGGGAAACATTTTGTCAGTATGTGTATATATATATATATATATATATATATGAAGACAGGTTGGGTGTGGTGGCTTATGCCTGTTATCCCGGTGCTTTGGGAGGTGGGGACTGGAGGATAGCTTGAGGCCAGGAGTTTGAGGCCAGCCTGGGTAACTTAGCAAGATCCCTATCTCTGCTAAAAAAAAAAAAAAAAATTAGGGCCGGTGCCATGGCTCATGCCTGTAATCCCAGCACTTTGAGAGGCCAAAGTGGGCAGATCACTTGAGGTCAGGAGTTTGAGGCCAGCCTAGCTAACATGGTGAAACCCTGTCTCTACTAAAAATACAAAAATTACCTGGGTGTGGTGGCGTGCACCTGTAGTGCAAGCTACTCAGGAGGCTGAGGCAGGAGAATCCCTTGAACCCAAGAGGCGGAGGTTGCAGTGGTGGAGTGAGCCGAGATCATACCACTGCACTCCAGCCTGGGTGACAGAAAGAAACTCCATTAAAAAAAAAAAAAAAAAAAGCCAGACATAGTGGTGCACACCGGTAGTCCTAGCTACTTGGGAGGCTGAGGTGGGAAGAACACTTGAGCCCACGAGTTTGGAGGTTGCAGTGAGCTATGATTGCACCACAGCCTGGGTGACAGTAGGAGACCTTGTCTCTTTAAAAAAAAAAAAAAAAATCAGTAATTTTCTCGGAATAGGTTAATTTTATTTATTTTTTTCTATGCTTTTCAGTTTTCCAAGTTTTCTCCCAATGAAAATTTGCTATATTTATATTCAACCATATTAATAACTGCAAATTAGTCATATATGCAACTTCCTACAAATAAATGTGTCTTGGATTTAATGGAAATGAAATCTTTTCAGTATAGCTTCTCCCTGTTATTTGTGTACAAGCTTCAAACTGCATAAACTATTTTAATGTCAAAAATTAAGTTAGGACTAATCAACCATCTAGGATTGTATCTGTGCCCAGGTTTCTAAAACAATTAAATAATTGATTACTTTTTTGGATGTTCAAAGATTTGGCAATTTGCCCTTAATCAAATATATGTTTCAAATAAAATATCTACAATTTTAAGATGCTTAAGTACTGGTGAACATGTCAAAATATGCCTAATGTATTTTTAAGTTCTGCTGTGAACTTAAAGACTTTAGGATTTGTGTAATCCCAAATTCGAGAATATTTTAAAGTTTAGTTGGTGTCCACCATATTGTCCCCCTTTTCATCCATCTGACCAAACTTTTAACCTTCCTGTTTATGGCTGTGGAAAAAAAGAGCTAATTAAACCTAAGCAGATAGTATTGTTTTTAAATTGTATTTTGATGTCAGTAAATGGGGAAACAGGTTGTAATAGCAGAATCTTTATATTTTTTGCACATATCAGCCTCCATAAAAGGATGGAAATTGCTTTGTTTTTCGATGTTTTAATTTTTTAAATGAGGAGAAAAAGAGCAATTGAGAGTGCCATAAATTAAAGATAGCGTTTCTGATGTAAAATCAATGATAGTTATGGATTATTGTAAATATTTGAAGATGCTCTTGGAACACTGAAAAATCTTAGAAAATTTTGTTAAATAATAATTAAAATTGTCTTAAATCAGGGTGACATCTATGTTATTTTAAAGGCAATATAATTAGATAGCGTGTTTCTTCAAGTGCTTGGGTTAGGAGAAGTATTTCACCATCTTCATTCATCAAGCATTTAACAATTTTATATGATGTGCCAGATATCATGCTATACCTTGGTGATAATAGATGCCTAGGACAAATTTCCTGTCTATGAAGTTTGGAATCTAGTTGAAGGAGACAGGAGTGATGAAAGAAATGAAGCACTGTAGAAGTAGGATAAAAATCTGCATTAGGGGACTGCTGGCAGCTCAAAGCAGACTGGAGATATGGGAGAAAGAGAAGCTGATGAAGAGTTGAATTTATATTTGAGGGAAGGAAGGAGGTGAAGTCAGATCTTTCATACAAGAGGTATTGAGCCGAATATTACAAAGCAAGTAATCAGGTGATCAGGATAGTTGAAACTGTTCAGACAGAGGGAACATTATGAGGATGCAGAAATCATCTAGCTGACCTTTGGGGAAATTAAACGTAGAATAATGTAGCTGGAATGTAGACTGCAAATAGGGGAACAGAAGAGGCTGTCAGCATCATGTTAGGAAAACCTATGACAGACCAAAGACACGACAGGTTATTCTGTACATAGCGGTAAGCTGTAGATGTTTTTTTTTTTTTTTTTTTTTTTTAGTCATGGGAAGATTATCAAATTTCCTATTGCAGAGAAAGGGTCTCTTGTTCATTGAATGAATATTACATAATTTATTCAGACTTGCTTGGTGTTATGCAACTAAATGTTTTAAGGCATTTTTTATAGCACAGCTCTTTTTTTTTTCCTTTTTTTTTTTTTGAGACAGGGACTCACTAATTTTGTATTTTTGTAGGGAAGGGGTTTCATCATGTTGGTCAGGCTGGACTTGAACTCCTGACCTCAAGTGATCTGCCCACTTCGGCCTCCCAAAGTGCTGGGATTACAGGCACTAGCCACCATGCCCAGCAAGCACAGATCTTTTTTCAAAAGAAATTTGTGATGCTTTAATAAGAAAGAAAGAAAAAAAACCAGACACAATGGAAAGATATCGATCTTGGAACTTTTAAATCTTGGTTTAGAGAAAACAGTTTATTATTTGAAAAACTTCAAACACTCTTAAGTTAAAAAGCACTAACATGGCACATCTCACTTGCACAAAAATGATACCAGTTATCAATTGTTTTGGTGGCAACAGAATGGAGCAGCACAGAAATCTGGAGACCCGTTTTCAGTTGAATGCTCATAGTTCTAAAATAGGAATTCTTTGGAATTCCTTTTCTTACTTTTCAGTTTGATTAATGTGGAAGTCTCAATATCTTCTTATGCTGTGTGTGGGAAAAGTATCTTGATCAGTATATAGAAGAATATCCTACAATGTTACTGTAACTAAGAAAAAACCCATTGGAGAAAACTTTTTAATCAATTCATTAAGAGTCTAATGAAGGTACATATACGAAAAGCAAGATGTACTTTAATTAATGATTGATGTTTTGTGATTGAAGCTTGCTTTCCTAAATAATATTTCTATACTTCAGTACAGAATGTAATTGCCAATGCCCTATTTGGTTTCTCAGTTACAGTCTTACTGCAGTCTGCTTTTATTGTAGGCTTATTACAATTATCACCATCATTAATTTACCACAGTGTTTTTTAACTTGTTATTTATATCACATTGTATATGCTTTATTTCTGGTCTTGTAGCAAAGGAATGCATACAACAAGCATGTAAAACTTTATTGAATAGAACAATCCTTAAAGGGGAATCATCCATAAGTCAGATAAATCCATAAGTAGTATAGATTTATCTACTGTAAATTTTCTGTCAGGCTGTTAAAAGTAGGGCCGTGTAAATCTTACTGTCATTCACATTATAATAGGCACATTTACCAATATACCAACTTTATAGTTTTTTCTCCCCATTTTACAGGTTTAGGGCTTATTTTCTTGAGATGTCAAGTATTATTTTAACATTGTACGTGTTTCTTAAGAAATGCCATAGAATGAAGACAATAGGGAAGACTATTTGTGATATAGTCTAGCTCTCTTACATTTTTTACTGTATCTTACAACAGTAAACATATCACAGTATACTTAAATTTAAATTTTTTCCAGTATCATTGCATTATTTGACACATACACATTCTTAGATGGTATCAGGTTGATGATGATGAGCTTCCTGGTAATTATTTAAAACTCCATAATGAGATTTGTTTCCAATCTAATCAAGAAGGATAAGAAGTTTGGGGGAAAAAAATCTGTTCCATAGTAATTAAAGTTAGCCGTATGGGCAATTGGCTCTAAAGATTTGGATGTAGTGAATCTACCCAACCCCCAAGCCTAATGACTCAGATGGTCTTATTGTATTCTCTTGTCCATAGCAAAGACTGATGAATCCAGCCAGGGAATTCTCCACCAGCTCTGCTTCTCTGAAACCACAAAGTCAGGAAATGTAATCAGAGTGCTCAGCTGAACCAGAGCAAGAGCTTTCCTAATGGCTAACTGTGACTTTAGAAATCACATCCATTAGACAAAGTGATTAAATATACATCAGTCTTTTGGCAAGACAGCCATGAAGATATTGCAATAGAACATTATCACATGACCCACCTCTTTTGCTTGAAAAAGAAACATGTTTTCACCTTTGACACATGTCATCCCTAAATTCCTCAGCTCAGTTGCAGGAAGCAATTTTTTCATGATAAGTTGTATGCAGTTCATAATTTTATATGAACTATAAAGTAATTGTGTGGTTGATAAACTTTATAAGGAAAATGTTTCTGACTTGCTCATTTCACCACCCTGATATGTGGGTTTTTGTTTTGTATTATTCTTCTTTTTAGGCTTTTAATGCATCAAGGCTTCAAGATATTTTGTTAAATTCTTCCCCTGGAAGCCTTTGTGTCCCCAAATCAGATTTTTTTTAAAACTTGGATATAAATGTCTTAAGTGTCTACTTAGAAAATATATGTGTATGTGTGTGTGTGCTTATACATATATAGCAGGCAAATTACTGTTAGCACTCTGAAAAAGCTTTTTTTATTAAAATAGTGTCTTAAAAAATTATAAAGAAATGTCACTGTCAAAATAGCATTCACTTTATATTTGTAGTTGAAATAATTCCTGTTTCTTACCCTTAGTTATAACGATCTCTTGATTAATAATATACTGCCCTTCACATTTTAATACACATGCAACTAAGCCGCTGATGTAATACATATACTTAAAATGTTCTTTTTTGAGCTTTGAATAACCTTTTGCCTTTTCCCTGGTGACCACCAGCAGGCAAGATGATTGACAGAGAATGTGTTTACAAACATGGAATTGTTGATGAGTAAGTTAAAAGTGACCTCATAAAATATAGTTCTAATTCTCATTTACAGACAAAATTCTGAGAGCTCAATTCAACGTGTCTAGGATAATAGTGGGCATAGTTAAATAAATAATAGGAAGTGATTATCATTTACAAAATTTCATTAGTGAATTACTAAAGTATACCCCTATGCATACTAATTCCTCTTCCCCAAATCAAAACTTCTCATATTCTTAAATGTCTGAATTCCTAAAATCAGCAGAGATGAGGGGATGGACCAGCAACTATAATTTTGTTGTGTTTTGTGTTGCTGAGGCACACATAGGGATGCCTAGTTTCATGAAACCAAGTGGTGGGGACATTATACACAAAGAGAAAGCTGTTAAAGGCAGAATGCCCAGACAAGAATGAAAATGAAATTCCTGGAGGGGCATCCCCATAGTTTTTCTGATAATCTCTCTCCTTATGTAAAAAGCTTGAATTACTGGTAAATTATCCATGCAGGAATAATAGAATTTTTATAGTATAAGGAGTTTTATTGACATCATAGTTGAAAGCAGTCATTTTGTAAATGTTTTTGGTGCCCAGAGATACTTTAACTATGGTGCAGGAAGTTATAGACAAGTCCACAAACCAGAAGTAGAAAAGTTTTCAAATGAGAAATATTGCAGACCAAGCATGTTAATTTGATTTCTTTTATTTATTTTTTATTTATTTATTTTTTTTGTGAGAGGGAGTTTCACTCTTGTTGCCCAGGCTGGAGTGCAATGGCGCAATCTCGGCTCACCACAACCTCCGCCTCCCAGGTTCAAGCAATTCTCCTGCCTCAGCTTCCTGAGTACTTGGGATTATAGGCATGCCCCACCACGCCTGGCTAATTTTGTATTTTTAGTAGAGACAGAGTTTCTCCATGTTGGTCAGACTGATCTCGAACTCCCAACTTCAGGTGATCCGCCTGAGTCAGCCTTCCAAAGTGCTGGGATTACAGGCTTGAGCCACCACGCCTGGCCTGAGGTATTGTTATATACATGGCAACTCTAGCTCTTATAATGCATTGCCCCTATAATCTACTTAGAGTTTTTAGGAATATTGTGACCTAATTTAAAACTTTGTAGAGATATTCTAATTTTCAGAATTAACAATACTTTCATTTTCTCTGACCATTGAAATACTCCTAAATTACAAAATGAAGTGGAAGTACCCAGTAGATTAGTAAAACATTTGATTCAATGCATAAATTGAAATAAATAAAATGAGATTATTTAGAAAATGATAATAAATACAACAGTAAAAAGAAGAACTCATTACATAACTTTGTGACTTTTTTCTTTTTCTTTCATTTGTTCCTTACATTTCGAACTCTTTCTCACTTTTTCTGTTCCCTTCTTTTTAAAGTAAGGAATAGAGAAAGAGTGTATACAACTGAATAAGTATTTATTGATTACCTTCTATGTACCCCATTGAGCTAAATGTGGGAGTGGAAAGATGAATAAGATGGTCACAGGTTGGGGGAAGGTGATTATGTCAAATCATGATGAAAGGGTTTTTGTTTTGTTTTGTTTTGTTTTGTTTTTTTGACGGAGTTTTGCTCTTGTTGCCCATCCTGGAGTGCAGTGGCGCGATCTCGGCTCACCGCAACCTCCGCCTCCCAGATTCAAGCGATTCTCCTGCCTCAGCCTCCTGAGTAGCTGAGATTATAAGTGTGTGCCACCACGCCCGGCTAATTTTGTATTTTTTTTAGTAGAGACGGAGTTTCTCCATGTTGGTCAGGCTGGTCTCGAACTCCCGACCTCAAGTGATCTGCCCACCTCAGCCTCCCAAAATGTTGAGATTACAGGCGTGAGCCACTGCACCCAGCCACTACTTTGGAGGTTTAAGAAAAGTAGTTGTAGGTTAAAACCTCTTGGACTGGCTCCTGAGGGAAGAATTAAAATGCCCTATTGGAGCATAGCCACCTATCTAGGATCTTGAGTCTTGGGTCCTAGATAGGTGGGTGGGAATGAGTATCAGGGAATCGGGCTGGGACCACTTAGGACAGGCCCTTGTGGGCTAATCCCATAAGCTATTGAGGAGCCACTGATGATTTTTTAACAGAAGAGAGATGTGATCAATTTTTAATTACCACTCTGACAGTAATATGTATTCTGTGGATAAGACAAAATGAGAGTGGAAACCTAGAGACTTGGAGACCATTGTGATAGTACAGATAAAAGACACAGAGAAAAAGCAAAGGGAAAGGGTTTAGGGTTGATTTGGAAAGTATAATCAATAGCCCTTGTTGATTAGACGTTACTCTATTCTGAGTTACCAGGGAGTAAATGGTACTTTTTATTTCTAGCACTGGCTACTGACAAGCAATCAGTTAAATGAGCAGGTTAAAATAAGAGTATATGCAAAATCAGAGTTTGCAGAACTCGAGGGGCATATCTAGGCTGGAAAATAGCTACTTGTAATTTTTTTTTTTTTTTTTTTTTTTTTTTTTTACTGTTGGAAGACTTTCTATTCTTAGTTTGTAGGAAAAATGTATATGATAATCAACAAACAGTTACACATGTGCAAAGGTGGTATATTAACTAATTTTCATTGGCTCATGAGTTACATGCTACCTGGCATCCTCTTGCCTCTTCCTCTCTGGAGCCACAGATTGTCAGCAGAGAAGCTGGAAGAACCCACCATCTTGCTATAGGAAAAAGGTTTGGTCCTTCTGGAACATGCCTATGAAAAGTTGCCAATTTCCTATGTAGGCGCTGGGCTTATCTGGAATTCAAATATGACTAGACACCATGTATTTTATCTGGCACTCCGATCCTATGTTTTTTTAAAAATATTTATCCTCCTTTGTCTCCTCATGAACTCATTATACAAGTTCTAGATCAGAGTGTAACAGACTCTTTAAATTCTGTGGCATGAGCTTTAAATGCCTGTGAAGAATGGGGCTGGGTTACAATTGGCTACCAGTGAATTCCAGGTAATTTAGACACTATTCCTGGATTTGTTTTCAGTGTCGTCATTTATTGATTACTTCACATAAAGTCTTAATGTGTTTATTACTCAGGAAAAATGATGGAATAGTAGCAACAATACCACAGGTGTGTTGTGAACATTAATTAGTTAATTACAAAGCATTTAGTTGAGAGACAATCTAAATAGCACAGAGCTCAAGGCTTTCCTCCCCAACCAGGGGTCCACTTAAATAGCTCTTTACTAAGTCAGGAGAAACAAACACATCTTATACATGAGGTACATCAATCACTAGGCATGTTGATCTCCCAGGGTGATTTTCTGCATGAAAACGTATCCCCTGGGTGTCAAGAGCTTTGTAAGAGCAATGATTCATGAACCCTCTGGATTTAGGACAATGCTATGAAATTATTTTCATCTGTATTCTCAAATAATTACTTGATGTCAGGTTAAAGTATTTTATATTTTGAGCCAGAAGTTGTAGGTGAAATTGGAAACAACAGAATACTCAAAAAAATAAAAGATCCCAAAGGAGAATAAGAAGAGAGAGAGAGAGAGAGAGAGAGGGGAATGGGCTATAAAGATGGCAAGAGTGATGGACCAGTGCCTAAAGATTTTAGACAGACTCTCAAATTTACTCTTCTTATGTTCTCTCTAAACACTATTCTTATTAGTTCAGCATCACTGTAATAACTAAAAATATTTTAAAAGGTGGACCAGGCAGATGTCAGCAAATTGATGTGGAGAAATGGGACAGACACATGGATGACTCACTCCCTATTTTATTTTTCATTTGAAATATCCATCTCTTCAGAGTTCTGTCTAGTGTGAGGTTCAAACAATTTAAATGCTTGTCTCAAAACTATTGTGCAAATGTCTGTTTTTCTGTATTTTTTTGTCTTTCTGATGTTCCTTTCCTGGCTTTTCACCTACTATCACAAATTATATACTTTATTATGTACTTTTATGTATCATATACTTTTCAATGAGCTGGATTCCCACCTGAACCCACGCTTTAGCGAGAACAATGATAGGTTTCTCTGCACCTGCTCCATATTTAGTAAGTTTCCAATTCCTTTTGGTGTCAAACAATAGCAGGCATCTCTGCAGTCCCTTAGGTCACTAATGTGCTTGGTTTTGTTGTCAGGGTAGCAGCTGAACCATATCTTTCACAAACAGGAGATACATTTTTTTTCCCAGCTTGAAGAGAGCATCTCACATTTATTAGGAGAAATGCCCCTAGAGGCCCATCTGTGTGTCTTTGATGTGGCTCAAGTATTATATACTTTAAGAAGTTTAATACATTTTCTACTGGACAGTATTGAGTTGTTTTAAAATATTAAAATCTTACTTTGCTGAGATAAATAAAAGGTGTTGACGCTTTCCCAAGACAAGTATGAGAAATGCCAAGTTACAACAGGTTCATTAATGAGGGAGAAGAAAAGTTTCATGATAATACTATGATGTTTGCTATTGAATTTGGAATTTAGTTAGACCTAAATAATGAGAAGACTTTTGTGATGATCTATTCAATTTTTATGGCCTATGGTCTTTTTGAGAAATTGATTAAGGCAAGGGAAAGGGGATAGTGGTAGGGCATCACTGACTTTTGTTTTCTTGTTTGTTTACTCTTTTCACAAAGTGGTAATACAAATTACCTCCCACAGCAGCACAGGTTACTCAAAAGCCCAGAGGAGCAGGCAAATGAGACATTCCTTATTCATATTTCAGGAGGTATTCTTCTCTATCTTTTTTGTTTCAAGGCAGATGATAAAATTTAGTAGCCATTTTAGTGCAGAATACTTCCAAATTCAGGGAGGAAGCTAGATTTAGTTGTTTTTCAGTAATATTGGAAATTGTAATGTGTAATGCCCATGTTTAAACAGTTGCTTTCTTCCTAACATGATAAACTTCTGTCGTTAGAAGATATTCTCTTGGGATGAAAATAAAAAGATATAGCATAGGCCCCGTTTATTTTATCTGGGGAGGAGGTAGTAGTAGGGGAAAATACAACCAACGATACCATCTTCATTACTAATTATGACAACTTACAACATCAGGAGCTCAGGAAGAAGGAAAGCAACAAATACCTTCATCTTCAACAAGATTTTCTGGCAATTATATCTGTTTTTGTTTGTATGTTTGTTTGTTTGTTTTTTCCTCTATTGATTTGAAATGCCTAGATTGTTTTTCTGGAACTTAGTTTTATATCAATCAGTGAACCCCTTTTCCCTAGGTTTGTTACTTTTTTCAAGAGCATACTGACCTCAATGTGGTGAAAGTTTTCAAAAGAGGCAGATGTAAGCTTAAAGCCTACCTCTGCCCACTCCTGATCCATCTCAAATGAACATCTGTAACTCTCCGTGAATTCAAATGAGGATAATAACATGTTCTAATTGTTATAGAAAAAATTACATTTGTAACACAGGGTAGCTGCTTTATGCATATTTTTTCTAAGTTATGCACACCACAATTCAGTACGAATTTTGTTATGATGTCCTGAAGAAATCCTAAAAATAGAGATTCTGTGAAAGAACATTGAGTACCACAAAATCAAGATATATATGTCTTGAGTCATTGATTGATTCATTCATTCAGGGCATTATATAGCAGTCATTTGTTTGCTATCCTTCCACATGGATGACAGTTAAAGACTCTACTGAAGCCACTAGATACCCATCTTATACAGAGGCTATAATATTTTAACTCCTGGAGTAATTGGGGTATATTCACAATAAAATCAGCTCAAATCTAATTTATTTGTTTCATGAGGTCTGAAATGTAGTCAAAGCTTCCATTTAGTTCCTCGAGAAAAAGCTTCTGGCAAAGATAACAAAGGACATGATTCAAATGCTTTCTGTCTTACACTGCTGCTTCACATCAGGGGCAGAGGATTTTATGTTTCATGGCCTTCTCCTCCCACATATTTTGGGTTTTCTCATCTAATCGTACAGCTATGATGTCAGTGATGGAAATTTCCACCTCTTAGTTTGGTATCTTGATTGTTTTTTCTTTCCCTGTTTGCACAAAGGATTTTAGGTGGCTTTCCAGAAAAGAGACATGAAAAGGATCACTAAAAGGAGCTTCAAAACAAATTAGATTATTTGTTGTGGGGAGAAAAATCATAGCAGCAGGAAATTCCATTGTGCCTTTTACACAATATCTGACATGCTGATGAATTGCTAGTATAATGATTATTTATAGAGCTGAGTTTCTTTTGACCAAGCCCAGTACTCTTGCAAGGTTAAACAATTCTAATGGCAGATGACTTGAAGGACTGTTTTCTAAGCGAATGTACAAATTACAAGTCCCTAGTTTCATAAGATGCTGTTTCATCGAAGGCTTTACTTTGTGGTTTCTCATATTTCATATTCATGTTGACTCCCAGGTGATAGTTAATGGTATCTTTTTTAGTAGTGCTGTATTATCAGCTTCAAATGAAATAATGGATACTAAAAAGCCTTATTATTAACATCATATTTTGATATATTTTAACTTTATAAGGCTTTTTAGTATTATTAATGTCATATTTTGATATACTTTTAACCTTATACTTCATTTATTCTAAGTAATGTGATATGATCAATAATTTTTCAGTTAAGTACTTTTCTATTTGTCTGTGCTAGTTTAGTTTAGTTGGTTGGAATATGATGTTACTGTAACTAAAGCAAAGTTTGGATTCCTGTAAGAAGACTTAGCATTTCTCCATAGAAAGACATAAATACTTTGAGATAATTCTCCATGATCCTAATCTGTTATCTCACAAGTAAAGAATTGACCCTTAGCATTTTGAGATTTAATATGTATTGAGTGGTTCTTGTGCTTTGCCCCTCTACTCACTTTACATTATAAAGCATCTACATAAAATGATTTGTACATTATCTATTGTAATGCACACAATAATATAATGAAGATGGGGACAATTGCTATCTCCACTTTTTCTTTTCTTTTCTTTTTTTGAAACACAATCTCACTCTGTCTCCCAGGCTGAGTACAGTGACACAATCACAGTTCACTGCAACCTCTATCCCCAGGGGCTCAAGCAAACATCCTGTCTCAGCCTCTTGAGTAGCTGCGATCCCCTCCCCTCGGCCTCCCAAAGTGCTGGGATTATAGGCATGAGCCATCACACCTGGCCTTCCACTTTTTAAATGAGGAAACCGTGGTTTAGAGAAGTAAAGACATGTCATCACATGCTACAAGAAAATGACAGAACTGCAATTCAAATCAGGTTCTTTCTCATAGTTCTTAATACCATCCTATAGTCCTCAAACCAAAGGTTCCCTCTTGCTTGACTTCGAGATGATGTATAGAATCATTCTTGAAATAAAAGAAATATTTTATTTAATTTTTTTCTTTTTCCCAGAAAAGGCATCTAGTAAGTATTTTGTATCAATCAAAAACTTCTATTTTGAAAATACGAACATTCCTAGTTCTATAAAATATCGACATATGTAAAGTCTCCTAAAAGCTTTGGGTTTTTATATGTGAAGCCTTTACTTCTGTTCTCTTTTTGAAATAAAACATTGATTAGAATTCTAAATAGGTTGTCACAAATCTGTAATTTTTTTCCTATAAAACAAGCAAAGTATATGACAAAAAAATCGGTGCTGTTTTTTCACCTCACCAAGAAAATTAGTGTAATTATTTCATATGAATAAGACTTTTTACCCGCACTACATTATTTAGTTAATTTTATAGGCTCTAGAAGGATGTTATGCAAGACATTTCAATTAATCTGATGTTGAAAGAATGCTAGTTTTAAAACTCAATGCACTCTATGTGCTAAAAACGTTGTTGCAGCATGAAGGTAGGGATGGACAGGGACATGTTTGCCTGAGTTCTCCAGGGAAGCTTTGGTGGTGAATGTATGCAAACGGCATAATCTACGTTTTCCAAAGTTGAATATGCACACCTAAGAACAATGCTGGAAGAGCTTTGTCTTCATTCTTATCTTTAAAAGTTTCAATTTTATTCAAGATCAAGGTAATGATAGATTTAAAAAATAATGATAATAAAATAAAAAATAGTTTCAATTTTGTGTATATTTTTAAATGTATGTAATGTTTTATACTGCAAGTGTAGATTGTTTATAATTTAGCAAGCATATAAATTCATTTATTGGGAGATCTTTTATTATTATTGGTATTGCTATTATTGAGCTGGTAAGGATGATGATCAAAAATAATTGGAGACTCTATTCTAAATGTGAGGTAGAAAATTTTCTCTGACTCTAATGGTCTAATCTTTAAAAAACAATTTAAGCCACACTATAATTAAAGCCATAATGTTTTTAACACTTAATTATAAGGATGGAAAACTTGGTCCTATAGATATTATCACCTGAAGGAAAGGCAGGAAAGCTAATTGCAGAAATTGACCATTGGCATGTTGAAGGGGTCATGACTGGCCTGCAGTGTCAAAAAGTGACCGAACAGGGACATCTCCATATGGCATTCATTGACTAGATTGGTTCTATTACTGATTGAAGTCATTTGTGTTTTTTGTACAAACTTTAAATAACCCAAACATTCTAAATGATTTTAAAATAAATGCAATATATTATTAGTATTATATGGTCTATACATATGTGCTGATGTGTTTGTGTGCTTTTCTCTATTTATAGGGCATCATAATTTCTCAAATATAAGGTATAATATAATCAGGACAAGACTTGGGAACAACATAGTATACATAATAATCACATAGTTATTATTTTGACAAATATTTATGCCACACATGCAGAAACACAAGTCTGCAACCCTCCCTATGTATTGACATTATTCTGCAAGTATGCTTACGAAACAATATAAGAGAAATCAGAATATCCTAGTATTCTTAAGGTTAAAACTGAAACCTTTCTTGTATTTCCTGAATGAAATGACAGATTAATGTTATTGATGAAATGAATATGGCTTGGCTTCCTCGAGACACAGGCTATTAGTAAAAAAGCAATTAAGAAAATAATAAAGAAATGAAACAGCAATTCCTCTTCCTTTTTCCTTTCTTCTGTACTGTGTCATAGCAAAAGTAATATAATAGCAACTAATTATAGGAAATCTCCCAGACTTTGTAATTGGATCTTTCATTTTTTCCCACAGCAACTGTGAACTAAGAATTTATTCACAGAGCAGCTGTAGTTTGTTTCCAGTAACTCTTAGCAGTGTCTCCTTGTGGAGTCTTAAAGAGACCCATGTACATATTTAGGCATATTGGCTAAACTAGTGCCTTTTAAAACATCTGCAGATCTATTGTTGCCAATTCTTTCATCATCTACTATCAAATTAACTTTTCTTAGACGGTATAAAGTGGTAGAAGCCACTGAACTCAAAGCTCAAAACCTGACTTTTGGTCATAGCTTCAATGTTTCCTTAAACATGACTTGGTAACAAGCACCAAACTGTAAATCTCAATGTCACCTTTGGTAAGAAAAATGAAAGGAATATTTGCATTTTATATTTTAGAGCATTGCTATATGTGAAAGAGCTGTGAAAATTATGAACCAGTGTAACTCACCATGTCATTATATAGATATGTCTAAGTTATTCTTGAATGTGAAATTTCCATTTGCTTGACAAATGTCACTCTATTACATACATGATAGTTAAAAGCATCTTATTTTCCATTTGTTCCCCAGCCCAGTTTTCAACTTTTCTTCTAAAAAAGGTAAGGTCAATTAAGAGATATTTCCAAAGGAAATAGTTCTTTAGAAAATACTTTAGTATATCAATGTACATAATAATACAAAGAAATGCAGTTATAAAAATAAAATATAGAATAAATACACAGCTACCATATTCTTGGCATATATTTGTACATGAAGAAATAAACTTCAAAGCCAGGCAGGATGGCTCACGCCTGCAATCCCAGCACTTTGGGAGGCTGAGGTGGGTGGATCACTTGAGCCCAGGAATTCAAGACCAGCTGGGGCAACATAGTAAAACCCCATTTCTATAAAAAATAGACAAAACTTAGCTGGGTGTTGTGGTGCCTGCCTGCAGTCCTAGCTACTTGGGAGGCTGAGGTGGAAGGATCACTTGAATCCCAAAGGTGGAGGCTGCAGTGAGCTGTCAATGCACTACTGTGCTACAGCCTGGGTGACAGAGCAATACAGTATCAAAAAAGAAAGAAGAGAAAGAGAGAAAGAAAAGAAAGATGAGAAAGAAAGAAAGAAAGAGAAAGAAAAGAAAGGATAAAGAAAGAAAAGAAAGAAGAGAGAGGGAAGGAAGGAAGGACAAGAGAGAGAAAGAGGAAAGAAAGAAAAGAAAGGAAAGAAAGAAAAAGAGAAGAAAAAAGAAAAAGAAAAAACTTTGTGATATGATTAGAGGACTAAGTCTCAAAGATTAGAAACCTGATTTTTAAAAAATTCAAAAACCAAGAATCAGTAGTAGTAGTTGAGAAAGTAAAACTGAGTGAAAAGTAGTTTTGCAATCAATGTGGAAACACTATTTGGTAAAAATACACTTGTATTTGACCTTCAAGTAATAGATATGTCAATGTTAAAAAATGACATGTTTTGAAAGAAAACCCATGTCAAATAGTCGATATAAATTATAGATTATATTTCTCAGATAATTATAAATTATAAAATTTCTGAGTACATTCTTCCCAAGATGTGTTATTTGGGGCTTTTGTCTTCACTCATTTTCATTAAGGAGACTGGTTTCCTATTTGTTTTCTCTTTTCTTTGTTTTCAAGCTGTAATACTGTAGAGTAAACCCTGGCCAGTGCCTGTCCTGCCTTACCTCATCCCCTCTTTCTAACAGACTAACCGTGTAACTTCCTCACCAGTGAAATAGGAGATACAGTTCCTGAGGTTAAATCATTTACTCAAGTTCACACAAGAGTGGTAAAGCCAACGTTTGGACTTATAATTTCCTACAATATGCTGCATCTCTAGATAGTAGAATTAAATTTCAAAGAGAAATGTCAGAAGAAATTCCGTATTCTACACTAAGGTTCTCATCTATTTTATTTTCCACCATATTATTACATAGAAGTTATTTAATTTAAAAGTCTGATTTTAAGGTAAGCTTTATACTATTAACTCTCTTCCTTGAAGTGGTACGTTTACAAATAATTAACAAATACTTTTTGAGCAAGCACTTGTTTAGGTGCCAGGGACTCCAGTTTTTGTTAATTTAAATATAGAGGCTTGATATCATTTATTGGGGTGAAAGATAGATTAAAACACCTTCTCATCCACCTTCCTAAATTCATTACAGTTAACAGAGGGAGACTATAAAAATACTAGGACATAGGGACTCATTACATTTTAACAAAATTCTAAGAACATGCATGTCTTTCCCCAGGCATTCAACTTCCCCTCCCTCCTTCCATTTTTTCATATCTTTAAGTAAGATCTAAATTAAAAATTTAGAAATTCCCAAATTGTGTTACTGTTGATAAAAGGCCACTACATGTGAAATCAACCTTTTCTGTGATACATTATATATCAGAGAGTCAGCTATTACTTGTCTGTGCCTTTAAGGAAGTTAGGACCAACTTGCCTGTCATTTTAGATTTGATTTCCGAAGAGCAGTGTGCCAGAAATTTGGCTTAAACAGACCAACAAAGCGTGGCTTCTAGGTGTTCCTGATGGACAGGCATTTTTCAATTAACTTTCTGGGGATTGTTTTATTTAATTACAAGGACAGTTTACCAGATAAACTACTCACTGATTCAATTTCTAAACTCAAGTCTGCTGAATAAAGCCAAATGAGTCATCAATAAAAATTCAGATGCCAAGACCTTTGCAACAGGTACATACTCTAAGCCATATATTTCTGCATTTTGAAGGTTTAAAACACAGACATCCTTCCTCTAATGTCATCTTTTTTCCTATACTGGCCTGGGGAGTAACAGATCTTAGTTCAAATCCTGGCTCTGCTACACACAGCTGTGTTATCTTGAGCAAAGTATCTAACTCTCAAGATAACACTTTAGTTTCCTTAGTTGTGAATTGAAAAATTCAATGAACCCAAGCTGAGATGCATTCTACAAAATAACTGATTTGTATTCTGCCAAATTGTCAGGTCATGAAAGAAAAGAAAAGAAAAAATTGAAAATCTGTTGCAGATAAAAAGAGACTAATGAGGTATAACAACTAAATGCAATAAAAAATGGTGAAATTTAAGTAAGATTTGCAATTCAGAGTAATATCATACTGGTGTTAATTTTCTTTTCCTGATAACTATACTATGGTTATATAATTGTTAACATGGGAAGTGGGGCAGGGTGTATAAGGGAATATTTAGTACTATTTTTACTCCTTTCCTATAATTAGCTCACAATAAAAAATTTAAAAAATAAAAGTTATGGAGAGAGGAAGAGCCAACAAATAGCAGTATAACAAATAACAGTATAGAACAAATAACAGTATAGAACAGTATAGAAATAACAAATAACAGTATAGAACAAATAACAACAAATAACAAATAGCAGTATAACAAATAACAGTATAGAACTGTTTTTGTACACATGGGCATTAGACAGATATTAATAGTAATATCTTGTATAATTTTAATATAAAGAGCACTGAAAGAGAAAAAAATAAGCCCTAAATCAATCCGAGGGTGTCATCTTACTTTGGAACCCCCTTAATGCAGTGACTCCTTTAAGTGGGCATGTCCCTTTCATACAGAGTTGGAGTTGTTACAATTGATATAGGTTCATGTGAGACAAGCAATTTTGAAGCAGGGCAACTCCCACAACTGCTCAATGTGGACCTCATCTCCTTGTATTTGGATAGGTGTGCTTTGCTGCATGGATTGCTGCAAAATTGCTGAAAAGACTCCCATACAAGGAGAATGCCTGGCACTACTCCTTCGTTGGAAAGCTCTGGTTTCTCTCTTCTATCCTGGGAAGAGTGCTGCCAAGTAGTCCATAGACCTCTTCTTATTTCCTTAACTTGCTGTGTACATTTTGAAGCATTTATGTGTCAGTTTATTTAACTCCCCCTGCCTAATAATGATAATAAGAATAATAGAGGTATGTATTGAGTTCTTATTGGTCCAAGTATGATTCTAGAGTGTTTCTATGCATTAACTCATTTAAATATTCAATATCTTTTTCATACTTATTTTACTGATGAATAAACTGAGATATACAGTTAAGTAACTTAACTAAGGTGACCTAGCTTTTCAGTGTTGAAGTCTGGATTAAAAAGAAGGTAGCCTGGCTTGCACTGTCCGGCCTTTAGAAATATACATACTACCATATTCATCTGCTGAATTCCAACTCAACTTTCCTTCTTTCCTATACCAGCTCAAACCAACTTCTAACCCCTTGTGTTTCCAAGGTACTTTTAAAATACTTCCATTCAAGCTGTTATGCCATGTTTTGTACTATGATCATTTATGTACAGGTCTTTCTTAAAAACCATTAGCCTCTTGGGACTAGGAATTTTCCTGGTCAATGTCAAATTACTCTTTATATGCTGGTGTCTCCAAAGTTACTATTTCCAACCCAGCCTCCCATTTTGAGTTCCAGAGTATCATGGTTAGCTACTTATTGGACCTGTCTACTTTGTGTCTCCCAGGCATCTCAAACACAAGATGTCCTAAATTGGATTTATCATTTTTCTTCCCTGTTCTTTAAGCCTCATCCTCCTAGTTTCCTCTCATAAGAAATCACAGGAGTATTAACTTGGCAGGCCAAGTCAGATACCTGAAAGTAATCTTGGATGCTCATCTCACTTCTGGAATCCCAAGTTCAACTGCCATTTCCAGCCTTTCATTATCTTTCAAATGTAACCACATACCTATACCTCAATATGTTTCCATACCCCCACCAATCATGTCAGTTTCATTCACTTGGTAACCGATCTTTCTGCTGTAAATTTACCCTCTAGACTATGTGAAAAGTGAGTTTTACAAAATATGGACTTGATCATTTTCCTGCTTAATCTCTTCAAAATCATACATCTACCTTCCTCTGGACCCCCTTTCTCTCCACTTTCTTTGTTAAGGAAATAGTCCCTTAAAAATAATGAAAATAATAAGTCAATATTTTCCAATGAGCTAGTGTCAATGTCCAGGGTCTACAACTCAGCACAGATATCCTTTATTAAGTGTACTATAAAAGGAGTACCAAAGCTTAGCGCTTGATTACTTGATGACAGTGGAATGATTGCAACTGAAAACAGTTAGTGATTAGCCTTGGTGGGTATATTGGAAGCCTAGAATACCTCTCAGAAGATAAAGGGCTAAAAACCCAGCCAGCCTCTCAGGCTGTTTACAGTGTAAACAAAGCAATTTAGTAATGTAAACAAAGCAATCAGAGCCAAAGGAGCAAGTAAGTTCTAAGGACCCTGGCATTGTTAAACGGAAAAGGCCTCCAGGTGAAATTGTGGTCTAAGCATAGGTTTCTCAACCTCAGCTTAATCGATTTTGGGGGCATTCGTATAGGAACTTTAGCAGCCTCTCTGTCCTCTACCCACCAGGTGTCCATAGCAAGCCCCCTTCTTCCTCCATGTTCCCATGAGGGTGGAGAGTCCGATGTCTCATCTATACAGTATGTGAAACTAGGAAATGTATGTAATGATTTTGTCCTGCACCCTTTATTGGCTTTGTCAAGACAGCCTAAATTTCCTGTATCTTAGCTTTTCTCAATAAATTACAAAAATTTGACAGTTGGAGCCATTTTTCTGCGACAGTAATTGGTGATTAAATCACTTAAATGCCAACATTAGCTGAAATGTTTACCTCTACAAGTGAGAATCTGTACAATCCCTATCCTCTTTCTAGCAGGTTTGGCTAAGGGAACACCAAAAGCACAGGCAGAGAATTAAAATTACAATTGTCCCTCAGTATCAGTGAGGGATTGGTTCTAGGACCTCATGAGATATTGAAATCTGGAGATGCTCAAGTTCTTTATATAAAATGGTGTAACATTTGCATATAATCTATGCACATCCTACCTTATACTTTAAATCATCTCTAGATTACTTATAATACCTAATCCAATGTAATTGTTGTTATTCTGCATTCATTAGGAAATAATGACAAGAAAAAAAACTCTGTACATGCTCAGACTGTGCTTATTTTTCATATTCAAGAAAGGAAAAGACTGGTCTTTAAGCCCAAGTTTCAAGTTGTGAACAGGTAATCATCATTATTTAGCATTAACTCGGGATCAGTACACAGGCTCTGAAAATCAGCTAAATCTGTGACATTCTCATTCCAGTGGCCATGTTTCTGAAAATAAACCAGTCAATAACCACCTCGCCCCAGTAACTATGCTTCTGAAAGTTAGCAAGTGAAGGCCAGTCCAAGCTTTTGAAAGTCTGCTAATGATAAACTCCCAGTCCTGAACATCACCCTGTCAGTGCCTGCCCCTGTGGAGCTAGAGAACAGCCAATCAGTAAGTGTCCCACTCTAGTGACCATGTTTCCAAAATTTAGAAGGTCAACAGCAGTCTTACTCCAGTGTCCACACTAACACAGCTGGAAGTCCCTGAGTCTCTAAACACTCTGCACATTTCCCCAAACCTTATATAATGTCAGCTGTGGCTTTGTTCCAGGAGCTTATCTCTCACAAATACAGTTCTCTCTTGCTGGCAAACAGAACGTTTAGATTTTTGGCATCCAATATTTAGTTCAATTTACTGTAAGTTCACAAGTTTGCAATCCTTTCATTGGCTCAACTCTTGTTTATGTTTAGTTATGAGTTTGGACCTGTGAGTGACTGACAGTGACAAAGCTGTGAGATTATCAAATTCAATCTTTTCAATTCCTGGGTCAATTACTAATATCCATTTTTATTTGTGTAGAAGTAAACTCAAAAATGTCAAAATGCAATGTAAGTTTTATGATAAATTTTATGAACAATGTATGTGCATTAAACAAAGAAAACCTTCTTTTGAAGCTCTTTATGCAGCATACAATTGTTTAGCTAATATTGAAAATGGTGAAAACTTGGATGTAAGCCAGCAAATACTAACAGCTAAGCAAATAGATGTATGATTTCCTCAACTTGTACCAAAGAAAGTAATAAAATAACATTTTATTGAAAGAAATTCAGATGAAGGAGATAAAATAATTGCAGCAGAAGTTGTCTTCCACTTCGTATATCATACAAGGTTTTAAGCTCACGTGACTTAATTTGAATTGTGCTACAAGTATTTTTAAAGCAAAATTGTAAGTAAATTTTCTAGTGCTATAGGACAAAATCTACTGCCATAATAAAAATTAGAATAACTCCATTTACTGTTACAGAGACTACCACAGCTCAAATGTTTTACTTTTTTATGGCATAGCCATGAATGCAAGTAATCACAATTTGGGGGAAAAATTTCTTTACTCGTATAATAATTTTCTCATAAAAAGACTTGCTTACAAGGCTATTGTAACATGCCTTCCAGATGAGTCTTCAGAAACAACAGGAAATTGTTGCAGAGACCCTCTGATTGAGTTAGTAGTCATAAAAATTATACCTATTTTGTGGAGGTAATACGAATATAAATTTGGTGGATATTTGCATAAAGGTATGGTATTTATTGAAAGTTAAAGCAAAGTATAAATGGGACTATGAACAGTGTTGGCTCTTCTGCCATATTCTACATGATGCTGCTCAAACAGCATCTGATATCAGTAAAGTAATTGTCACTAAAGAAATTATCAAGAAATTATTCTATTTCAGCATTTATTCTGTTCAGACTCAACTAAGAAAGAATTTTTGTAATTTTGTTGGCATTCATTATTTTTCAGTTCTTTCACATTTTAAAATTCATTGGCTGTCTTTAATAGATGCAGTTGAGAGAATTCTTAGTTTATTTAAAGCACTGAAATCATACTTTAATTCTAAAGAAAAGGTCTCACAAATTCTTGCTGACTTTTAAAATAACCCATTGAGTAAAGACTACTTATTTCTTGCTCATAGCATTCCATATCTTTTAGCAATAGGATTATGCAATTTGAAAGAAGAGTAAACATTGTTAATTGATGCCCTCCATTGCTTACAAAGAGCTGTTGAATGTATTAAAGATAAAATGAATGAAAAGTTTATCCCTTGTATGCCAAGGCTGTTTTAAGAGGAACAACACAACTTAGGGACAGGGAAAAAGTACATATTTAAGTGGATAATTATTTTTACATTTGTCATGAGTATATTTTGAGAAATATATTTTGAGAAAGAATTTGATCCTTTAATGGAAAAGGAGAAATTATATGCACTCAAAGAAGGGAATAAAAATTCATGACAATGTTCTGTCAGTGGAAAATATTTTTAAAAGTTGTACATATCAAACTACGTAATCTAATCCTGAAAAATAAAAAAAAACAAATTATGTCATGAAATATGGTATTGTGTTCTTTAGCAAAAGAGTAAGTCCCAGAGTTAACTCTAAGTCAATACATGTTCAGAAGTCTAGCTTATAAGGCTAATACTGAACATGTTCAATAAGCTGGACTTATAAGCTGGACTTCATAATGTTCTCATTAATGAATGTTCAATGGAGAAAAGAGAAAAGTTGGATGTGACCACTATGGAAGATATGTTACATTTTAGGTGGAACATAGACTCTAACTATAAGGAATTTTATAAGTCAACTCTGCAAAATAAGGAGCTGTTAATGAAAGCCAATCATCGAGGAAATTTTCAGAAAAGAAATCTGTAATTTACATACTGATCATTTATTTTAGATAAACAATGAGTAAATTTTAAGATTAAGACTGTTCTGTAAATACGTTTCCATTTATCTCAGAATATGTATAGACAATGATAAATAATTCAAATTTAACTGTGTATTTTTTTTGCTAACCCTGGGAACTCCGCCTGGAGGTAGGGAAGAATTATCCTGTTGAGGACCACTGGTTTAGACCAAGATAAAATATTATAGCATTCTTACAATTATTATTTAATCACTTTATTATACTATTTATATTTCTTAAAATAAATATATTCTTGGATTTGCCATATTTTCTTGAGGACAAAAATATTTTGAAATGTAATAAAAATATAATTTTAAAAGAAAATTTAATTTTAAAATATTTTAGAGTACTGAAAGTTTATTTTATTGTAGTAAGTTAACATCATCAAGTTGCTTATTGAAGGCTTATGATCCTGCAAGATTAAATAATGGGCTTGGTTTTGTTATATTTACATCTGTGATTTCATTTTTAAAAACTGAGAATAATAGTGTAGAAGATATAAAAGCAGTGTGTATATTTAAAGTGAATTTTAAGGATGGACTTAGTCCAAAATAAAAGTTTTGGACTGTGGATATTGCAGAAATATTATTAATAAAGATAATGAGCAAAATCATCAGATCTATTTTATAATATGAGAAGTAATATGATAGGAACAATATTGAAATGGATTCTGCATTTACAGACTGCATTATGTTTCTTTTAAATCACTACTTCTGAGGTCAAGTGATTAATTTTCAAGTAATTCAGAAGAAATTCTTTAATCACTTAGCAAAACTGCCATAGCCAAAAGGAGCTTGTTTTGGTCACAACTTAGTTCCCACAAAGTGAGTCAAAAGTAATTTCTCATATTAAGCAAGGATATTGATTACAAGCAAGAGAAACAAACACTGGCTGTCCCAAGCCAAATGGAGATTTATTGGAATTTGTTGGGTGCTCATGCATTCATTGGAAGGCTTCGGGAAACTAGAGCAGCTGTATAGGAAAATGAGCTGACAAAAGGGAAATCTAGAGGCTATTTGGCAGACCCAGCTGGCTAGACTACTGGTCACTGTTGCCACACAGGATTCTACCATAGCTGTACATAGACCCAGCACAAGGGAATTTCAATAAAACCTTCCTTTATTTGGCTTCTTTCACCAAGTTCAAAGTAAAGGGCAAGAGAATCCATCTGAATAAGCTTAGGAGATGATGGCCTCACCACAATAACAGGAGTGGAATGGAAATATAGTCACTTTAGTCACTTTAGCTTTCCACGGCGGGTGTCAGGGCTCTGAATTCCATCACCACTACACACAATGGGAAATATCTGTTCATTCTAGATAAGAAGGAAGATTGGATGTTGGATAGAAAAAAAAGTAGACATATAATTAGGTTATATCATATGACATTCTTTGTCATTTTTGACTTTTTGTATTAAAGTAGTGATTAGTGGAAAATTAGTGGAATATGAAACAAAAGTTACAAGGATGAGCAATAAAATAAACAGAAATTATGTTAACATTGAGCAATGAACTATAACAAAGTTTTGTCATACCAGAAGCAGAAGTAAAAAGTATTATTTCTCAAAGAAGAAGACATGCATCTCTTATAGCACTATTAAATAAATTATTGGATTGTGTAATAATCCAGCTTATAAAGAAGAGTGAATCATATGAATATGTTGAGGAAAAATATTAAGATGTCTTGCTCATTTGCCATAAAATGGCCAAACATGTTGAGATAACAAACTCTTCATATATTACTACATTGAGGATATTGATAACAGAGTGGTTGGCTGTTGTCGATTTAGAGTATATAAGATTAGCTTCTGAATAAGGACACTCTACAGGCTCTGATATCTTACAACTCATATATGAAAGAAACTTGATGGAGGTGTTCTCAAATTTGACAGTAATACTGAAAATTTACATGCCATTACCAAAAACAAGTTGTAAAACTCAGAGAAATTTGTTCAACTATCAGTAATTAACATACACACATTATACTCAGTTGTGGTAAAAGAAAGACTAAATTTTTCTATTTTCTCCATTACAAAATCGATACAATGTAAAGGGAAGATCAAAGAGAATGAAGCCAAAAATGAAGGGAAAGTCCTAAAGAAATGTGTTAAGGAGTAAATTAATAAAATTTTGGAGTTTATGGTATTGGTTAACTATTTTTAATACAGAGACAACTTATTTAATTTTTGTTCTCACTTTTAATAACCATTCACTTTTGTATTCATTTGTTTTTTGTACCTAATTTGTACTTGTATTTTGCATTTTTTCTCAACCTCCTCCCCCAGTTGTATAAGCCACAAATCCATAAAACCTGGATCTGTTTATAGGCCACAGTGGGTTAGATCGGGGTTCCCAACCCCTGGGCCACTGACAGATACTGGTCCATGGCCTGTTAGGAACTAGGCCGCACAGCAGGAGGTGAGCAGCAGCCCAGTGAACATTACCACCTGAGCTCTTCCTCCTGTCAGATCAGCCTTGGCGTTAGATTCTCAGAGAAGTGTAAGCTCTATTGTGAACTGCACATGCGAGGGATCTAAGTTGCACACTCCTTATGAGAATCTAACTAATGCCTGATCATCTGAAGTGGAATAGTTTTGTCCCAAAACCTACCCCCTTCCCTACTGCCCTGGAAAAATTGTCTTCCATGAAACCAGTCCTTGGTGCCAAGAAGGTTGGGGACTGCTGGATTGCCAGGTGTTATCATTAAGAGAGCAAATAGGTAAAATGTCTGGTAATATACACTGGAATATTATGCAGTAGTTAGAAGTGCAGATTAGATGTGCTTACAACAACATGAATGCTGTAAGTACTTTAAATCATAGTGCTTGGTAAATAAAAACAAACAATGAGAAAATGTATGTAAATTAGAGATTCATGTGTACAATATTCAATTTTCAAGAAAACAGAAAGATGTTCGTAAACACATTATAATGGTTGCTAAGCATGGGAATGAAAAACAGGTAGAGTGGCAGAGAATGGGGTATGGGGGCAATGGAGAAAAAATATTAATAAAAGGAGACTTTACATGGCCAATGATAACAATTGGCCACAAACTGGGAATTTAACCCTGAACTTGAGGTTAAAAAAATCTGTAGAATGCAGGAACTTTGGTTGATATTATCCACACAAGTAAGTTATGATTTAACCTTTAGAAGGAAAAGAAGCCTTGTGCATCCTTTAAAATTTTAAATTAGAATAGTTTGAAGATTAGACAAGTACAGGAATAGAAAATCTAGAGAGTTTATAAAGCTGTATATTTCAAATTCCATGGATGGACAAAGCCAAAGATGATTTTTTTGTTGTTGTTTGGAAAAGTTGAGAGGAAGTGAGGACAATCAGACTTGATGACAAAGCCAAAAATGAAGGAGACAGCTCCTGGATCATAGCAAACTATTAACACAAGAGGGAGGAATTGTAGGAGATATCTGTCATAGTACTGACCAGCAAATTTCTACTCATCTTCCCTCCCTGACCAAAATCTTTCTTCGTAATTCCAAATTAGGTGCCTTTTCTGTGTTTTCTCATTGCTCTCATATAGTAGGTGCATTGTAATTGTTTACCTGCTAGTTTTCCCCAACAGACTGTAAGCCCTAGAGGACAAGGATCAAAGCCACCTAGTTTGTATTGTGTCCCCAGCACCTGGAACCTTAAAAATATTTGTTGCTCTTACCTCCAAACAACAATAACCCACCCCCAATAATAACAAACAACAAAAATGGGTAACAATGTGAGATGGTAGATATGTTAATTTCCTTTATTATGGTAACCTTTTTTTACTATCTATATGTATCCAATAACATCATGTTGTATACCTTAAATATACACAATAAAATATATTTTAAAATATCTGTTGAAGAGTAAGTAAAATGAAATGAACCCATTAAAGGGATATCAGTATAATATTTCACACACATGACCATTATTTTCATAACTTGCTGCAGAGGTAAACCTTAAAATCAAGATTACCTTAATTTTGCTTTGGTAATTTGAAAAGTAAGGAACTGATAATATTTAGGCATTTTTTGCTTTAATCTTTTGTAGTTTAATAAAGAAAAATTTCCAAACTACATTCTGTTAATTCTGCTAGCAGGCTATTATGATGGCATTAAAAAAAATTAATGCAAATAATAATGATGCAGGTAATCAATTTAACTGATGGCTGGTCACTTAAGATCACTTTCTAATTTTCAGTTATTAAAAGTTCTTTCAAAATAAGGCTACTTTTGTAAAAAAATATTTTTTATACTATATTGTACATTAAGGGAATTCGTGGACAGTGTTTTCTACACAACAGAGAAAAAAATTTATCTAAACCTGAGAGCAATTACTTTACCAATTAAATCACTCAAATGTTGTAGACTAAAATAATTGAAAGTCAAAATAAGATTAAAGGAAATCTAGTTTTCATATACAAATAATGGTAAGGGATTCAAGAAAATAAAAATTGGACTTCATGTATTTTATCCTATATAGTTTTGGAAACCATAAAACATAATCTTTATTGCTTTGTGTAGTCACTTTTCACCTTTGTAGAGTCCATTTTTCCTTATATGTAAGCAGACACCTATTCTGATATTCTTCATTTCTTGCTGTGTTTCCATTCTTTTTGTTTAAGATCTTTTCCTTCTGCCTAAAGTACTTCCTTTAGTGTATATTTTAGTACAATGATTCTCTCAACTTGAATTTTCAGGAAAATACGTTTTTAAAAACATTTTACATTCATCTTTTTAACTTTTCATTAAGTACAACATACTTAAATGAAAATGCGTATATCATGTTCTCACTTATAAGTGAGACACATAGAGGGGAACAACACACACTGGAGCCTTTCAAATAGGGTAAAGGGTGGGAGGAGGCAGAAGATCAGGAAAATAACCAATGAGTACTAGGCCTAATACCTGGATGATGAAATAAGCTGTAAAACAAACCCCCATGACACAAGTTTACCTATGTAACAAACCTGCACTTGCACTCCTGAACTTAAAATAAAAGTTAAAAAATGCATATATCCTAAAAATATAGTTTGACGAATTCTTCACGAATGAAACAAATCGTGTAACCAATACTGGGATGAAAACACAGAATTCCCTCACTCTAGAATAATACTTTCACTCTCTCTAATGTTCCAGAGTGTCAGGGACTACAAAGGCTACAAAACCAAATGACAGGTCTTCTTTGTTCCAAGCAATGTTACAGGCTAAAGATACACTGCCTGTAGGATTTCATACTCTTAGAAGTTCCCAGGTACATAAAATTCTACTAATTAGTTAAATGAAGCTGTGTATTTATGGACAATAGTTAAATTGTGACACAGATGGGTGTACCTACCCCCTTGTTAGAGAAAGTTCCTGAGTATCAATGAGGTATGAAGGATATCTAAGAGTTATCAGGGCTAGAGGCTCATGCTAGTCTTTTAGTGAAATGGCCTGGACAAATTCATAGTGAAGATAGGCAGTCAATTGATAAGATTATATTATATTTGACTGTTTATTTCTAATAAGATTGTAAAATAAAACTAAAGTTAAAAGCAAATCAAGGTGTGGTAGTGAGGAAAGAGGATTGTATAGATTTATAATGGCCGGCTCAATTCCAGTGTTTTTACTCTACCGAAGTGTATAGATTTGGTTAATTTTTAAAATTTCAGGTAACAAAACAAACAATATAGTCATCACTGCAATCCCTATATATAATAAATTACAACCATTGTTTCTACTGAATCTAGACTAGGAAGAGTAAGATAAAACAACATAAGTAGAATGTTGGCAATTTAAAAAATTGTGCCAGGCGCAGTGGTTGACGCCTGTAACCTCAGCACTTTAGGAGGCCAAGGAGGGCAGATCACTTGAGCCCAGGAGTTCAAGACGAGCCTGGGCAACATAGTGAGACCTTGTCTCTAAAAAGAGTGTTTTAAAAAATTAGCCCAGCATGGTGGCACGCACCTGTAGTCCCAGCTACTCTGGAAGGTGGGAGGTCGCTTGAGTGCATGAGGACAATGCTGCAGTGAGCCATGATCACAGTACTGCACTGCAGCCTGGGCAACAGAGTGAGTGACACCTTGTGTTTATAAGAAAATGTATACCTTTCAAAAATTATAAACTCATACTTTCTGCCCATATTACAGCTGCCTCCCTCTGTGGTATAAACATAATATTAAATATTGTGTTTATTTTTATCAAAATTAGGCAGAAATTCTCAAGACAGAAAATGAAAGGTTCTGTCAAGGGGTTTCACAGACATTTCATTGAATATTAAATGCAGTGCTAAACAATATTTGAAGATAACCCATAGTGGTCCCAGTCTTCAGCCTGAAGTCAAGAATCTTTAGTTATCTGAATGTTCTCAAGCTCCAAGACTCATTAGGATGTTATTTAAGCAAGGTGCAGGATTTCCAAACACTAGTGATTAATGTATGAGTTCTGCTTACTACAGCACTGCTGTGCAGCCACAAAATCTTTCAGAAAAGCTCATAATAACTATGGCTTACTTTGATAAAGAATAATCAGTACGGTGGTTAGTCTAATACGCTCTCATAAAAAAGGAAAAGTATTATGAGGTGGTGCCAGGACCTTGGGTCCTATTTGGCTATTTCTCCAAGGATCTCTCAGTGGTAAGATCATCATATAGCTAAGCTTGCCTAGAACAGTCCAAGGTCATTCCTGCTGTTTTGGTATTTTCTGTGTTGTGTAGCATTTATTCTTGACAAAAAATCCTGGCTTGGAACATACATGCTGTAGACATCCTGCCAGGGATTGAATCAAATTTATAAGTGTAACCCTGACAGCTAGGGTAGAGCTGTCTGTTTCCTTCCTCCAAAGATGTTATCAGGTATTTAGATTAGTAAAATGAGAAATAATGAGATACCCTTATATTATAATTCAAGGAGCAGATGGGAATGGATATAGACTTGGTTTAAGTATTATTTTTCCCCTATTTCTCCAGATTCAATCGTTTCACACCTTTGACTTTCTTATCTAAACTGTAGAGCTATTCAATGACTAAATTGCACTTCTTATTGTCTTTGAATATTTCAGTTTTATCTTGTTATTGACATATAGAATTTTTATTATCTTGATATTTCACTTATTAAATCTGAGGCTAGGTGTAGGAAGGACTCCAATATTTTCCTGGTGCCAAGACATAGAAGAGTTTCCAGATCCATCTGGAAATTTTTCTGTTTTCATGGGAGAGGGCCTATAAGAGTTCATACTGGAAAGGAACATTGCCTCTCTCATCTCTCCTGATGACATATTTCTCTTTTATCATGGGAAGTCTTATGTTATGAGTAGATAAGTTATGAAGGTGATGTTACTGAACATAGAGTAATTTAAAATATTATTGACAAAAGGGGCTTTTGTAGTTATAAGCCAGGGTTAAGCGTATCCTTGTCAGCTAGAGTGGAGCTGTATTTTTGTCTTGCTCTGATGATGTTATCAGGTGTTCCGAGCTCAGTAAAATGAGAATTTTGGAGTCAAATACATTTCTTTTATCTCTATGTTACCTCACAGTTCCTAAAGTAACACAGAAATCAAAAGGCAGCCTTTTGTACCTTAATGGCATCATTAAGATGGATATGTAATAAAGCTTCAATTTAACAACTTAAAAGATATTTTTGTATGCTTACCACGGTTGACGGAGTTAAATTGTACTTATTCTAAAAGAAAATATGCACAGAATCCCTCATAAGTGTATTTTTTAGCCTACTATAATAAGACATAATGACTGTCAAGTCATTTTATCTCAAGTATATCTCAATATATCTCAAGTATAATTAGGACTCAGACATTGTGACTCCAGTTTAGTTCTATGTTTGTAAGTTATAAGCTCATTCCTGACCCAGGAGGTCACATTTATAGAAAATTGTCCTCCCAAGCATGATTACTTTAAGGAAACTGATCAGCATTTCTAATGGATCTTCTATTGATCAAAGCAATCCTATTTTGTACTGTGTAATATATACATATATATATATATAATGTATTAATTATAATTCATTTTAATTAAAAGTGGTTCAAATTTATGTCTATCATCACTTAGGTATATTATAGATGATATAGATAATGGCAATGCATTTACTTGATAAATTCAAATTCACCGAGATATTATTACCTTTATTTAATATTAGATAATTCTACATCTGTGATTTCCTATTGCTTAAATAAACTTTTGTCTTGGAATAGATTTATGGAAAAATGGTGCAGATAGTAAGGAGAGTTTCAATATACCCCACATCCAGTTTCCCCTATTATTAATAATTTATATTAGTATGGTGCATTTGTCACAATTAACAAAACCATATGATACATCGTTATTATTAACAAATGACTTTATCCTATTCAGAGTTCCTTAGTTTTTCACTAATTTCCTTTTTCTCTTTCAAGGTCTCACCCAGGCTACCACATTACATTTAACCATCATACCATCATATCACCTTAAGCATCTCTAGGCTGTGGCAATTTCTCAGGCTTTCCTTGTTTTTGATGATGTTGATACTTTGAATGAGTATAGGTTAGGTATTTTGTAGAATGTTCCTGAATTGGGATTTGTCTGATATTTTTCTCATGATTAGATTAAGGCTATAAGTTTTGGGAAGAAAGATCACATATGTAAAATGCCATTCTCATCACACAATATCAATGGTACACATTATCAATGTGAGTTATCGTTGTTGATGTTAACTATGATTTAAAGATACTTTAGGTTCTCATGTTCTGATTCTATGGTGCCTTGAGAATGCTTTAAAAATGAATGGAACTTCAGTCAAAATTTTACCTGCAGGAAAAAAATCACTATATGTTTCTAGGGAAGTGACATTTTCAAAGCAGTGTTTCATTTGATAACAGTTAGTATCAATAAAAATATATCTTTTATTTGTCTTTACATTTATCCACTCTCTTAAATAATTTATACTGACTCCATCTTATTCAGATTTTGGCAGATCTTCCAAATGATTAATTGGACCAATTTTAAATAAATAAATTTATATATGTATTTATTTTTGAGATGGAGTCCCGCTCTGTGGCTCAGGCTGGAATACAGTGGCGCAATCTCGGCTCATTGCAACCTCTGCCTGCTGGATTCAAGTAATTCTCCTGCCTCAGCCTCATGAGTAGCTGAGATTGCAGGTGCCCACCACCACGCCTGGCTAATTTTTGTAATTTTATCAAAATAGGATATAAGTTATTTACAGGTAAGAGGCTCAGTGATGGAATGCAAAACAGGGCCTGAAATTATTATAGAGTTGTGAGCGTGTAGCTATTTTCCTGCTCCTTGAAATAAGAAAATATCATAGTCCCTCTAATCAAGATTAAAGAAACAAAAAATTAAACACTACTTGCTTTCTAGAAGAAGTGTCAAAAGTTGTCAAAGGAAACAGACTGTTTAAAGGAATTATCTGGGGGACATTTTTAAGAGAATAACTTATTCTCTTAAATAAATATAGCTTTCATATATAAGATAAACATTAATTATTGCAAAAACACAACATATTACAAAATTATATGGACATAATATGCACATACTCTACCTGAGCCACAATAGAATTGGCACTCTGACACTAATAAATCACTTGGGAACTGCAGTTTGGAGTATTTAGTACCTGTTATGTGGCCAAAAAGGTAATAGAGGCCACTGAGACCTTTTCCAGTCTAATATAATGGCCACAACTCACATTTTTCCCTTTTAGTTATTAGGTAAAAATTCATGTTGGTGTTTACTTCAGTGATTTTTAGGGGATTTATAATTTTTACTGTGGACACTTAGGGAAACCCACTTCCCACCCCATCCTATAGATTTTACCTATGTGAAGGGTTTTCATAGAACCTTGGGGATGAATGGAAGTCCCCCAAATAATTTTCCTGATGTCTGCTTCCAATATTTGACTTCAAGAATACCATTTTCCAAATAGTAAGTTCAGAGCCATACCAGGCACACAGAGTCTCTAAAACTCTGGAGAGACTATAATATTTCTTTGCTTGAAGGAAGGGATCATTCTTATATTCTGTTCAGGGACTACATTAATGATATTTAAATGTTTCTCAGAAGATAAACCAAGTGTTGGAATTTATTTGCTTTTGACCCTGTTCAGCAATATTCAATGAATAAAAGAGAAAAAAGTCTTAATGATAGTTCTTGAGCCACATAACTTTGTCTAATTAAAAAATATTTTGCAAGTCTTCATATAAAGTTCAAAACAACAAAGGTGATATGGTGGGAATTTTCTTAAGAAAGGAAAGTCTGCAGGAACCCAATCCTTTGAGCAATCAACATTCATCCTAGGGCTACTTTTGTATTGTTTAAAATTACATTTTACAAAATGACTAATGTCCTAAATGCCTCAACATTTTTAGAATCAGAAAAATTGCTTAACTGGGATGTCCAAGATCCCTTAGCTAGTAAGTGGTAAATCCAATATTCAAAACCCAGGCTTTCTGGCTCTTGGACTTGTCCTTGACTCACTACTCTAAACTAAATCTCTGTTTAATTTTACATGCACATATGAAATGTTTCATGTTTAAAAGGCTAATACATTCCTATAAATGGAAATATCCTCATTTAATATAATTAACATATTTTTAATTAGGGAAGCATGATAAAATTATCCAAAGCAAGGAATTAAAATAGAAGGATGAGACAAGTTAATAATCTTACGAGCTCCATGTATACATGTTCATTATGTGCAAAACTCTTCCTGTTAAGCACTTTATATACAGTTAACCATCACAATCTAAACCACTATTTGGAGCATGATTTATTAACTCAATTTTTCAAACTAGGAATCTTAGGCTCAGAGAGGTTATGTCACCTCCACAGGGTCAACAGCTCTAAAATGTGGAGCACAAATTGTAATGGGCAAGGCCAAGATGATTATTGACCTGTGAGCCACTGAAACCAGTGTGAATTGTTCTGTACTGAATAGAAGTACACTTCATGATATATATTGTAACTGTTGCTGAAGGATTTTATTCATTTTACATTTGATCAAATGGAAATTGAGCTGTATATTAAAGATTTTGCAAAAGCTCCAAATTACGAAGAAACTATAGAAACTCATATAAAATGAAAATGTATTTTTGAAGTGTTTTCTAAGCAGTGTTTCATAAAGAAATACAAATTTTTAGTTATTAGGCTGATAAACTAAATCTGTTTCTTTTAGTACCTTTGTCCTTTCTTTTTGAATGTTGTCATACATTCCTGAAAGCTGGAAGATCAGCGTTTTAAAATAAATGCTGGGAAAGACCTAATGTAACTCTTGATTATTTTACAGCATCAAGAGTTCTTCCTTCCTCTTGCTTATTGCTTAACAACAGATTGTCTGAGGATGCTTTAGAGCTGACAGGTTTGGAGGATGAGGGATGAGTGAGTATGAGCAAAATTCTGAGGAGGAGCACTGCCATGCCTCAAAAGAACTTGGAGAGAATAAGAGATATCAAAAAAAAAAAAAAAAGATTTTGCCAGGCGATAATTGGAATGAAGTAATGTAAGTGACATGAATAATGCTTAAAATGTTGAGAATTAAAAGTATTAAAACATAGAAGAACTTTTTTTTTTTTTTTGCTTATAGCTGAAGTATGCTAAAGGATCAAGGGTATTTTTATTACACTCTAATCCCTTTTTTTCTTACCCTTTTTGGTTTATCATCTTCCTTCTCTCCTTCAACCTCTATTTTTTTCATTCAGTTTTCCCCCTCATTCCAACTCTTCTTTCTTTAATTGAACATAATAGAGATTCAGAGTTCAAAATGTGTGTGGTTTCTATTGAACTGATTTTTTTTTTTTTGAGACAAGGTCTCACTCTGTCATCCAAGCTGGAGTGCAGTGGTGTGATTATGGCTCACTGCAGACTGAAACTCCCCAGGCTCAGGTGATCCTCCCACCTTAGCTACTCTCGAGCAGCTGGGACTACAGGCATACAGCTCCATACCCGGCTAATTTTTCTACTTTTTGTAGAAACAGGGTTTCACCGTGTTGCCCATACTGTTTTTGAACTCCCGCCCTCAAATGATTCACCCTTCTTGGCCTCCAAAAATGTTGGAATTACAGGCAAGAGCCACTGTACCTGGCCTATTGAATGGAATTTATGTTTATCCTTTCCAATTTTAAAATGGATAACTTTAAAGTTGTGTATTTTACATTCATTGTCTTCAAATCAAACAAAATCCAAAAACTTTTCTACTTTGTAAATTGAATTTTCTCTCTCTTTTTGAATAATAAAACCTGGTCATTAATTTATGTGTACTCATCTGATGTTTTTGATTTAACATAATCAAATGGAGGGTCCACATTAATATTTTATGCTTTTTAAAAGTAGACATGCTTATGCTCTTCCCTAAAAATTTTATTTCAGCATTACTTAGATAAGCCCTGGCATCTGTATTTTTTTAAGTTACACAGATGATTTTTTTATATACCCTGGTCAGTAGCCACAGTCGATTCTGATATATGCACTCTTGACAACCATAGGGACAAATGATACTTAGCTGCATTTTTAATATTACCTAACATAAGTGAAAGAGATTTTAAAACAGTATTTAGGAAAACAGCAGATCATAAGACATTAATTTTGTGTTATGGGTTATTGGTATTAAGTATCATGTAATGCCCACATCTCAAAGCCCATTACGGAAGAATTGGTGTCAGATAATAGGAAGATTGATATTGTTGAAAACCATGCATTCAGCAAGCCAGCCGTAGGTAGCACCCAACGAAGTGTTCAGTATTCATCCAAGCAGAGAAAGTAGAAGACACAATCTTTACCGTAACTTTGAGTGTTTGCAGTGTGTCAGATGGTCCCTTGAAGAAGAAATATTAATAAAATGAATTGTAAATTGTCTCCAACTTACCTGAAAGAGATCAAAATAATGTGTCTAAATATACGGTGTTTGAGAGATGTAGAGTCAGTCCATATTTTGCAAGCCCGGTGAAGGTAACAGAACAGTTTCTACTTAAGCAGCTGTTTGTTGGTTTCTTTGGCTCAAGAGAGAGGTATAATATCTTCTTTTACTTTACAGTTTTTTAACCATAATAATAACTATTATAAAATTAACAAATGCACAAGGCAACTAATCAAACAATTTTTGCTTTATCCCTTTAAAGCCATTCTCTAGGGAATAATCACTTCCTGCTTTCTTTTAAAAAAAGTTTTTCTTTTTATCTCTAAATAATATGCTTATGTCTCATTTTTATTTCATCAGCTTATGTAATGTTTTCTACCTTTCTAATTCAAAAATGAGGAATTTATTTTATTTATGTAAACTTTTCTCTTTCTGCTCCATTCTCAAATTCCAAGCAGTTATGTTTTTATTTCTAAGAAATTCTATAGGTCAGATTTATACCTTTAAATAGAATATGTCTGAACCTCTATTTCTTGTTACTTGAACTTTAGCCAAGATGCACTGACTTCCTTCAATGTAAGATAAGGGGTCAGCTCTCCAACTTTTCCCTCATCTCCAATCCCCCTTTACCTCTCAATTTTTGTAAGCTATTCCATTACTTTTACACTGATAATATTTTTTTTTTTTTTTTTTTTTTTTTTTTTTGAGACAGAGTCTCGCTGTGTCGCCCAGGCACCCAGGCTGGAGTGCAGTGGCACGATCTCGGCTCACTGCAAGCTCCGCCTCCCGGAATCACGCCATTCTCCTGCCTCAGCCTCTCCGAGTAGCTGGGACTACAGGCGCCCGCCACCACGCCCGGCTAAATTTTTTTGTATTTTTAGTAGAGACGGGGTTTCACTGTGGTCTCGATCTCCTGACCTCGTGATCCACCCGCCTCGGCCTCCCAAAGTGCTGGGATTACAAGCGTGAGCCACCGCGCCCGGCATTACACTGATAATATTTAACACATATATGTGTATATCTTGTCTTTTTGTAAATAAAGTTCTATAATTGTACTTACATTTTATATATGCTTTGGTAATTGGCACATTTGTGAGATGATTAACTGATACAATTTAACAATATTATAATTATGTAAGTATTTTTCATTTTAAAACAAGTAACATGGTTTGATCTAGAGGAGGAATTTAAACCTCTCATTCAACCTCTGCTACTTGAAGAACACATCAAACTCAAGTGGATCCTCTCTGCTTCAATTCCACCAGTTGTTCAAGTTCATACCATATTTTGAATTGATTCCTATTTGGACAATATGGCTATTTACACGTTCTGAAGAAACAAATTCCCTTCGCTTTTATTCACACTATTTGTGAAACAGTCTTGTATTCTATGTGTTTTAGAAGTACTTTTTTTTTTTGCTCTACCTTAATCCGAAGTAACTTTAAAAAAAGATAAAAAGGAGTTAAATTTTGAATTTTCTTATACCTAGAAATATATTTTTTTTGCCATCACACTTGATAATAGGTTGTCTGATAATAGAATTTGATTCAAAATATTTTCTCTCATCACACTGAAAGCATTGATTGTGTTCTAGTGTCAATTATGGCTAAGGAAATTTTAATGGCAATCTAATTTTCATTCTTTTTAGTTAGTTATCTTATTTTTGGAAGCTTATAAAATCTTGTTTCTATTGTTAATGCTCTAAACTTTCACAAGAATGGAACTTTTAAATTGATCTTTTGTACTTTTAGCTTGATGACTCTTCGTGAATTTTCTGCTATTACTTTGTTTATTATTTCCTATCTACTATTTGCTGCTCTCTTGAGACTAATATCGAACAACATGGATTATTCTATATCTTCTAAGTTTTATTTTGTACTTTTTTAATTTTTAAAATTCTCCTAAAAGATATAGAAAAATCTAAGATATAGAACTCCATGAATTTTTACACATACATATTTTCCCATGTAACCATCACATAGATCAAGGTATAAAACATTTCTAGCACCTGAGAATGCTCACTTGTGCCCCATTCTGGCAAAGTGCACCTTTTCGGTAAAGTGAAAGGTAACTACAATTATGACTTCTCCTTTTCAGCAAGCGTTCTACTGAAATTTTTTGTTTCCACAAAGCATGACCTTTACCCAGAATTGACGTTGTTGTTTTTGGTAGCCTACTTTATTTTTTTTTTTTTTTTTTAATAAAGGATACTCTGTCTCCTCAAATTTATCTGGGAATACTAACTTTAACTTCTCAATATCCCCCAATGTTTGCTTTTTTTTTTTTTCTAAAGTTAAAAGTTTGGTCTGTTCATCTTATTCTTTCAATTTTATGTTTGGTAGATCTTCATTACCAATTTATTCTTGGTTATCTATTAATATTTATGGAAGAAAGGCGAGGTTGGTGTTGGCCAGGTTTGCATCTGTCTTTATACAGGTCTGTTTCCCAGACAAATCCTCTCTTGAAAAAGAGGGATGACTGAAAGGTCTGTGTACATACATGTATGGTGTACTGATAGGCAGGCTACATTTTAGGATGTATGGATGAGGAGTAGGCAAGGGAGTCACCTTTCCCTCGACTCCACCCTTGTTCTAGCTAAAATGGACATGGATACCCTAGGAGTCCTACCTTAATTAATGTAGATATTATCCTTTAGGTGATAGCTTGGAGATAAACCACTCTGCTACATATTTAATATAGAGAGGGAAGTGGGAAAATGTTTTCTGCAACATTATTGAATAAATAATCCATGGATTAATCAACTTGTTTTCTGATCTACATCACATATTTGCAATAGAAATCTGTGACTTCTCTGCTAGAAATAAATTCTAACATTCTGAGATGAGTGTTCTAGACTGTAGCTTCTGCTTTGATCTCCTCCCTAGGGTAATCTTATGATTTATGATAACTTTTTTTGTCTTCTTCTGGTTTTTAGTGATATTATTAAACATTTCCCCACTATACATCTTTGTTTTTACTGCAATGGAAATTAGAAGGCCAGAGAGTGTGATAAACACATGGGATAAGACCATTGTCATGAACTGGGAGCTGACATTGCTTTGACTGGAAAGATGTGTGAAGAAAAATAGATGCTAGATAGACAAATACATAATATGACATTTGGACAGATATAGATCCATAGATTGATAAACACAGATAAGATATATCTATATATATGTGTGTCTGCATACATAGAAAATAAGAAAGAGTTCAGAATAAATACTTCCATATTGATTTTAACTATAGGAAATCTTAGATATAAGAATAACACATCCATTTTTTAATTTTAATAGTTGCCTAAGTATTCTCTAATATGAGATTAATGGTGAGTGGGTAAGATAGTAATGAGAAAACAAAAGTATTGCCTTTATATGCAACATTGGGATTTCATTCTAAAGAAGATACAATCATAGTAATATTAATAAAAGTGGAAATGTGGCAATATATTTTTCAAAATTGTAAATTAAACATGACAAGAATAAATATTGATTGATTTCATTAACTATATAAAATTAGGTCAAATAATTTTAAATGATTTTTTTCAAACTACATTTTCTTTCTTTTGGATAGAAAAACATTTTCATTGTACAAATTTGAAAAGTAAAGTATAAAGAAATTCATAAAAATAATCCATAATCTCTTAACTAGGGCTAACATTTGTTAAATGCATTGTGTATTTAAATTAAATTTAATATCATTTAAAAAATTATTATTAATTTACATCTATCTGTGTGTATAACCTGGATTCCACTTATTATGCATTATAATCTTTTTATAATTCATTTAATTCATTAAATAGTCTTTGAAAGTTCTCTTTCAAAGCTGCTCATTATTTCATTATACAGTCATCTCTTCATGTAGTGTAACCCTTACTGTTAGGCTTTTGGATTGATTATAATTTTTTAATATTATAAAAACATCGTCGTAAATATCTTTACACATGTTAGAGGACACCTAAGATTATTGTCTTTGAATAAATTTCTAGAAAGAAAATTATTTGGCAATAAAAACGAATTCACATGTTTCAGGCTTTTGATAGATATTACAAAATTACCCTCAAAAAGTTTGTGCACTTTATTTATTTATTTATTTGAGACAGAGTCTCGCTCTGTCACCCAGGCTGGAGTGCAGTGGCGCGATCTCGGTTCACTGCAAGCTCCGCCTCCTGGGTTCACGCCATTCTGCTGCCTCAGGTGCCCGCCACCACGCCCGGCTAATTTCTTTGTATTTTTAGAAGAGACAGGGTTTCACAGTGTTCGCCAGGTTGGTCTCGATCTCCTCACCTCATGATCCGCCCGCCTGGGCCTCCCAAAGTGCTGGGATTACAGGCGTGAGCCACCGCACCTGGCCAGTACACATTAGTTATTACTGTCATCCAGACAGGCAACAGTGATTTCCCCTATATCCTCTCTAATATCACTATTACTTTTGTTAAAATCTTTGCTAATGTAATAGGCCAAATTTTGTTCCCCATGTTTATTTTAGTATTTGTTTCCTTGATTACTAGTGAGGTTTGACATGGTTACAAGTGTGTATTAATCATTTGTATTTTTAGATAATTATGTTATTTACTAAATTTTATATTATGAGATATATTATTTTAATATCTTTACTCATTAAAGAAAAAGCACTTCATCTGTCATTTGTATTGTACTTTTTTTATTTTGTGGATGCTTTCCACTTTTAACAAGCTTCATTGTTAAGAGATTAAATCTAGCATTCTTTTTCTTTTTAGATTGTGCCTTTGGTGTAATGCTTTACAAGTCCTCTCTACTCTCACATTATATAAGTATTCATTTTCACTTTTATTAGAATTTTTGAGCTTTATTTTTCCATTTAAATATTTACTCCACCAGAAGTCTCAAATCTTAAACTAAATACCTTACTAATGAAAACTCCTGTGGCCTGTTTATCCAGACGACTAAGGGAAGAGGAAAGAAGCTGTAGTCACACATAGGTCCTGCCCCATCACTGCATCTTCTTTGTGTGTGTTGGTGAAGTGTGAGGCTCCATTTTTACTTATGTTGCCCTCTGTAACCCTGTCAGCCTATCATCTTGCCACCCCACTGGCCTTGTACAATAACTTCCGAGCAAACTCAGATGCCAACTAAAGCTGCTCTTCTTCAAAGCTATAAAACTAGTAAAATGAAAGGAAGTTTCACCTCTCCAAACTAGAGGATGATGATGAAATCTGATCAAGGTCTCTTCAACTTACATTTCACAGATCACGATGTTAAGCAGGTGCTTAGTGTCTTCCTTTAATTTAGCTTGATGAGGGAAATATTGCCCATGCATGGTACCACTAGCATTGACCACCCTTTGCTTCTGCTTTTTGCATATACTTTAGTCATTCTGGAGCTGTGTTGAGCGTGTGCATGGGGGTTGGGGGAGACAGAGACAGAGGAGAATAGGAATATTGGAAGAGTCGAACTGGTAATGGACATCTGAGTTCACAACATCTGTGTACCTAGATTTCCATCAAATAATTCTTGAAAGAGATGGTATCCCCCGGTTCAATGTAGAATCTACAAAAACACCAGTTATTCAAGCCAACTTTTCTTCAAGAGCCACAGTATGTCTACACTGAAAGTCTAGCGAGGCAAGTTATCCCGTCCTCTCACCTTTATGATTTCCAAAAGTGTTGAGGAATCCCCAAAGCACAAGTGGCAACTGCTTTGATTTGATTCATTGGTTTCCGTTTTACTAAATCTCTTCCTATTCTGAGGACAATTTTCACATATTTTAGGACTCAAAATTCTTAATGCATATTCATAGTAGTTTTATTGAGGTATAATTTACGCACCATAAAAATCACCATTTTAAAGTGTTTCACTCAGTGGTTTTTAGTATGTTCACAAAGGTATGCAACCATCATCATTATGTAATTTTAGAATATTTTTATCACCCCAAAAGAAGCCCCATACTCTTTAACCATTAACCACATAACCATCAATAATCACTTCCTATTACACCCAGCCTCTGACAAAAAATGCCCTACATTTTGTTTCTGGGGATTTGCCTATTCTGGACATTTCATAAGATGGAATCATATGATATGTGGCCTTTTGGCTCTGTGTTCCTTCACAGAGTTTTCATCACATCCACGTTGTAACATGTACCTATACTTCATTTGTATTTATTGCTAAATACTAATTCAGTGTGTGAATATCCCACATTCCTTTATCCATTTATTCATTGGTGAGTAATTAGGTTGTATTTACTTTTTGGTTATTATGAATAATGCTGCTGAACATTCATGTAAACGTTCTTGTGTGGACATATGTTTTAAATTCCCTTGAGTCTGTACCTAGTAGTGGAATTGCCGAGTCATAACTTACTCTTTACCTTTCAGAGTCATCCTACTTTTGAATGTGTACATGCAATATCCCTTATTTTTCACTACATTCTTTAAAAAACTTTATCCTAACTTTGGTTTCCATCAAAATACAGGCATACGTCATTTTATCGGGCTTTGCTTTATTGCACTTCAAGATGCTGTATTCTTTACAAGTTGAAGGTTTGTGGCAACCCTGCATTAAGCGAGTCTGTCAGCATAATTTTTTCAACAGCATGTGCTCACTTCATGCACCTGTGTCACACTTTGGCAATTCTCACAACATTTCAAACTTTGTAATTGCTATTATTTATTATTACTGTATGTGTCATGGTGATCTATGATCAGTGATCTTTGTTGTTACTGTGGTAATTGTTTTGGGGTGTTATGAACCACATCCACATAAGACAGCAAACGATCATTAAATGTGACGTGTTCTGTTTCAGCATCCCTATCTCTTTCCCTTTCCTCAGGCTTCCCTGTTCCCTGACACACAACGATATTAAAATTAGGCCAATTAGTAACCCATTCCCACCCCTAATGTTCAAGTAAAGGAAGAATTGCGCATTTCTCACTTTAAATCAGAAGCTAGAAATGATTAAGCTCAGTGAGGAAGGCATGTTGAAAGCCAAGATAGGCCAAAAGCTAGGCCTCTCGCACTGAGTACTTAGCCAAGTTGTGAATGCAAAGGAAACATTCTTGAAGGAAATCAAATGTGCTACTCCAGTGAACACATGCATGATCAGAAAACAAAACAGCCTTATTGCAAATATAGAGAAAGTTTTAGTGATCTAGATAGAAGATCAAACCAGCCACAACATTTCCTTAAGCCAAAGCCTAATCCACAGCAAGGCCATAACTCCAATTGTATGAAGGCTGAGAGGTGAAGAAGCTGAAAAAAAAAGTTCGAAGCTGGCAGACGGTACCCCATGAGGTTGAAGGAAAGAAGCCATTGACATAACATAAAAGTGCAAAGTGAAACAGCAAGTGCCGATGGAGAAGATGCAGCAAGTTATTCAGAAGATCTAGCTAAGGTCATTGATAAGAGCAGTTACGTTAAACAACAGATTTTCAATGTAGGTCTAACAGCCTTCTACTAGAAGAATATATTATAGCGAGAAAGTAGAAGTCAATGCCTGGCTTCAAAGCTTCAAAGAACAGGCTGACTCTCTTGTTAGGGGATAATGCAGCTGGTGACTTTAAAATGAAGCAAATGCTTATTTATCGTTCAGAAAATCTTAGAATTATATTATTTAATATAATTTAATTATAATTTATATGATTTGATATAATTTAATTATAATTTAATTATATGATTTGATATAATTTAATTATAATTTAATTATATGATTTAATATAATTTAATTGTATGATTTAATATAATTTAATTTAATTCAGCAAATTAAATAATTATATTTAATTATTCAGAACATTAAATAACTATATTATTTAATTATTCAGAACATTAAATAACTATATTATTTAATTATTCAGAACATTAAATAATTATGAATCATTCAGAAAATCTCTTAAGAATCATACTAAATCTACTCTACCTGTGCTCTATAAATAGAACAGCAAAGCCTGGATGACAGCACATCTGTTTACAGCATGGTTCACTAAATATTTTAGGCCCAGTGTTTGATACCTGCAGCTCAGAAAAAAATAAAAGATTTCTTTCAAAATATCACTGCCTATTGACAATGTGCCTGGTCACTAAAGAGCTGTAATGGAGATGTACAAGGGCATTAACGTTATTTTCATGCCTGCTAACGCTATCCATTCTGTAGCCTATGGGCCAAAGAGTAATTTCAACTTTTAAATCTTATTATTTAATAAATACATTTTATAAGACTATAGCTGCCATAGATAGTGATTCCTCTGATGGATCTGGGCAAAGTAAATTGAAAATCTTCTGGAAAGGATTCACCATTCTAGATGTTATTAGAACATTAATGATTTGTGGGAGGCGGGCAATATACAAACATTAATAGGAAATTGGAATGAGTTGATTCCAACTCTCATGGATGACTATGAGGGGTTTAAGACTTCAGTGATGGAAAGAACTGCAGATATGGTAGAAATAGCAAGAGAATTAGAATTAGAGATGGAGCCTAAAATTGTGACTGAATTGCTGCAATCTCGTGGTAACTTGAATGGATGAGGAGTTGCTTCTGATTGGTAAGCAAAGAAAGTGGTTTCTTGAGATGGAATCTTCTCCTGGTCAAGATGTTATGAACATTGTTGAAATGACAGCAAAGGATTTAGAATATTACATATGTTTAGTTGGTAAAACAGCATCAGGCTGGAGAGTGGTGCTACCAAAGGCAATTATCACAAAGACTTTTAAAAGAGGAAAGTTGAGTTGAATTGCACCAAAGGTAAATATAGCTGAAAAGAAGGGGAATTTAGGAAAATTTATTCAGAAAATTGTCATTTTTTACTTTAAAGCTGTGAAGTGTAAACTCCAAATTTCTGAGTATAAAGATGGTTAGAAGGCACGAAAGATAAGTCCCGCCCATTGCCTGACACACAGTAGTACCTTAACAAGCTGATAATTCTATGAACATGTTACCTTTTGTAGTTGAAACTAAAAATCTGTCTATGTTGTTATTATTATTTTTTAATGGGCCTTTCTTGGCAGGCAAATAGTTAAGTCTTTATTTCTTTGTTTCCATCCAGGCCTCTTATGTGAGGAGTTGAAGAGGAATTAAAATATACAGGATGAAAAGATGGCAATGTTGCCTCCCCCAGGACCTCAGAGCTTTGTCCACTTCACAAAACAGTCTCTTGCTCTCATTGAACAACGCATTGCTGAAAGAAAATCAAAGGAACCCAAAGAAGAAAAGAAAGATGATGATGAAGAAGGCCCAAAGCCAAGCAGCGACTTGGAAGCTGGCAAACAGCTGCCCTTCATCTATGGGGATATTCCTCCCGGCATGGTGTCAGAGCCCCTGGAGGACTTGGACCCCTACTATGCAGACAAAAAGGTGAGTTTATTTTGGCTTCAGTGGTCGGTTTCTGTTGGCTTCCTTCTGTATAAAAATTATTTTAAATTGAGATTAGTGAAATTTAGTGAATAACCGTATCATGACCAGAATGTTAAATTAAATATATATATATATATATATATATATATATATATATATGATATTCAGAATCTGTACTTTTTCCAATTTTTCACTGAAATTGGCTCTGGCATTGGCATACTACTTTTAATTTTTTACATCTTTTAAAATTGTTTAGTATAATGTTTAGTATAACATAGTATACATTGTTTAGTATAATTGCTCAGCATAAATTTTTTGGACATGACACGGTGATCTGCCAAATTTTATAATCATACCTATTTTTTCTGCTAATAGTTAACTTTCATGTGTATGCAGACCCAAAAATCACTTAAAAGTTTTTAATGCAAATGAAAATTGCTAATTTCACTTTTAAAATACCAACAATTCTTTTTATTAAAATTTCAAGTACAGGGTAACTTGATCTTGCCAAGACTTTGTAGTATGTTGTGGTGATTTTTTATGTTAGCTCAGATGACCTCTGGTTTATAAAGTCTCCCTGATAATTTTGACGGTCATGTGACCCTGTTCCCTCTTCACTCTCATTCTTCCCCATTTGTATTTTTCTGTATGATATCTGTCACATCTTGCCTTATATTAGAGTTACTTTCTTTTTTTCATTTTTCTAGGAAGTTCCTTGAATACAAAACTCATGCCTTATTTTTGTTCAAACTCCTTTTCATTACCTGTTATGGTATAGTTTCTCACTACACATGTATTAGTCTTTTTTTTTTTTTTTTTTTTTTTTTTTTTTTTGAGACAGAGTCTCCCTCTGTCGCCCAGGCTGGAGTGCAGTGGCGCGATTTTGGCTCACTGCAAGCTCCGCCTCCCGGGTTCATGCCCTTCTCCCGCCTCAGCCTCCAAGGTAGCTGAGACTACAGGCACCCGCCACCACGCCTGGCTAATTTTGTTTTTGTATTTTTAGTAGAGACAGGGTTTCACCGTGTTAGCCAGGATGGTCTCGATCTCCTGACCTCGTGTTCTGCCCGCCTTGGCCTCCCAAAGTGCTGGGATTACAGGCGTGAGCCACCGCGCCCGGCCATCTTAGTCCATTTTCACACTGCTATAAAGAACTACCTGAGACTAGGTAATTTATAAAGAAAAGAGATTTAATTTACTCACAGCTCTGAATGGCAGGGGAGGCCTCAGGAAACTTACAGTCATGGTTGAAGGCAAAGGGGAAGCAAGGCACATCTTACCTGGTGCAGGAGAGAGAGAAAGAGGAGGGAAGTGCCACACCTTTAAACCCGTCAGATCTCATGAGAACTCACTCACTATCATGAGAACAGCATTGGGGAAACCGCCCCCATGATCCAATCACTTCCCACCAGGTCCCTCCCCTGATACATGCAGATTACAATTCAGAATGAGATTTGGGCGGGGACACAGAGCCAAACCATGTCAATACAATTGCAGAAAGAATGGATGAATAATTTTTTTAAAATACAATCTACTGAGATTTAAGACAAAAAGGATTGTACTTGAGAACTAGGTATTAATTTTAAAATAATTTTCTATGTAAACGTGAATTTTACATTAAATTGTATTTAGATATAACTGATATAGTGAAAAGGAACAGGAAAATAAAAGGACACCTGAAAATAATAGACTCTGATTTGTTTTCTTGAGAGAACGCTGCCGCATACAAATAAAAAGCCTGACTCACAAACTTACCTCCTGAATACGGTGAGAAATGCTTATTGCCAGAAACCCACTGATAACCCTATATAAAACTTAGAACATCAGTGTCTTTCAGCTAACACAAGTCATCTTCCCACCAACTGGAGAAAAATAAGGCAGGGATTTGAACTTTGTCTTTCTGATTTCTAAGCCAAGGCTTTAGGT